>NC_140067.1:25639713-26149713 GCF_963513975.1 Fringilla coelebs
AGAGAGGAGAGGAGTGGGAGAGCATCCAATCCCAGACTGGTTTGGGTTGGAAGGGACCTCAAAGCCCACCCGGTGCCATGGGCAGGGACACCTTCCACTGTCCCAGGTTGCTCCAAGCCCTGTCCAGCCTGGCCTGGAAGACTTGCAGGAAGGAGAGCAGTATAAATCGTGTTGTTTTTAGCTCCTGCAGAAAAGTTATCCTGCTGAAGCAAAATAAACATCAGGATACAGCCTAGCAGACCTTGTAAGTCCATCATATTTCCGTTGAAACATGGTTTATGGTATTGATTTTTTTCTAACCTTGCTGAAGATCACCTACAGAAATAGACATAATTTTTTTGAATAAACTACACCAATTATCTGGTTGTCCAAAGCTGAAGAATTATTTATTTTTCTCAGTGCAGTATGACTGCCGGTATAATATGAACTGACTGGGACTATAATCAAAGGGTATTTCTGCAAATCACTCAATGACAATCTGGGGCAATTTTCAATTACTCTCTGGACAGATTTTTCCAATTGACTAGACAGAAAGTGGCAGGAAAGATTTAAGCAATGCCTTGTAAGTGCTGATCTGAGAACTTAGTACCAAATATCATCAATCTGTATCCTTCTGAGACTGGAAGATTTACAAACCAGGCTATTGAACTTACATAAGCATTCTCTTATAGAAGCCTGTATCTGATGGTTCAGTATCCAGGGATTTTAGTATTAAAGGGAATAACTATAGACTCACACTCTGACTGTTTGCAATTATCATAGCCTTCCTTAGATTAATGACTGTCTGAACATTGACCCACTTTCTTTCCTGAAGATGCTCAGAAAGGTGTTTCACCGAGTTCCCAGCACTGCCATGTGGATTTAGGCAGGTTTGATATGAAAAGAACTAAACTGAGAGCCTTGGAGCAGCAAATCCTAAACTGCCACTGATAACCTAAGAAATATCTTCCAGAAATTGTAAGTTAAAATATTTCCAAAACTGAATAGACATATGCTAGAATTGGATGTATATTTTTCAGATTTTTTTAATGGTCCTCATCTATTTTTAAGTTTTCAAGAGCTGAAAGTTGCAACATTAGAAATATATGCTTTCTGTATTACACTCCTGACATGGGCATCAGAGCTTCACATGGAATCAGGGAATAGTTTGGATTGGAAGGGAACTCAAAGCCCATCCAGTGCCACCCCTGCCATGGGCAGGGACACCTCCCACTGTCCCAGGGTGCTCCAAGCCCCATCCAGCCTGGCCTTGGACACTGCCAGGGATCCAGGGCCATCTTCCCATATATTCCAAATTATTATTAGCACCAAAACACCAAACAGGACCATTTGGGTGCCAAATTTGTTATATCTCCACTCCTTTCTGTGCTGAAAGGCTAATTAAACTGGTAATTGTCATTCATATCTCTTGCTATTATATTTGTATTCAAAATTGCAATAGATGCAATCTGTGTGTATTTTTTTTTTAATTTAAGCACTTTAAAATTAATTTGAAGCCGTACAACAGCAATCAGAGTCTAATTAGTGAGATAATCAATTAATAAGCCTCTAACTAAGGGTTCTCATGTTGTAGATGGAGATGATTTCAACTGGGATGAAGTGCAATCTTTGTATTAAAAAATAATAATAAAAAGCTAAGTCTTCCCTGCAGCCAGGAGATTAAGACACATCTGTTTGTTTCAGAGGTATCATTTGAACCCCTGTGTGGTGACAGTGATTCCAGTGACTGCAACCACAAGAATTCCATTAAAATAAACAGCTTTCTGTGGCCAAACCCACATGCCATTCCCAAAGCATTCACACTTCCTCTCTCCCCTTAATACATGCAAAGTGCTTCCATAAAGCCATTAAAGAGAATATAAAAAATTAGTTCAAGACAACCAGCTATTTGTCCAGGGAATTAATTGAAGGATGCAGGGAAGAAGTAGGGAGGAGGCTGGGATTAATAAACCTTAAAGTGCAGGCTTGTTGTGCCAAGTGGCCTTTCCCCTGTAACTGTAAACAAATTTGGATTTTGAGCATCTTTAGACCTCAAGGTCCTGCATTAGTGATGGCAGTGGGTTCCTCAGGGAGCTCATAGAAAAACCAGACAGAAAATCCATGGGGGAAATCCTCATGAATTTAAGATCACCCTCAGAATTTGTGACCCACACAATGGAATGGGGAAATTACTTTTTTAATTTCTTTGTAAACTTTGCTTCCCTGTGCTGACATTACTGAGTGCTGGGAGTGCTGCGTGGTCAAAGAGATCTTGGAGCATGTCCAGGGAAGGGAACGGGGCTGGGGAAGGGGCTGGAGCACCAGGAGGGGCTGAGGGAGCTGGAAAGGGGCTCAGCCTGCAGAAAAGGAGGCTCAGGGGGACCTTGTGGCTCTGAACAACTCCCTTATTGATGCTGGGTGTGCCCAACGTGGGGAATAATGTGCTCTGACTCTGTGATTTCAGAAGGCTGAACAAATGCTTCATTAAGCTATGCTATATTACACTAATACCATACTACACTAAAGAGATACTGCACTAGAAAGATACTAAAGAAAAACCTGTGACCGTCTTCAGACAGTCAGGACACAGCTTTGACCCAGTTGGCCAATCAATCCAAAAAACCATCTCCAATAACAAATCACTTTGGGTAAACAATGTCCATAACACACTCCACAAGTGCCAGACAACAGGAGCAGCGAGTAGAGATAAGAATTGTTTTCTCTTCTTCTCTGAGCTTCTGACTGCCTTCCCCAGGAAAAATCCTGGGAGAGGGAATTATGTCTTTCTCTGCTCAGAGAATGTGAATGCCACACTCCCTGACAGGAGGGGACAGCCAGGGGGTTGGGCTCTGCTCCCAGGAACAGGGACAGGTGAGAGGGAACAGCCTCAGGTTGTGCCAGGGGAGGCTCAGGTTGGACATCAGGAGGAATTTCTTCCTGGGAAGGATGGTCAGACATTGGCACAGGTGTCCAGGGAGGTGCTGGAGTCCCCATCCAAGCCTGGATGTGGCACTCAGTGCTCTGGGCTGGGGACGAGGTGGGGATTTGGCACAGCTTGGGCTTGATGATCCTGGACTTCTATTCCAACCTTAATGATTGTGGGATTTTATGATTTTGACTTGATGGGCCTCTTACAGGAGTGTCTTTGGGGTGGTTTCAGTAGCCCATTAAACCTTCCATGAACTGTACCAGAGCTGAGGTGTGCTCACCTGGACTGTGCATCTCTTTCCTGAAATAAACTTCTGCAGCATATGAACAGAAAAGAAAATTAATTAATTATATAATCATTCTTTTTAAACTATTTTTTGTTTATTTATTGCATTTATTTAGGGAATAGAACCAATTCCCTAGACTGGGATGCACCAGAGAATTAAAAATTTTGCACTCTTGCTCGACTCCACTTGCATTGCAGTGAGATATACAGGCCTGACAAAACCTACAGGACTAACATCCAAAACCTTTGTTTTAGCCTGAGACTATAAGAGGATTAAAACAAGACTTTCCATAGGAAGAATTAACACAACTAATCCTGTGCTTTAATAATGAGCACAGGTTTAAATATGATCTGATTAGAAATGTGCTGGAATGATTTTCCTGTGTTGTGTGCTGTGGGGTTTTTTGGGGTTTTTTTGTTTGGATTTGGGTTTGGTTTTTTGGGTTTTTTTTTCTGATAACAGGTTAAGAGTTTGTGCCAGGAAAATCAGCATGAAATACTCAATTCCCAGACTGAACTATTTACTTATTTTCAATCTCACTGAACTGTAATAGCTTTACCAATGAGACACAACTGTAGAGAAGTTTATCTCTTCGTCGTCTTTTGTGTTTGTATCTAGGATGCTTAAAGACATCTCTCTGACAAACAATCCATCCTGGATTGTGCATTCCAACACCAAATCTACTGCAAGGATTACACTGGGAGGTAAAAGCCTGGGGTGAAAAACAGGGGGTGTTCCAGGTGTGGGGCAAAAAAAGGTAAAATATCATAAAATAAATAAATAAATGAAATAACAAACAAATGAACAAAAGTCAGGAACTGTTAAAATCTTAAATTCAAAAATATAAGAAAGATCCAGATGGCTGTCTCTGCCTTCATCCTTATTGCTATTCCATAGACAATATGAATATTTCTACCTAATATTCCTACTTTTTTTTCCTCTCCATGAAAAGACAAGTGTGAACAACAAGAACAATTATGAGGTTTTATGTAATTTTCTGCAGAATCTAACTTATTGTTACCACAGGCACATCTTTTGCATATGTTTACTTGCCTAGGTGAAGCTACTGAAACCCATAAATTTAAAATTAAAATTTTAGGTATACTTCCCTTTTTCCAGTGCATCTGCCAGAACAATTTGCATCTGCATTAATTTCTCCCTCAGACACTTGAGGAACTTAATTTCAGGTGATATAAACATGACTGACCTTCTTTTTTACCTTTAATAATTGAGTGGTGAGTACAACAGCTCTAATCCCAGGATGCCAGACTGGCTGGGGTGGGAAGGGCTCTCTGGATATCCCCCAGTCCAACCCTGCAGGGTCACCAGAGCAGGTGGGCAGGGTCACACCCAGGCAGGTTTGGAGTGCCTGCAGAGAAGGAGAATCCACAGCCCCCCTGGGCAGCCTGTCCAGTGCTCTGCCACCCTCCAAGAGAAGATTTGGGCTGCCAGATCTCCCCCTGCTCTATTCCTGATGCGTGAATCCCGCGGGTTATAGACATCAAGGAATGACCTGTTGGCACAGCTGTCCCAACAGCCCCACCCAGGGAGCCAGGAGTTGATCTGGGTTCTATTTCTGCTCTATCTACAAAGCCAGGAGTTGATCTGGGTTCTATTTCTGCCTTAACCACAGAGCCAGGAGTTGATCTGGGTTCCATTTCTGCCTCACCCATGCCCAGGAGCTGATCTGGGTTCCATTTCTGCCTTAACCACAAAGCCAGGAGTTGATCTGGGTTCCATTTCTGCTTCACCCATGCCCAGGAGTTGATCTGGGTTCCATTTCTGTCTTAACCACAAAGCCAGGAGCTGATCTGGGATCCATTTCTGATCCACCCACGGAGCCAGGAGTTGATCTGGGTTCCATTTCTGCCTCACATGAAGCCAGGAGTTGACCTGGGTTCCATTTCTGACCCACCCATGAAGCCAGGAGCTGATCTGGGTTCCATTTCTGCCTTACCCACGGAGCCAGGACCTGATCTGGGTTCCATTTCTGCCTCATCCACGGAGCCAGGAGTTGATTTGGGTTCCATTTCTGCCTCACCCAAGCCCAGGAGTTGATCTGGGTTCCATTTCTGACCCACCCACAGACCCAGGAGCTGATCTGGGTTCCATTTCTGCCTCACCCACGCCCAGGAGTTGCTCTGGCTTCCATTTCTGGCCACCCACTGTTGTTGAATTGGTGAAATGGCACCACAGAACAACTTGGTCCCCAGGAATTTTCACTTTCCCCCCCTCCCCCAGGTTCTGGCCTGCGGTGACCTTTGGGGAAGAGCAGCAGAGGATGCTCTGTGCTCTGGAATGATCCTGGCACACTCAGCAGCCTTGGCTGTTGGAATGTCCCACCCTCCTTGATATCCCAGGGCCTGCTTCCATCCACCTCTGGGCAATTCCCACTTGTGCTGGACACCTGCCCAGCCCTGGGAAGAGCTGAAGGAATTCCTTGTTTTGCTTGGCTTGTGTGGTGGCTTCTGCTTCCCCTGTTCAACTGAACTGCCTTTATCTCAGCCCACTCCAGTTTTTACCCTCCCTGGTCCCACTGGTGGGGGAGTGAGGAGATGTGAGGTCCTGGCTGGGGTTAAACCACAGCACCAAATCTCATTAACAACCACTGACATCATTATTTGTTTCATTTCCATGACTATCATAACACTTCTGCAATAAGGAAGAAAAAAAAATCCCACAGGAATAAATTTATTAAGTATTCTGTTGCAGACTTATCTAATTAATTAAACCAAAAATGATCACACCAGCATTTGTGTTACAGCAGAAGTTTGAAAGCAGGGAAGTTCTTGCTGCCAGTCTAGAAGGCTGGGTTTAATCCTGAGATAAAATGATTTAGTGACTCAACTTACCACATGCTCTTAGCAGTGGCAGCCCAAACTAAAAATACTCTTTTCCTTTTTTTTCTTTTTGATTTCCATAATTCATTTTTTCAATCCTTTGAAGACTATCTTGAGAAATAGTCTAAGAGTCTAAAGATACCACCATATAAATGAACAGTTTTTAATATTTCATTCAGAGTATTACATCATAGGGTGCCAGACAAAAAATAAAGTAGATTATTGGAGCTACTCTCTGTGACCTTGTCACCAAAATATTCTGCATTTATTTCTCAGAGTACTTCATGCTGCAGACAAAATTATTCATCCAGTGCTTATTAGTACTCATTTTTCTAGATAAACTCATTATTCCAAAGACTCACCTGTGTGTTTTCTGATTCCCTCACACCAAATTCCAGTATAAAACATTACAATTACACCTAATTTCATTTAAAATTTAAATAAGATGTTTAAATCAGTATTTACTGCGCTGAATACGGAACTTTGCTTTGGTATCTGCTGAATAAAACAAAAACATCATTACCTCAGAATCTTGTAGGTATGTTATCTTATATTTTTCAGTGCAGTCTCAGCAGTTTCTTACTGGGATGATGTTTGTGTGTTGTCTCATCAAGTCCTGATCCATGTTCAGCAGAATAATGTAAGAAAAGTAAGAATAAAATTGAAAACAAAAACCAGAGAGAGATCTGTTCTTCTGATATCATAGTTAAATATCTTTGGCAAGATATTCTGTATGCCAGAGAAAAGAATTAATTATCTGGCTACAGAAGTTTACAAGAGGAAAACAACATGCCAAAAGGCATGAATTAATTCTGGGGACAGCCTCACATTTCCAAGTAATATCCTCTAAACAGAATTTCCAGTGAATCCAGGGAATAAATAAAACTATTTTGGGGAAGTAGCATGTGGTGACTCATTACCATGAGTGTAGAATCACAGAATATCCTGAGTGGGAAGGGACGCACAGGGATCATGGAGTCCAACCCCTGTCCCTGCCCAGACACCCCAACAATCCCACCCTGGGAGCGTTGTCCAAACCCTCCTGGAGCTCTGGCAGCCTTGGGGCTGTGCCCATTCCCTGGGGAGCCTGGGCAGTGCCCAGCACCCTCTGGGGAAGAACCTTCCCTGATCTCCAGCTATTCCTTAGGATGCAGAAGTCTGGCTGTTGAGGGTACTCATGCAGACTAAATTAATGGCAAAGAAGTGGGTCAGGAGGATCCCCTAATTGAGCTTTATCAGTATTTATTCTCAGCAAAACCAAAGACAATTATCTTTATTTATTTATTTATTTATTTATTTTCAGGAAGGTCATGAATGGAATTATCTTCCTGAGTGTCTCCTGCTGTGAGCAATATCAATACCCAAACATCCTGGATCCAATAGGAGTTTTTATGTTGCCCAGTGGTGCCTTTGAGGACAAGGTGACACGGAAAATAGGAAGTGCAGCTTCCCCAATAAAAATATTTATTAAGGATGCACTTGTGAAGGAGCTTGGCTGGCTGCTGAGTTACCCCAAGGGTGGTTTGCCTCCTTGCTGTGATGGCAAGAGCCAGAGCTCCAGGAAATTTGGGCAAAGCTCCCAGGGATGCACAGGGTGGGATTGCTGGGGTGTCTGGGCAGGGAGAGGGGTCACACTCCATGATCCCTGTGTGTCCCTTCCCACTCAGGATATTCCACAATTCAGTCAACATTTATAACCAGACAAGTAAATCACAATTTCATTTGTTTGATTTGCTACTTTCCCCATATGGCCACTGCATTTAGTAACTACAGGACCCTCATTTCTCCTAGACCATCAAGGTCTGTCTGTAGCTTCCTTTAATTCCCTCCAAGCCTCAGAAAAATCTAGAATGTAAAAAAACATATTGTAGCAGAATGAAAAGAAGAATAATTTTGGTTACAAACCAGAGAAAACCCTGAGGTTCTCGTGAAAGAAGAGTGAAAAAATAAGGTTTTTCCTTGTCTCCCATGGGCCTGATGCATCTCTGCAGGGAGATTCTGATTCCCAGGCACACCCCCAGCCCAGGATTCTTCCCAGGCTTTCTGTTTTGTGTTAAATTTCACTTTGGAGTCTCCAGGTGCTGTTCCCTGCCCTCCCATGAGCTGCTGCAGGAGCTCATTTTGACTGCCCAGCCCTGCCAGTTTTTTCCCTGCAGCGCTTTCCCCTTGATTTCAAGCAGCTCATGGAAGACCAAAAAGGGGATCCTTCCCTCCTCTTTCCAGGTCAATTAATCTTCAAAGAAATATCACACAATAAGCTGCAAACAATAATTAAAACACATCATTTCCTCTACAAATTGCTACAAGCCCAAATATACTTTCTAATTTGAGTATGTAATTAATGCAAATGAAGTGCTGTAATAAAAGCTTTTGGAAACCAGCTCATGTATCAGAATGCAGCAGCAAATAAATATTTCCAGTAGGAGTTAAAATTTTCTTCCAGCCCTCACTCTTTATCAGGGATAACCTCCCAACAAAACAGCTCAAACTACAGCCCTGGATTGCAGATGCCACTCCAGAGGTGAAGGCAATCTTATTTTCAGGGATGGAAGTTTTTATAAAGGTTTTAAATGCTTTTCTCTAAACTTTTATCCACTGGGCAGAAAAACAATATAAAGAATAATGATCTCTATACAAAGCAAAAGGAAGTTTGGCTGAATAACTGACTACAGGAACCTGTAGGATATTGGGACATTTAGAGCTGAGTTTCATGTCTCAAATGCACCTAGTGAAAGAAACAAATTAAGAAATAAATAATTTACCTTACACGACATTTCCACGCCTTTGCTGTTTGTATTTCTCCTTGCTCTTTTAAAATATCCTGCAGAAGTGATGGTTCCATGTTTCAATTTGCTTCTTTCCATCAAAAGAAGGTTCAGAGTCATTAACATGTCACATCTTGCTGCACCCCATCACCACCTGGAATGTGAATAATTAAATCACAGAATCATCAAGGCTGGGAAGGAACTCCCAAATTATCAAGTCCAACATTTGACCAAATCCCACCATTCCCACTGAACCATATTCTGAAGGACACAAGTTTCTGAACTGTATTAATCAGGACTTTTTATTTCCTTGGCCAGGGTGTTTGCACAGAGAAAAGGCTTTAATAAAATGTTGTCTGTCGCCATAATTTCTTCAAATATTCACAGTCCATTAATATTCTTAAAAAAAATTGGGCATGTCTCTTACTCCCAAAATAAAATAGCACAAGAAAGGCAAATATAAAAGACAAAGTTACATGAAAAAAAATAAAAATCATTTAGGTCATTCTTTGGCAAAGTTTAGTAGAAGCTAAAACCACATTTCCAAATAGGGAGGTTGGAACTGATGATCTTTAAGGTCCCTCACAATTCAGACCTTCCTGGGATTCTGTAAAGAGAGGGAAAATTGTGGAACTATGTTCAACCATATAAAATCAGTGATACACCTCAGTTAAATAAGAAATAAAAATTTGGATTTCTTTTGCTTTGCTCTTGCTCTTGACCTCCCAAAAATACAATTTCTTGGGGTTTTTTTGCTTAAGGTAGAGAAGAGTAATAGGGAAAAAAAACCCAACATAACTTTTCAGTGAGGGAAAATCCACAGTAGATTGTTCCAACACAAATTATCTGCAGTGCTCAGACTATGAACCAAAAATTTCTATTGAGGTGTTAATGTTACACATTCTTATTAATTTTATTAAAGCTTGTTAATATTTTTGATGCTAAATTTTATTAATGTTAATAATGCTACATTTTATTTTCTTACACCCTCACACACAGTGACCAAGTTGTGCCTGCAGAGTGATCCTGTCACCCACTTTTGGGTCAGACATTCCTCATTCTCCATCTCACATGGAAGTTCTTGAGGAACTGCAGACCAGGTTTGGCCAAAAATAATATTTTTTTGCATAAGACAAAGCTCTTCTGGAAGCTATTACTGAAAGTAACTACTCTTGTTGGTTGTTTACTCAGCATTTTGGGGTTTACAGAAGGTGTGTTGGTTCCAATATTTCATTAACATGATTAAACTAAGCTCATTACAGAGCAAATGGAATTAATTCAAATTACAGAAAATTTATGGTGATTCTTATACTTTATATATAAAATACATTTGCACCTCTTGCTTGAATAGAACAGTATTTGTTAATACATTACAGGCTTGTGATTTACAGGTATTTTAGGTATATATTGTCTTTTCAAATATGTAATGAAATTTAACTTAATTTAAATACAATTGCATATTTCTTTTCCAGAATATGCCTGAATTCTTGTCTTTTAATGAGTTTTATTTTTATAGAAAGAAATATCTTTAATTATACAATATTAATCAGAAGTAAAACACTATCAATAGGTTATTTTCTTTCAGCACAGTGTGCTGCCAGTTAGAATGAAAATTGTTGCTATAAGTGACAGTGAATAGTTCCTGTATTAATAATCATACAATTATATTTCATTAAAAGCTAAGTAGTAATAAACAAGAGAAAAATGAAACATCTTCTTTGAATCCCAATTCTGCACTATCATTAAGTGTTCCCTTTGAACACTTTGAACATTTGCCCTTCTGAAGGGCGAATTCCATTAGGCTTTCATTGTGGTGCTGAATAAATAAAGCAAACAAAACATGCAAATTCCAACCATATTAGCACTGATCTCGAGTTTAATCTCAATGTAGCCTGAATTCATTTTATTTAATATTGTTAATTTTAGGATGTCTGACTGAGCACCAAACAAACAAGCTTTAACTTTTGGTGTGCTGGGGCGTGTCCAGGGAAGGGAACGGGGCTGGGGAAGGGAATGGAGCTCCAGGAGGGGCTGAGGGAGCTGGGAAGGGGCTCAGCCTGCAGAAAAGGAGGCTCAGGGGGGACCTTGTGGCTCTGCACAGCTCCTGACAGGAGGGGACAGCCGGGGGGGTCGGGCTCTGCTCCCAGGGACAGGGACAGGAGGAGAGGGAATGGCCTCAAACTGTGCTCAGGTTGGACATCTGTAGTAAAATGCAGGGAGACCCTACACAGGGAATGATTGGCATCTGACTCCAGTGATTCAGAATGCTGAACAATTGCTTTACTAAAACTACACCATATTACATTAATAATATACTGTATTAAAGAGATACTACACTACAAAGAATACTAAAGGAAAACCTGTGATTGTGTGCAGACAGCCAGGACACAGCTTTGAGGGATTGGTTAATTAATATTAAAAACCGTCCCCAGAATCCAGTTACCAAATCCCTTCAGGTAAACATCTCCCTAACACATCCCACATGTGCAAAAACAACAGGAGCAGAGAATAGAGGTAGGAATTTTCTCTTTCTCTGAGATTCCTCGTTGCGATTCCCAGGAAATATCCTTGGGAAGTTGTGCCTGCCTGCTCTCTATGAAGAGAGCTGTGGCTACAGACACCAGGAGGAATTTCTGCATGGAAAGGGTGCTCAGACCTTGGCACAGCTGCCCAGGGAGGTGTTGGGGTGCCCATCCTGGAGGTGTCCCAGGAGGGCACTCAGAGCTCTGGGCTGGGACAAGGTGGGGATTGATGATCCTGGACATCTTTGTCCAACCTTAAGGATTCTGTGGGCTCCAAAATAAGATCTTTGACTTCCATAGGAAATTTTTCCTGGCTCAGCTGCTGCTGTGATTGGTGAATTAAATAACTTGTCACCTATAAAACTGTCCAGTGCCTGTAACCCCAGCCCTGTAGCAATGAGCAGCAAAATTCCAGTTACACCACCAGAGCCTTTCCAGGGCTGTGGTTTCAGCAGCCAGAACACTGCCAGTTATCCCTACAAACAACTTTAAAGGGTATGAAGGGTGCCAAACTCCTCTGGGAAATCCTGGCTGCCAAGGCCAGAGCTCAGAGGAAGCTCTAAGGACATTTCAGGATGTTTTATGGAACAGAGTGGATGAAGCACCAAACACACAGAGCAGCTCCTGCATGGGCCTTTTCCATGGACACTGGGGCAGCTGGAAGGTCTGGCCCCAACCTGCTGGATCTGTGCTCCCCAAAGGAAGAGAAGCACCCATTTTGGGAGGGCAAATGGAAGGCAGTGAGCTCCAGGAGTGGCACTTGCAGGGAAACCCATGGAAGTCAAAGTGAGGGAAATGCATGTAAATTTTATGTATGTTTTTAGTAAAGCACTCCTGAAGAAGAGAGTTCTGGCAAAGGAAATTTGATGAAACAGGATTCTGAGCATTCCTGGGGACACAGTTTCACAGTTTTAGGTGTCAAGCCACGGCAAAATTCTGTAGCAAGGGGCAGGTCTTGGGTGAATTTCTGGGTTCAGAGGTACTCCCAGCTGCAAAGAGTCTGAATAGGCAGGAGAGCAGTGGACAGATCCAAGAAGCAAAAGGGACAGGAAGATAAAATTAAGGATAAAATCACTCTCTTGGTGACAGTATAAAGAATAAAACCTTTCTCTTATGCACTCTCTTTCAGCATTTTCTTTGCTTGGCCTCGACAGTTTCTCTCTCCAATGACTCAATTTTTTCCATGAGAATTAAGTCAGAAGACAAAGCATTTTAGGGAATATGAGCAGAGATCCCTGACAAGTTCAGGATGTAATTAATTTCACTGCAGTTTTGCCCTTAGTAATGAATTTACTGCTGTTAAAATACTCGGTTTGTCCGAAGCACACACATTTCCCAGCTAAGCAGATTATCTAATACCTGGCAGTATAATAAAATAATGGCAATTAAACCCAGAGTATGTTCACAGTGTAATTCCAGATCCTCCACTAATCACTTTGGAGGAAGCTGTGCCACTTATTCCTGACTCCCTCAAACAAAATGCTCAAAGGTTAGAGGGAGTTTCCATCCTCTGTGTTTCCCCTGAACTGTCTTAGATAAGAGCTTTTGATCAAAACTGGCATTTTTAGCCTGTAAGAAGTGACACCTGGGTTGTCAGTGCAATAATATCTGGCAGTGTATTTGTGATACAATACCATATTTCTGCTTTGTGGTTGCTGATTTACAGATTTTGGCAGAAATTTGAATATTAATTAGAGATCACCAAACACTTTTACCTCGTTTCTCCTTCAAAATTTTGCTACAGAGTGTCTCACTTCTTTTGTGAGCCTGCAAATATCTTCAACCTACTCAATATTTCCCAAATATGGATTATTCAAAATATATTCAGAAAATATTATGTATTCAGTAAAAGTATATGCAAAATCATGCACTGAGGCGTGATCACCATGAGCATGTCATTCTTGATTATCAAAATATTCAATTAAAAAATAATTTGGGAAAATCCTGAGATAACTGAATTGTTTCAGCATTGTATGATGACAATATTTGTATCCAGAATTACTCTGGGAAGTTTGAAATGTCCAATTAATGTACAGACTTTAAGGCTTTTATTCCAAACATTAACAAGCAATGAGCAACACATTTTCCATGAGAATGGAGCTGTTAAAATAGATATTTCCAGGTAATTAAATGGATAATCTTTTTATTCTCCCAGATCTGTGAATTATCATGTTTTTAACCTATTGATGTGCCCATGCCTTCTGCAATTTCAGGGAGAGGAGTTAGAGAGTGAAATCAGGGAAACCCTTACAGAAAGGGAGCTTCATTCCCTTCAGCAAAAGAAGCTTGCTTATATTTGCATTTTACAAAATACTCTCTTCCTAAAAACATAAAAATATTTTCCTAAAGAAATATTCCAAAACAAATGGACAGTGCATGTTAAAAAAAAAACCTAAAAAATCTCCATGTCTCATAGGAGCAGCCCTAAAAATGGGTAAGAGAGTAACTAAGGCCATTATCCCAATTATTTGAGATACTACAGCATATGTTGCAGTTCCAGTAATTACAATCTAAAGAGTGCTGGAATGCACTGCAGAATTATTATTTAATGCACTATATTTACTTTTAATTACTGTGTAGCTGCCTAGCCTTGAAATAGTAAAATATTTTAAGATCTTGCAGGGCTATTTGCTCCAATGTTTAAGTCATTTCCATCATGATTTTTCATTTACTCTTCCTAATTTTTTTTATGCACAAGAATATTTCATGGAGCATTTAAAGTTTGTGCTCACTTTTCTCCCTCCCAACATCTGGGGTTTTTTCAGTAAAATACTTCTTTAGCCTGTGGGAGCTAAGGCTCAGAGGGTGATTATCTGAACCACCAGAAAAACAGAGGTCAAAATGAGCAATTTTTAATTCAGAATAAATTCACCAGTCACCAGGACTATGATATTTCCTTCTCAAACACTTTTGTCCTTCCTTTTGTTTATTCAAGCAGCATCAAGGACTCTCCACACCAACTGGCATTTCATATTTTTAACTTAATTCAGCTTTACAGCTTCCCCATCCATTGTTCCCTGACAGGGAAAATATACAACTTGCTGTTATAAATACTTTATGATGACCCTGTCTCCCGAACTCTTCATTCTAATCACAGTCCTGCCACATCCCATCCCTGTCACTCTGGATATATGGAAAGCCATAAAAGTAACCCCCTCTCTCTCTGCTCTCTCACAGTCATTTTTCAGAGGGCCATAAAAACAAAGCCAGGGTGAATTCAGGCAGAATTTCAGAGCACCAACAATTGCTTTTTTTTCCCCCTCTCTAGTGAGGGAAGTGCAATGATGGCTTCAAATTTCTGATTGAAAAATAAGCAGCTTCCATGTCCACCTTGTAAATTCATTTTAAGGCTACAATTTCACTGGCTTTAGTTTTCTGCTCCCTTTTCTCCTCAAGCAAAAGGAGTAGGCAGGAAAAGGAGATGTTTTTTCCACACAGGGCTTGGGGTGGAGCTGAGGAAGCTCAGTGAGGAGGAACAACTGTGAGGATGCTTTGTGGGAACAGGTCAGAGTTGGAGTCTCTCCTCTCCCTCTCTAGGTGAAGCTCAAAAACCCAACAGCAGCAGGAAGAAAAAATGAGGCAACGCAGCACTGGGGCTCAGGAGATGGAATCACCGTCCCTGGAAGGGTTAAAAAAGCCTGTGGATGTGACACCTGGGTAGTGGGGGACTTGGCAGTGCTGGGGATTATCAGCCTTGATGATTTTAGAGGGCTTTTCCAACCTGAATGATTCCATGACTCTTGGCACCAAAGCAGGAGTTCAGTGATCAAGGAAAAAGGGAATGAAAATTTCCCTGCTAGGAAAAAAAGATTTTACCAACCACATCCACTGGTCATAATTGTAACTGGTGAATGGTCTTTCAAATAATTAATGAAGGAGAAATTATGGAGGGTTTTTTTCCCCCTTTGCTTGTTCTTTATTCTCTCTCCTGGTTTCAATCTGGAGTTCTGGAAGGACAAAAGGGCAAAGAAGGATTAGAACTCTCCTGAGCTTGAGGAGAGCAGACTTGGACCTGTTCAAAGCTGGGATGAGGCCCTGGAAGAAGGGCCCAAGAAATCTGGTTAATATTCAAGGATCAGCTCCAGCAAGCTCAGGAGTGCTCCATCCCTGCGAATGAGGAGTTCATGTGCATGGGTGAGGTTGGAAATCAGGGTAGATAACTTCAGCCACCCTTATCAACCATCCTTATGAATCCTGCTCCTCCTTGAGACAAGGAATTTCCTTGCCTGGCTCTTTGAACCTGGGGTGCAGAGCAGTCACTGCATGTCAGCCACTCCAACCATCTCAGTCAGATTAATCTGTGCAGAGAAAATAAATAGTCATTATTCTTTTGCAGGCTACTGTTAAATTGTCATTTATCTTGTAATCTTGTGTCCTCAGCTTGGTTACAGGGCATCTTTAAGAGTTTGGATTTTTTTCTTGCTGCAGAATTTCTGAAAATCCCTGTTGAGCAGTGAAAACAAATACTAAATACAGTGAAAACAAACCCAATGCAAACACACCTTTGTCAATTAAAACCAAAATCTTCAAAAAGGTTTTAAAAAAAACTGAGGTAGTGTTTTGTTTACTGTCACTTATTGGCTTTAAGGGATAATATTTGTATCCAAATACATGGCAGAGATTTAACTTCCCTAAAGAAATGAGAAAGCTCTGACCTTGCAGTCCAAATACCAGGACTTGTTTCTCACTTCCAGAATTTCTAGACTGGCATCCCAACCCATCTAAAAAGTTCATGCCAGTGATCTATTTTCACTTATTCAGAATAACAGTACATATTAAAAATATTAAATTTTAAATATTTTTACTAAGTAACTTCAGAATCAACATGGTCATTCTATGAGCAAAAAAACTTGGATCTGGGTAATGATATTTTAGGACTAAGTTGCTTTTTCAAAAGGTCACCTGGGGGACGATTTTTCTAGTTAATGTTCAAGTAAACATTTGCATGCATTTAGCATCTCATTTGACTTTCTCAGCCACTTGCCTTTACAGTTAAAGTAAATTTCCTTGGGCTATTTAGGTGCAATAATTTTGATTTATATTCTGACATCTCCAACTATGTGGCTCCTGTCCACCTTTCCCTGGGGTGTTTCTCACTCTGCCTCTTGCTGAAATAAAACTGTGACTCACTGGGTGAGTTCTGCCAGAACTTCCCCCCTGCAGGAGGGACACAAGGACAAGGACACACAGAGCCCTGCTCTGGTGCTTAACCTTGGCTCAGGCCACAGAAAACTGCTGAGCTGAGAGCCCGAGCTATGAAACCTGCAGGGAGGAGAGAGAGGTGAAATTGCAAGGAGAGGTGGCACAGTGAGGTGGGGAATGGCAGGAGCTGGAGGATTCCAGAGGGAAATCACCCACAGGAGGAGGGATTAGGTGGTTATTGGGGAACAGTGGGGACCAGGATGCTCAGTTCAGGTTCTTGAGGCTGTCCAGGATTTTGCTGGAGGACGGAAACACCAGGACCTGGAGAGTGAAGAGCCTCAGAGTCCTTGGCCTGTCTTGTGTGTGCCAGACCATAAATAATGGGTTTATTTTGAAGCCCTGCATGTCCTGCTGGCAGAGTTTCTGTTCCCTGCTAATTGTGCACAAGGGGTGGGGTTTATTTATTCACCAGCTGAAATGTGAATCATGGAATCACAGAATATCCAGAGTGGGATGGGATTGCAAGGATCATCCAGTCTGACCCCAGCCCTGCCCAGACACCCCAACAATCCCACCCTGGGAGCGTTGTCCAAACCCTCCTGGAGCTCTGGCAGCCTTGGGGCTGTGCCCATTCCCTGGGGAGCCTGGGCAGTGCCCAGCACCCTCTGGGGAAGAACCTTCCCTGATCTCAGCCTGATCCAGCCCTTCCCTGGGTCCTGTCCCTGTCCCAGAGCAGAGATTGGAGCTGTCCTTTGGGAGGAGCTGTAAGAGAACCATTCATCAGGACAAAGTCTGTCTGGCTTAGAGGCTAAATAACCCTGAACTATTTGTGCTCCTGGCAAAGATGCATAGGTTGGATCAAGAATATGTGGACTGAATGTCCACAATTGAGACCTTTCTCCCCATCTGCTTGTTTTAGCTGCATTCCCAGTGAGAATAAAAACTTTTTTTCCTCCAAACTAAACCCCAGTAATTAGCTTATCCCAATGGAGAAACCAGGTGGTGTTTTCTTCTCAGCCTTTAACAGGACTAGGTTCTTGAGGCAGTCCTACAAATTTTTCACCAAATAGTTCCTGAATACAATAGCCAGGTAGAAGTAAGCCCTGAACAGGTCCTGCCCCCCAACTGACCAGGCAGGAGGTAGGAAACACCTGGGTGGGGCAGGGGAAGATGATGGATGTGGAAAAGAAGTCACAAAGGAAGACACAAAAATGCCCAGCAGCACTGTGGAAGGTGTTTGGATCTTCAGAGCCACCTAAGGTGCAGTCTGCAGAGGTAACTGAAAGGATATTTTGGCCAGTGAGGTTTTACAGGGCCAAAAGCACCAGTACCAGCCCTTGAGGTCGTGATTCTCTTGGCATTGGTGCTGGAAATGCCAAATTTTGTACACACATAGCAAATCGTGAGGCAAAGAGAAAATGTGAAATTAGGGGATTTCCATTATCTTGTCCCAAAAGATTTTCTTAATATGCTGGGAAATATTTTGACTGCTTACAGAGAGTGCAAAAGAGAAGAGGGGAGAGAAATTACTTTTTTCCATTCTCTTTGTATTTTCTATTCTGTGTTTGTTGTTGTTGCTGCTGTTTGAGGGTTTTTTTATGGTGGTTATTTAATTTATTTTGGGTTTTTTCTTTTCCTCTACAGCACTAGTTTAGTGCTGAATATTTGCAATTATTTTTTTTTATTTTTTAATGTAAAAATTAAAGAAGTTAAAACTGAATTTTAAACAAATCTGATCTTACTGACCTATTCCTTATCCATTAATCCATTCCACTCTCAGTCCAAGAGAACTCCTCATGTTTCCTGTCAGTGTCTTGTGCCTTCACTGGGCTTGATGCTATATATTCAAACAGAAAAAAAACTTTAGGAGTGTCTGGATTCACAAAAACCACTCCAACTTCTTATTTTTTCAGAGAGAATAATCTCTTTGTTCCAAACCACCAGGTTTTATTTTACCAGGAGGAAAGGTCATTCATCAGGTTCCAAATTACACTTTCAGGCTAAGCTCTGCTTCCTCCTGGGGAAAGATCCTCAGGTTGCACCAGGGGAGGTTCTGGTTGGATATTAGGGAAAATTTCTTCACTGAAGGAATGGTTGAGCACTGGAACAGGCTGCCCAGGACAGTGGTGGAGTCACCATCCCAAAAATCAAGTGCATGTGACACTTAATGAAACAACTTAATGGGTTCGTAGGATTTGTCAAAGGTTGAACTTGGTATTTTTTTGGATATTTTTTCCTTAATCTTACTGATTTTAGGATTTTACATTTTCCCAGTTTAAGCCCCTGAAAAATTGCTGATGGTTTGGCTGTGCTGACTGAGAACTCAGCAGTGCACATCCCACCTCACTGCCAGCACACCACAACCCCTGGAATGTCTGGGGAGGAGAGGATGGAGGGAAACATTGGTGTGACTGGTCTGGACTTTCAAAAACCCTGCAGCAAAGCCCTCCCCAGAAGGAGAATGTGGGAACAAAGCAGTGCTGAGGTGGGAGGTGAAGGTCTGCCTGGATCAGAAACCAGCTGAAAGAAGTAGGAAACAAAGAGCAGAAATAAATGGTCGATTTTCAGGCTGGTGAAAGGTTAACACTGAGGTTCAGCAGGACTTGGAGACTCTTCAAGGACAACACTTACTGAACATGTAATTTCCCAACAAGCTGAAATAAGCAGGAGAGATCCTAATATAGATGGCATTTGGTGAGGAGCCTTTTCCATACAGACTTGGACGTCCAGGTCGAGACCTCAATTTCCCTCCTCTCAGCTCCAAGGCTGGTAGGCAACAGACATATCATTTCAGGCTCCCAAGTGATCTATTGAGATTGGAGCTTTTGGGAATACTTGAGGAAGGAGCAAAACCACAGTGAGTTTCCAGGCTCTTGAGCTGCAAACTTTAAATGAAGTCCGGAGGAGCTCTCATCTTTTATTACTCAGAATTCATTCGGTTGTACTCACAGTGTATGACCCTTGAGTAAGCAAGCCCTGTACAGTTAACACAATAGGAGTTCTGAAAGAGGGACAAATGAGGAGAAAGCACCTGGAAAAATCAATTTCTCTCAGCTACACACTTTAGAGAACGACCCAAGAACAGACTTGTACGTGCATTTTCGTTTTTGCTGAATTAAAAGCATCAATATCTCTCTTCCCCACTGAAAAAAAAAATCTTCATTCTTTGCAATATGTGATACAAGAGCTAATTTATGATGATTGCTTAGTGCACTGCAACCACATTGGGATCGGTGCAAATGAAAGCATAATTAATGAATAAAGTTATTTTCCTTTGATGCACTCAGTGACAAGAGCGTGGATAAGAGAACAGGGTGTACAACTGCTGGAAGTGCTGAACAAAGGAGGCAGCCTCTTCTAGCTGCATATTTTTCAGCATGAAAACAGTGCACTCTGTTCTGCATCCTTTTCAAGCAGTTTCAGGGTGAAATATTGTCTATGAATACATTCATAGATGCTCTTGGAAAGAGGAGTCGCCAGAGAATAAATGAGCTGCCAAGATTGCATCCTGACACTTCTCAGGAGAAATATTTTAGCCTGAAAACTGATTCCTGTAACAGGACTCAAAGCACACTCCATCTCATGGAAAACTCTGCTTGTCAGAGGCTATGTGTGGAATAATGGAGCACCTGAGCCAGAGAAGGTCAAATACCTGTGTACTTTTTGGGGGTGTGCAAGTGTGAGAGAAAAATGGGTCAAACTTCAAGGTTAACGTGTTTCACACCTCCTTATTATGGAGAGGAGGAGAAAACACAATCCAGATGCAGATGGGATGGCTGATAACCCTCTGTCTGAATGAGTTTTGTTGAGCAAGGGTCAGTTTTAGAATCTAATTTTTCTGTCCCTGAGAAAGAGAGGTTTTATACTTCATTTTAGGGTAAAGAGGGAATGTAACTCATTTTAGTACAACGACCAGGCTCAACAGGATCAGAGAAGTCAAAGCATGCCTGAACATCACTGTGCACTAATCTTACTCTGGACAAACTGAACAGAAAAAGTGAAAGAGTTCTCTGAAAAATCATTAGTTATCAATCTGAGAAAAGGGGAATATATTACTCAATTGCATTTGTATGGCAACTTGCTTGCTCCTAAACATGTTGAACATCTAAACCCCACATTGCTAATCATTGTAAAAAGTGTTATTTGTTATGAAAAGATGAAATAGAAAAACTGGAATATTTGGGGTTAAAACTTCCCCTGATGTGGAGTATTATGCTGACGTACAGCAGGTCAGGATTTGGGCACTGGCAAAGGCAGGGCACTGCCAGCACCAAAAAAAAAAATTAAAAAAGCAACATCTAAATTACCTCTAGATTCCTTATTCCCATGTGTTGAGAATTGGCCCAATTTCTTTCTGTTTGTTTGTTTGTTTGTTTTTTTAGGTAAGAAAAGGGAATTTTAATTTTTTAATTTGCCTAATGTAGGGAGTACAAAAGGCCTGGCTCTGGCAGATCCTCCCCCATGTCCCTGGCTTGCAGGATGGAGCTGTGAGAGCAGGGTATTTTCCAATTCCATGAAGGAAGCAAACTAAAAAGAGTGGTACCTTTTAAAAAGCTGGTTTTGAACAGGATACTTCAGCAGTGCCCTGATGAAGAGAAATGAGGGTAGAGATGCATTGATTTTTAGTGTAAAAACACTGCTGAATCCTGGCCAGGCTGTGTTGTGCAGAGGGACCTGCCCTGCGTGGTTATACCACATCTCACTAATTATATTACATCTCATTAATCCCTTGCTTTCATTCAGAATATGAACAACACAAAATTTTAATCTACATTTTTTGTCTCATTTGTTTAACAAGGTTTTTTTATCATTTTCTCAAGAATAAACATGCCATGACTTTTGTTCCTGTGATAGATAAATTAGCCTAAGTTGTTTTTTTTTTTTCCTATAGTTTTCCTTTTATTTTTCTAATTAACATTGGAGGAGAAATGCACCTGAGGTAAATACAATTCTGCTATATTCCTAATACAAGTAAAGAATTTCATTGCTTCCAAACTCATTAAGTTAGTGTTTATTAAAGTATGCAGGCTGCTCATTGTGTCATGGAAAATAACATTCCTATTTTATTACCAGTTTCATTTCCTTGGTTAGCACATTGCAGCCCTAATTACATTGGATACAGGGATCCATAGTTCTGTCCTAGCCTGCATTTTCATCTGACTCTGCTTGATACTTATTATTTTCAGCTTATTACAAACTGTGTCACCAATAAGAGAAGTCACAGCAGCTTGAAGTGATAGATGATTCTAGAATCAGACTCCATGAGTGGGGTTTGTTCTTCCCTGGATTTTTGATTGTCACAGATGAATTTCTTTTGCTCTGAATTAGAAGGTCCCATATTGTGAAGGCATTTTTGGAGCATCTGAGCATTACGTGAAAAACATGCAAAAAACCCCAACTAAGCAAAGACTTTCACAGATTTTGTGTTTTGCCTGAAAAGCTTTGGAATTGTTGGCAATTCATACAGCTCCATCTACTAAAGCGTTCAGTGTATTTGATATTCTTGTATTTTGATATTCTGAAAAATGTGGGTTTATCTGCTCATGCCAAGGCAAACATCAGAAAAAGGAAGAATCCTGCTTAAAATCAAGCATATTCATGCAAGTGCTGACCTAGGTGCTTAGCAGGCATTAAATATTTCCTCTGAACAACAGGTCTGGTTCCACTCCCAGCATAGCATCAAAAAGAGGACTGGACAAAAGTGAGCAAAGGAGTGGTGAAATATAAATAAGGCACTTAATTATGTTTATAGAATCATGGTTTGGGTTGGAAGGGACCTTAAAGCCCATCCAGTGCCACCCCTGCCATGGGCAGGGACACCTTCCACAATCCCAGGGTGCTCCAAGCCCCATCCAGCCTGGCCTTGGACACTGCCAGGGATCCAGGGGCAGCCACAGCTTCTCTGGGCACCCTGTGCCAGGGCTTGCCCACCTTCACAATTTTCTCCTGCCTTCTCATTGAAATATCCCCTCTTTTACTTTAAAACTGTTCCTTTGCTGTAAAAAGCTTCCCTCCATCTCCTTTACATCTCCTTTAAGCACTGAAAGGCCACAATGAGGTCAGTGAGCTCACAGACACTCAGGGCTCTCAGTTTGCAGCATAATTTTTACACCAGAGCTGTTTTCCCCAGGTTTATGTGGGGCTTGGCCACACCTACACTTTGTCCAGGACCTGTGAAAGTGACATCTCACAGACACATGGGCAGCAATCAGGAAGGTCCATCTGGACTCCCTCCCAAATTCAGAATTCCTGAAGTGGCCCAGTGTGTGTATCCATGGCAGGTGCACACATGAGACAAACCCAGTGAGTCTGATCTAATCCTTCTGGAAACTGAAGGAAACTCTCAAATTATACTTGAGGAATGATCCAGCTATGACACAGCTCAATTGACTCAAGCAAAACCAATAAAAACCAGTACTGCTACCAGTGACCAAAGGTTTTTCCTATTGAAATGGTCACAAAGGGTGGGTTACAGCTTTGTGTGAGTTTGACATTGACTTCAGATGGCTCTTTAAGTGTGGGATGGAAGGGAGCCTACAAGAAAGATGGAGAGGGAATTTTTACAGGGTCTGGAGGGACAGGACAATGGGCAATGGCTTCAGACTGAAAGAGAGAAGGGATAGATGGGATATTGGGAGGGAATTCCTCCCTGTGAGGGTGGGCAGGCCCTGGCACAGGGTGCCCAGAGGAGCTGTGGCTGCCCCTGGATCCCTGACAGTGTCCAAAACCCAGCTGGATGGGGCTGGGAGCAAACCTGGGATAGTGGAATGTGTCCCTGCCCATGGCAGGGGAGGCACTGGATGGGCTTTAACATCCCTTCCAACCCAAACCAGTCTGTGGTTTTATAATTGTATGACTTTCTTCATCTGATGAATAGAAATGATCAGTGCAGATTAAATTTACACATTTTAACACAGCCTTACACACACACAGCCAGTGCAAGTGAATATTCATCAGCAGCACTTCAGCCAACTGCAATCACAACTCGTTTCAGACGCCAAGGAACAGGTGATTTTTGCCTTTGTTATGAAGAAAGAGCAATCACATTAGAGAGCTTTCTCATTCTCCCAGTAATGAGCTTGAGATGACATTTCAGGAAGGGTTTTGTGTCTCCCATAACAAGGCTGTTTGTACATTTTCTAATGGAAGCTGTACAAAGGTATACAGCACAAGGAGCTACTGCTTGATTTTTTTTTTTTCTATAAGCTGAGAGTGAGTTAAATGTAAAATTACAGTAATTGTGAGCTGTTTTAGTATGGCCTATTATGTACTAGGCTTCATTTCAGTTATGGCTTTCCCCTAACTGCAGGGGAATTCTGAAGCTGTTTCACTGCACTGTTCTAAAAAGGCAGAGAGTTTAGGGATTGCTGAGTTTCACGGCCCAAATTTCAGTAGAAATAGTCTCCAGGAGCAAATATGTATATGTACATTATTTGCTGTTTATATTTGGGGAAATTAAGGCACAGGAAAACAAGAAGGGCAAAGCAGAGCAGGAGACAGGGCCAATGTGGTGCATCATCCTTCCTTCCTAGAGAAAGGAAGAAATATCCACACTGTTCATTAAAGCTGAAGGAAAATCTTTAAAGGGGAACAAAAAGTAAGAGTAATCTTTAAAAAATGCTTTAAATACTCGTGGGCTGAACTGAAATAAAAACCCAAGGGAAAGAGAAACCAAAATCCCATTTATATCTTCAAGATGATAAGAGTTTTGAGTAGCCAGTGTGAGTCTGGGGAATTCAAACACAGTGACACTGCCTAAGACAAGATCTAACGATTATCATATTGTGTATTTATTTTTGAACTGTAGAAAAATGTGTGTATTTATGAAAAAGACACACATGGTCACACAGCAATATGGAAATGACCTGCACAGATCTCTGGTAAAGTTGTGTAATGCATTTACCTCATTTAAGTCCTGCCTTAAGGGAACATGAGCTGCTGATTGTATCGATTATATCTTAGAAGGGCAATGATTTACAATCCCATCAAGGACACTGCCATAAACAGTAGGAGGACACTGATGACATGTATGGATGACAAAGAAGAGCCCCCTTGGGCAGAGGAGGCAGCAGAGTCAGGAGTGATGCTGAGCCTGGGAAGAAGGGAGGGTGGGAGGAAGGGGATTTTAGTTTTGTTGAGCTTCCTACTCTCCTCCTCTGTTACAAGTAATTGGCAATAAATTAAATTACTTTTCCCAAGTCAAGACTTCTGCTTGTGACTATAATAGGTGAGAGATCCCCCTGTCCTCATCTTGCCTCAGGAGAGATTTTCACCAGATTTCCTGCCCTGTCCTGTTGATGGAGGAGCCATAAAGAGGCACCAGGGGCAGTCCACCACAGTGCCATCAGCAGGAGCTGTGGCAGTATTTGCAAGTGAGAGAAAGCAACCCAGAACCTCCACTGCAGACACTTAAATGCACTCTTTATCTCATTAAAGCTCATTTATATCAAAGTCTGATCAGTGCAGGGTAGTTCCCCAGGAAAAGCTCTAAAGGCCTCTCACTGGGTTGTTGCTTTTGCAATACAATCAATGCAAAAAAATTCAACAGATAAATGCATCCTGTGAGTTTTTGAGCTTTTCTCTTACTGGAAAACAGGATAGAGTTCATTAACTGTGTTCATCCAACTGTTCTTAGGCCTTTATTGATTCACTTATTCCTACAGCACCCAAATTAGTATGATTGATGTTGACATCTGCTCCAATTAAGTGATTTTGATTTATTAGGACTGTGGAAAAATAAGATTTTACAGTTTTTTTCTGATTCTAAATGTGCAAGGTTTTTGTGGTTTGTTTGGTTTTTTTTTTCAGGAGAAGGGACCCTTTTAAGGACCTTAAGGGTTTACACCAGGGCTGGAAGAATGCTTTGGGGTTATGAATTCAGAAAAAGTTCTGTCAGAAGTACACAGGAATGTTTACTGACTTGCTGAGGATGGTTAAAAAGAGTTGAATAATAGGGGGAGGGAGTGTCCAGATCAGGGAGCCACAAGTCCTTGTGTCCCCTTCCTCTGAAGGCCACAATGGTTTCTTTGTTGCACCATCAGAATGTTTTTATCTCAGCAGAACCATAGACTCAGTTCATTCAATGATGTCAAATATCACAAAAAGAGATGGAAACTCTGATATGAGGAGGAGACAGGACCTTCCTTCCCTCTTCTACCCCAAAAACCCAAACAAACCCACACCCCACAGGTTTAACTTCTGAACCCTGATGTGAGAACAGGAATGATCTCCTTCCACTTGGGCAGAGTAAATAGGAAGAAGAAACAATCCTGTGGTTTTGGGATGCCTTGAAAAAGTTAATGGTTTAAAACAAAATATCTGAGCATAACAAGAGAATGAAGCCTTTGGGGAGTTGGGTGGTGTAAACGATGGAGATAGATACTGAACACAGAGAATCACAAGTTGTAATTGGAAGGAGGCTTGTGGAGATGATAGAAAATGTCACAAATATCAGCCAGGGATTTAACTGTAAACCTAAAGCCTTGTTTTAGTTCTGCCAGAAAGCAGCTCAGGATGTTCCCAGGTCGATAAGCCATATAATAAATACTCAGTCTGTGTTTCTTTATTATATCATCCCACCAGTCCCACCTGGCTGTGACATCTTTTGCAGTGTGTAATTAAATGTTTCAACCTTTTGTTGTGATTGTTTTTTAATAATATTTCTTTCCTCCTGCTCCATTCCTTTGCCACATCGCCTCCACTATTTATTCCATAGAAATTCTAACTTCATCTTTAGAAAAAGAAGATGCAGTCCTTGATTCCTTGAGTGAGAGGAGAATAAACCCCATGTTATTGGAGAAGTAGCCTGCCATAATCCCTTTACTGACTGCCATGGACAAATTCAGTTGTCTGAAATGAGTGTGAGGAATCCCCTAGGAGGGGAACAGGAATGGGGTTTCTGTAATAGCTGGCAACAAAGGATCCTCCTAGAGAAACCATAACAGAAAATGTAAAAACACCCAGAGAGAGGTGTCTTGTTGGAGTGCAGCATGCAGGGAAAGAAGGATCTGCGCAGTCTGAAGGAAAAAATTGTACAGGTGGACAGAGAGGCTCCTCGAGCTGTACAAAATCTCTTGGGATCTCAAGAGTGGCTCTCAGCTGAAACCAACCAACCTGCCAGGTGGTCCAAGGCAAGGAGATGTTTCAGGAGCTGTTGAAGGAAAGCAGAAATTGAGAATCATGACCCACTCAGGAGCTGAGGGGCTGTCACAGTGCCTTGGGGTATTTAATGTGGTGTTGGAGACACGGGCACAGGGGAGGACACCTGGTGACCTGTGACATTTCCAGGCCACCTTGTCCCATTGCACCCCAAACTGGCTCTGGACTCATATGTTTTTTACTTTTGCTTTGTTTTTCTATTTAATCACCTTTAGTATGATTATGCCCTTACTTCTGTTTCTCTCTTATGAACATGGCAAAGAAAATTGCTATTGGGCAGCCCCTTTTTTTTACCCTTCTCATGATCTTTCTGTTGTTTCACTGCTATCTTGAAGTAGTAAAATATCTTTTTTTATATGTGAAATATATGTGTACCCACTAAAAACTGGAATAAATTTTGATATCTAGATATATAACATTGTCAGTGAGTGGGTTCTTTTGAAGTTACCTGAAGTAATAAAAATGAGCTCCACAAAGGCAACAGGCTCATTACTGCAACAGAGCTCCATCATTATCAAGTCACACTCCAGGTGCTCATTCCCACTCCAATCCTGTGACAAATTAGTGATTCTAAAGAGTGCTCCTATGGCAACTGCTGTGCTGGCACATCCTGGCTCCTGTGGCTGTGGCAATGCCATCTCCAGTGGCAATTCCCTTGATTTCCCATAAGTAATAAGGAGAAGAGAATGCTGCAATTCCAGAAGTTTATTGAGCAAGGAGGACATTAGGAGATACTTCTATTTAAATTAGGAGAGTTAAAAAGGTGCTTTCTACTTGGATACAAATTTCCCCCCAAGGACCCTGAAATGGGCTTACCTAAATTACAGGCTACTCCCTGGCTGCTCTTGACCTTAAAATTGATGCAAAGAAAAGAGAATAAATGTTCCTTTATGTCTGTTGTAAAAAAATCCTAATTTGAGTCTATAGAACATGCACCTATTATTTTATTATTATTATTATATTATAATTGGAAGACTTTTATTATTGGTGTGAACTGGATAAGATAAGGTTTATCTGCTCCAGCCCTTTCAGGGTCTGCCACCAAACCCTTGAGCTGATTGTGACTCTGATGACACAAATCAAGACAAAACCATGAGTGTTTCATACATTCTTTAACATAGAGGTGAAAACTCACAAAGGAAAGTAAAAAACAAGTGTCACCAGAAATGAGAGCACTAATAGGGATGTGTCTGGGGAAAAGACTGCAGGGAAAAAAAAAAAAAAAAAAAAAAAGAAAAAGAAGACTAAAAAACGCAAATTGATTGTTTATGCCTTGAATTAATCAGTTCTGACTTCTAATATCCTGCCTGCTTAATAAACCTTAAGTAGGAAGGTAGCAATGCACTCTCCTTATTACATATGGGAAATCAATGGGATTGCCAACCCCACTAAATGTTATTAGCAGAACACCCGAGTCAGGGAGCTGCCACTTTAGCAGCTGCCATATGAGCCCTGCTCAGAAATTAGTGCTTATCTGTCTCAGATCCCAGCTCTGCAAATGAGCTCTGGGGACACCATGGGATAAGGACAGAATTCCATCCTATTAATGGGTTTGCATGACTGCAGAAATAACAGACTTGGGGGGGATGTTCTTTCTTTCTCTTTCTTTCTTTTTCTTTCTTTCTTCCTTTCTTTCTTCCTTTCACTTCTTTCTTTCTTAATTTCCTCTTCTCTTCTCTTCTCATATCTCTCTCTCTTCTCTTCTCTTCTCTTCTCTTCCTCTTCTCTTCTCTTCTCTTCTCTTCTCTTCTCTTCTCTTCTCTTCTCTTCTCTTCTCTTCTCTTCTCTTCTCTTCTCTTCTCTTCTCTTCTCTTCTCTTCCTTCCCTTCCCTTCCCTTCCCTTCCCTTCCCTTCCCTTCCCTTCCCTTCCCTTCCCTTCCCCCTTCCCTTCCCTTCCTTCCCTTCCCTTCCCTTCCCTTCCCTTCCCTTCCCTTCCCTTCCTCCTTCCCTTCCCTTCCCTTCCCTTCCCTTCCCTTCCTTCCTTCCCTTCCCTTCCCTTCCTTCCCTTCCCTTCCCTTCCCTCCTTCCTTCCCTTCCCTTCCCTTCCCTTCCCTTCCCTTCCCTTCCTTCCCTTCCCTTCCCTTCCTCTTCCCTCTTCCCTCTTCCTCTTCCCTCTTCCCTCTTCCTCTTCCCTCTTCCTCTTCCCTCTTCCCTCTTCCCTCTCCCTCTTCCCTCTTCCCTCTTCTTTCCCTCTTCCCTCTTCCCTCTTCCCTCTTCCCTCTTCCTCTTCCCTCTTCCCTCTTCCCTCTTCCCCTCTTCCTCTTCCCTCTTCCCTCTTCCCTCTTCCTCTTCCCTCTTCCCTCTTCCCTTTCTTCTTTTTTTCATTAAACTGGGAACTCTGACTTCAGCTTGGAGATTTTGCTGCCCACTGTGGGGTTTTTGACATTTGGGAAGATGATCCCACTCCCAAACCCTTCCAGTTCTAATGGATCTCCCTGCTCCTACCCCTCAGGTACCCAGTAATGAGCCTTTGGAAAAGCTGCCTTAAGACCATCAGGATCAGAGAACTGATGGATATTAAGAACTCCTTTAAATTTCTTTAATAGTCACTTTAACAGATGTAAGAGGGCACAAGCCTAAAGATATTTCATCATTTTAGAAGATCCTTGAAGATCTGATGATGTCCTAATCTTCACCTAGAGGAACCTGGTGGTCTCCATTCAGCATTTCTGCTCTAAACACCCAGCACAGACAGCTTGGTTTAACTTCACCATTATCCTGAATTATGTTATCATGTCAGGCTTGTAGGATTATTAATATTTAATAAATTCACAGATCAATCTGCCTTTTTCCTATCCAATTTATAAATTATTCACAGGTTCATCTATTTTTTTCCCTCTGTTGTTGGCATAATCATTGGTGAAAAATAGATCTTGTTCACCAGATCTATTTTATTGTTGCTCTAAAATATATATATTTAAGAAAGGAAGTTGGAGTGCATCCAATATGCCCATAAATAATTGTTTAATGCAGCATTCTGGAGCACTTTGCTGTCTAAAAAACTCTAAAATAAATACATTTTTTAAAAACTAAAAGAGAAAATGATAAAGAGAGCACGATCAAAAGTAAAAATCGGCGAACTCTGATGGCAGAACTTTGGAGGCAGTTGCACCCCCAAAGGAAAAAGAGATGAAGGAAGGCATAATTAATATTCATTTGCTTTGGCTCCAAGTCCTCTGATAAGCCCAATTAGGTGAAGTGTGTTGGGACAGGCAGGTTCACCCCTTTTCTTTTGGGGATGAAGTGAAGCCCCAGGCTCAGAGCATCCCAGCTCAGGAAGAGGAGGGACCATGGAAGCATCTCTTCTGGAATCTTCCCCATATCCTCAAACTTCTCTGCCCCTGAGCATCTTCCAGGACAGGACAAGGACTATTTGTTTTCTCAGGCCATGTGATATTATAGGTAAAATCAACTTTTTCATCCTAATTAGGGCACAAATTCAGGTGAGATGTTTATCTTCCAATTAACACTAAGCCCTTGTTATACACTTTTAGAATTCCATGTTATAAACTCGTGACTACTTAATTTCCTTGCTTGAAATTAGGAGATATCTATGTTTGTGTATTAATATAGTTATACAGATATAAATATATATATTTTCTGTTTTCTGTGACTGAATATAAATTCTTCAGAATAAGTTCTGCTGTTTTAGCAGGTCAATCTATTTGTTCCTGAGATTCAGCTCTTGGCCCCATTGTTCCCCACTTCTGGTCCAATGTCCTTGGAAGTGTACCATTACTGAGTGCAGTGCACATCCTGAATTAAGGACTTGCAGATGAGGGCAGCACACCTAAATTAATTTCCTGATGTTATATTTAGTCTCCTCTGCACTACCAATTATGAAAATGAAGGCTAGGGCATGTGGAAAGAGAACTTTGCCAAGCTTGCAAGGCTGTGGCTTTAAGGAGACCTTGCTGGTTGCCAGTGTTGGAGGGCACTGGCTGGGAGGAATCCTGGCACTACAGGAAATGTGGTGAAAATTGAGAGAAATTTGGGCCTTAACCATGGAGCTTCCCACCTCTTGGTGGCATCAGCAGAACAGAGCACTTCTGCCAGGAAAAGGGAAAGGACAAGGTCATCCAACAGGTTCAGGGGTTGTCAGAGAGGGTCCAGAGGGGGCTGGAACACCTCCCACATGGAGTCAGGTTGGGAGAGCTGGGAATGTTCAGCCTGGAGAAGAGAAGGTTGTGTGGAGACCTCACAGCACCTTCCAGGGGCTGCAGAAAGGGTGGAAAGGGACAATTCATCTGGAGGGGGCTCTAAGTCCATCCAGTGCCACCCCTGCCATGGGCAGGGACATCTCCCACCATCCCAGGCTGCTCAGAGCCCCATCCAGCCTGGCCTTGGACACTGCCAGGGATCCAGGGGCAGCCACACATTTCCTGAGAAGTCTCTCAAATCTGTGGGAAAAGATGGAGCCACTGCAGCAGAAAACCAGAATTTAGGACATTCTGTGCAAGCAACCACTAAAAACTGCAGCTGACATGAAAACACTGAATTACTGGGCTGTGTTTTCTGCTGGTTGTCAGAAATTCTGGGTTAATGTTCAATTGATAAGTGATGATTCTGCATAATTTGTATAAATTTGCCTGACTTCAACAGTATCCCTTCCCTTAATTGTCTTCTCTGTACCCTCCAGATCTTGTCAGGAATAAATATCCTTTATTTCTTGAGATATAGCTTTGTTTGCAGCTGTTTTTATCAGCAGCTTGTTCATCCCACACCAAGGCACAGCCATAACTCAGAACCTGTGAATTTATGGGATTTTTTTCCCACTCAGGTGCTGGTGTGACTGATGGCTCTGTGGAACTCGGGGTTTGATCAATTATTTTCGTGCATGTAACAAATCATGTTGCAATCATATCTTGCAGCTGGAAGCTTCACAGAACAACACAAGTCGCTTTTTTAATGGAGAATTTAAATTACATGAGTCATTTTTAAATCACTTGATAAAAGACTAGACAGGAAGGGGGAATTGTAAGGGTTTGATACTGCTCCAGTGATCATTCTTATTGCTACAAATACAAACAATTTGGGATTTTTTTTCCTCGCTTCTGTGCTCTGCTAAAAAGCACTTTGCCTTTCCAGAAAGCCTGAAAAATACAAATAGCTTGTGCAGATCAATATCAGCCTGGGTTGTCCTCTAACATAACCTCCAGAGAAGGGGATTTTTGGTGGCATGGCCAAATTTTGAACAAGAGAAGGAAATTATTAAAATATTTATGCTTCTAACACATGATTTTTAAAAATCCCCACCCCAAACTGAGTATTTTGGGATGTTTTCCAGTTTCACTATTTGGAATATCAGTATAGATATTTAGTTTTGATATAAACTTAACTCTACTAATGCTGTTCACATGAATTTCTTGGTTTTTTTTTTCTGGTAGGGTCATTTTAAATGCTCAAATCCATCCTTATGGACAAAAGGAAGGTGTCTGAATTTTAAGGATATTTTGTAGTGCCTCCATAAAGTTCTGTCCAGGAGCCATTTTCCCTGGGCAATTTTGGTTTCTTGAAGTTATCTTTATTTTCTTCTTTTCTTTTTCCCTTTTTCTCTTTGTTTTCTCTGTTTACTCACAGAACTGGTAGCACCACCTTGGCTGAAAAAAAAAATCTGAAATGTAGATAAAAGAGTAAACTTAGCTCTTTTTAAGTGGCAAAAAGCAGAATGCTTTTCCTTGCCCATCAGAAGTAATCCTATTTTGCATTTAAGAACATTTTTCTTGTTATTCCTGAGTATTATTCAGATTCTCCCAGGGTTTTTCCTCATTTTTTGGGTTTGGTCTGACCTACAGGACCCTGATTTCAAAGATGTACTCAGACCTGGTTCTGGACATTCTCAACTCATTTTGTCACGTCCAACAGAACCTCCAAGAGTATCAACCTTTGTACTTCTCTCGCCCTTAATTTAATAAATATTGTACAATTAACTTGAAAATTAATAAAGAAATAAACAGAATCCATTAGTACATTTGAAGAGCCAAGCTGAAAGGATTGATAGGACTTTTCCTATCTCCTGTTTTGATGATTTTTTGGTGACAATCCACCACTGTGGTGCAGCCATGGAAAATGCAGATTTTAGGATGTTATCAAGAAGAACATTTTCTCTAATTACTGGGAATTATTGGTGTTACACTGGGCACTATTTAAACCTTGCTTTGAGCATTTCTTACAGTTCTTGCTTTCAGGATTAATTCCAGCTGGAGTGGAGGCAGAGAGAAGTCACAGGAATGTTAGGAATTGGAGTCCCTTCCCTTGTGAAATGTAGGTGACAGATGGTTTGGGCTTTTTTTTCTTCCTCCAAGCAAACCAAAGTCTGAGAGGGAGAGGAGATGCAGTTGTTTTCCATAGATGCCATAATTAAAGGATGGTCACTGGAGAAGGAGCACAATCTCCTGTGGAATGGCAACAATGGCACTAGGGCAGAAATTTAAATTAACCATGGTTATTTATCGGTTGTGTGGAAACCCAAAAGGATTCTAATAATATGTTTAGCTAGCAAATTGGGAGTATTTAACAAAAGGGGGGGAAGCAGGCTTGTTCCAAGAGCAAACTTAGCCAGTCTGTGAAGAGATTGAGTGATGTGACTGGATTTTATTTAATTAATTACTCTACAGAAATTTAGAGTAATGTAGTAACCATTGGATCTAATACATACTTTTAAAATAGTTTCTTTTGTACTAAACATTATTCGTACCACATTTAGAAAACTCTTCAGTGAGACAGGCCTCATCAACAACAGAAAAAACAACATTGCAATTTCTGCAAGAAATTCTGTCATTTCATTGCTATTTCATTTGTCAGGATCTCAATGCACGTTCAGGCACCCCTCTTAAAAATTTCTGTTGTCGTATGGAATATTAGCTTTATTTATGGCAGAGGTTTTTGATCAAACTTAGAACCACCCAAGAAGTCTTGTATTGCTCCCCCAGCCTGTCTAGATTTCTTCTTTGCCAGAACTAAAATGACATTATCAGAAGAAGGCATCATTTTTCCCAGGCTCTAAGATGATATAAATATCCAGGGATGATCCAGTGTAGGATACAGATTCCATAAAGGAATGTGTCAGAGGTTTACAGTGAAGGTATAATCCTGTCTGCTGTTGACTGAGTGATTTATGAGATGTGCCAAATCTCCTCAGCTGCTGTTGTGCTCTGGATTTTTGGGACACAGATCCATGAATCCCTTTGATTTCAGTGTATATATCAGCCTCAATATTCACAGAAACATCCTAATTTTTCTGGATAAAATATTTTAATCTGAATGAAGAGGAAGAATCTGCACAGGTGAGGCTTCAGATTAGAGCTTCACTTTCAGCTTTGACATCTAAAAAGGTGTTTTTGTAACTTATTCTTTTAGTGATGTTCTCAGAACAGAAAGATTTTATATAGACTAGAAAATAAATGGTAAAGATCTAAAGAAATATTTTATTATCATAAAGCAACAGGAAGTATACTTATATATATTATTAGGTATCTGCTTAGTGTTTTGAGTTTTTCAAGCATGCAATTTTAAATTACATGAATTCTTAGCTTCTCCACAAGTTGATAGCAAGCACTTGAATTTTGAATATGTTTTATGTAGAAAGTCAATTCCCTTAAGACAGAATTAAAATATTATAAAAATAACATTTTTACCCCAAAATGTTTTCATCAATTAACTTAGAAATCCATAGTAGTTAAGTTGTACAATACTGATTATTTCAGTGGTGCAAAACTTTGAAAATCATCAAAATTGAGGTTTTGAATACTGAGTTTGTTACCTAAAAGAAACCTCTGTTTATTTTTATACGTAGATCACCAGGATTTTTACACAAAGTCAAGTTGCTGAAAATTTTTTGATTATTGAAAATGCTTCCAAAAAACCTCTTCCATCAGTTTTGCTGAAAGACTGTTTGCTACTATATAGATTTTGCAGAATTAATTCAATATTTCACAGATATTTTTCTTTTAAAAAATATTATTCATAGCCAAGCCACGTTTTGTGTTTCCATATTTTTAATGTAATTTAATGGCTGAATGGAAAATTCAGCCTTTCTCTTTCTTCACTTTTCAATTTTTTTCTTGTTATACCAGTATTTCCTCTCTCCAGTTCAATGCCCTGAAAAAAGTCAAATGCAATCATGAACTGGGGAGAAAACAAGCAAAATTCCAAAGGAAGGACATTCTTTTGAAGCCAATTTTCATCAGGCACTCTGGAATAAATAACATTTCTTTGCCTAGTTTAGTTCACCAGTGAGTTTGCAGTGTGTTTGTTATTAGAGCCTTCCCAGAGTAAAGGAAATCAGAAAAGACCAAAAAAAGGGAGAGGATCTTATTTTCAGTGTGGAAGCACCTTCAGCTTCTACTGGAATTAGTGACCCCAAGTGTTGAGAGAATAACCACAATGATTGAACAACAACAACAAAAAAAAAGGGATTTCACCATACTTTAAAACATTATAGAAATTATCTCCTTATCTCTTTACCTTGACTTAGAGCAGTCCAGGGAACATTAAAAGTAATTAAGGATTTTCTGGTTTATTCTACAAAGCATTCTTCTGTCATTAAAACTCTTGAATATTAGGAGTAATCAATATCCAGGAGTGGTTTTTGCTTTGGTGAGCAATGCAGGGAGTTCAGTGAGAAGCTGTCTTGTGTTGTGAAGGATACTCCCACAGGGACATTAAATCCAGTACAATTAGCAGCCTAAATATGGTTAAATGTGTAGAGCATCACTCAGAACTAAATAATGTATGTGTTACTCCAAAGAACATCAGGAACTTATGAATTTCTATTAAGCCTTTTTCACTCATTTTTCATTAAACATGAGAGCTCTGACCTATCTGGAGATTTCTGGTTAAATTAAGGTAATTGAAGACTGCAACCAGCTAAGGTGAGAAAGGAGCACTTGCAAATTAGTTAATATAAATCTAAGGCAATGAAGAAAACTAATATGGAAATGTGGAATTTAATTTTTTTCTCACAAAAAAAAATATTTTTTAAATCACTTTGCTTGCTATAAGCAATATTGCCCCAAATGGTAAATAATTGAGGTCCCAGTCCTCTGAAATCCAGGAAATTCACCATTCCAATGGCACTTTGTTCATCAGGGGTGGGTTGAGTCTTCTAAACACATAGGGGGTTTTCCACAGGGAGGGCTGCAAAGGGGGATTCATCCCTGCCCAGGATGACTTGGACACCAGAGGTGTTTCTTCATGAGGGAATCCCTGTGGGATACTGAGATCATGGAACCATCAGGATTGGAAAGGAGCTCCAGAACTATCTAGTCTGACCTTCAGTCTGTGCCAGTGCTTCCCTCCTTCCCAGGAAGAAATTTTCCCTAAAATCCAACCTGAGCTTCCCCTGGCACAGCCTGAGGCCGTTCCCTCTCACCTGTCCCTGTTCCTGGGAGCAGAGCCCGACCCCCCTGGCTGTCCCCTCCTGGCAGGGAGTGTGGCATTCACCTTCTCTGAGCAGAGAGAGACATAATTCCCTCTCCCAGGATTTTTCCTGGGGAAGGCAGTCAGAAGCTCAGAGAAGAAGAGAAAACAATTCTTATCTCTACTCGCTGCTCCTGTTGTCTGGCACTTGTGGAATGTGTTATGGACATTGTTTACCCAAAGTGATTTGTTACTGGAGATGGTTTTTTGGATTGATTGGCCAACTGGGTCAAAGCTGTGTCCTGACTGTCTGAAGACAGTCACAGGTTTTTCTTTAGTATCTTTCTAGTAGGATCTCTGTAGTATAGTATGGTATTAGTGTAATATAGCATAGCTTAATGAAGCATTTGTTCAGCCTTCTGAATCATGGACTCAGGGCACATTATTCCCCACGTTGGGCACACCCAGCATCAATAAGGGAGTTGTGCAGAGCCACAAGGTCCCCCCTGAGCCTCCTTTTCTCCAGGCTGAGCCCCTTTTCCAGCTCCCTCAGCCCCTCCTGGTGCTCCAGCCCCTTTCCCAGCTCCTCAATGTCCCTCTTTTAGTGAGGGCACAAAGGCAAGCAGAGGAGCTGACAGGCTGGATGATCCAAGGGACAGCCCCAAGGGAAATGTGTCCTCACAACTCACAGGGAAGAGCCAACATCACTCATGGCACTGATGCTGCAAGAAACACTTCACCAAACCTCCTGCATGATGGTGAACCCTTCCCCCAGGGACAGACAAATGAAGCTTTAGCTGCAGCCATCACAAAGGCCACTTTTTTTAGCAGTATCCTGGCAGTAAGGCCAAAATTCAGGATTCAAAGCAGCTCAATACACAGGGTCCCAGAAAAGTGCAGAGATTCAGGGCCATGTCCAGCAGATTTTGCTGTTAAAGCACTCACACACACTCAAGAGACTTACTTCACCTAGACTGGTCTCTTTACTTTTTGGGAATTCAGTAGAAAATACCCAATAATTATAAAAAATACTGAAAATACCATTTACTGAACTAAGACATCATGGTTTAGTGGGAAATGATTAAATTTTGACTAAAATTAAGCAAAGCAACAGCAACAAAAAAAAAAAAATCAAACCAAAAAGGTGAACTTGAGAATATTTTTATTGATTGAAATTACACTATAACACCATGGTCTATCTCTGTCTCCCTGCACTTGGTTTTCAAGCTTCTGAAATTGTACCCTTCAGACCTAAACTGGAGATGTATAAAAAACAACAAAAGTGAAGCAAATAAACCATCAGTTGTTGATTTTTTTTTTTCTGCATCATTTACTTTGAACTAAGAATGGTATAAAAATTGTTATTTCCATTTCACCACAGCCAAGGTAGAATTCTATTATAAATAGCAAAGGATATTTGAGCTAAGATATAATATTCTCAGAATGCAGTTATAAAGACATCTAGATATAATGCATTTAATTAAATTTATGGTTAAAAGATCAGTCTTTAATGGGATAAAAAAAGACTACAAAATTCAACTTGTAAATAATAGATGTTGATAGAGCATTATGTAGCAAACAGAGAGTAGCTGTTATATCTCATTTCAACCTATTTGGATGAAATTATAATTTCCTTCATACACTAAACTTGTAATAATAAAATATCAAAATGAGACATTATTAGTCATTTAAAGTGTAAATGCTTTCATTTTTCCCTACAAAAGTTTCAGCCATTAGTAATCCAGATAAGTACTACATTGGGGTAACTTTGAACTTCAACAAAAGCCTGTGAAAATGTCATATTTCATGTATTTAATTAACACTTTTTTTTGTCTGCTTAATCCCTTTGTGCAATGAAATCAATAAAAAATTAATGGACTCCATACAAGATGTTCTTAGATATCAGTACCTTAAAATTATCATCATTAAAATGTTGTCAAAATGTTGCTAAAGGGCTTTGTTTTATTTTTTTGGACAGACCTGCACAGACCAATAAATGAAATAAAACAGATGCCAAAATGCATCCAGATGGTCGCAGCTCCCCAAATCCCGTATCCTTACTGAGTCACAAATGACAAATCCCACAGAGCCACAGAGAGAGAAAACGCCATTTCTGATCTTTCAGATGCCTTGTTTTCACATTACCTCTAATTGATGATCATAAATATTGATTTGGGACACACAGGACAGACCTGGAACCCTGGGAGCTGATAGCCAGCAGCTGCTTCCTTCACTCCAGGATTCCATGTGGAACAACCCCTCACCCAGCCAGGTGTGTTGGGAAGGATGAAAGTTTGACAAGAAAGTCTCACAGAGATGCATGATTGGCAGAAAGATTTTTGAATGTAGAGTCTGATGAAGGAATAGAGATGAAAGCAAGTTTTGATATAGAAGAAAAGAATTGCTGAGCCAGTCTCACTGGATAGCCAAGGAGGCAAAGGGTGTGTTAGTTAGAAGGGGTTTTTATGGCTTAGAGCAAAGGATAAACACACCTCAAACAAGAAGATGTTTTTACCAAGCAGAAAGACGGCACAGGCAAACAAGTCAACAATGGTGCAAGTAGAAAAAAGGTCTCAGAATTTTCCACTGCAAGAAAACTGAAAAACAACTTCTAGCTTAAACTGTAATGTACTGACTTGAATATGGTAATGATAGTTATGATAGGCTATAGATAAAAGTTAAGGTATGGATTGTTTCTACTGTATTAAGATGCTCAGCAAAGAAAAGTCTATAATGCATTGTAACCAAAACTCAGGGTCTGCAGGCCTGCCTGCAGCTGGAGCTGACAGCTGTGGGCACAGCTCTGTCACCCACCAGCCTGGATTGCTGTAACATCTTGGATGGAATAAACTGCATTTTGGAGAGACACCTGGAGTCCCACATCCCTCATTCAGGCTCTTACTCTTACTCAGCTGGAAGCTGCCGGCACCCAGGGGCCAGGGGCAGAGCTGGGGGCTGTCCTGCCAGCAGCAGACATTGAGGAGCAGCCCTTCCCCAAGCTGGAGGAGCACTGCCTACTCCAGAGACTGCCAGGGGAAAACAGCAGCCGGCAAAGACAGAGCAGTGAGAAAGAGAGGCCCCCCAGGCCCCTCACACAAAGAGCATGGGAAGAGTACTGGAAGCTTCACCCGTGCCCAGAGCAGAGCCCAGTTGAATCCCGCAGATCCCGTCCCAAGACGACAACGCCCGCAGGCCCGTACCCCTTAGAGCGCTGCCGCACTCCCAGCCCCTCGCTCGACCAGCTGCAAGAGCTGGAGCTGTTTGGAGCAAGGTCAGCAGTAATGGCACTCCTTGAAGAGCTGGGCAACAAGGAGCAGCACTGGTCCACGGTTTGTGAAGGCAGTGTTAGCGGGGAAGAAAGCCTGCCACAGTCCGGTTCTAATGACCCAAACAAACCGGAGTCTGACAGCGGCCCAGGACAGCTCCAAAAGCTCTTTCTCCAAGACACAGATCCATCAGTGTCCCATGGAGAATACACCTGTGCTGAGGGGTGCCTTGGAATAGGACTCTTCCTCTTTAGAACAGCTGTAAATCACCAGCAATACCATGGGCTGAATGGGCATAAAGAGGAGGACGACTTCTCCTAAAGCATGCCCTAAAATTGTCTGCAGTTCTCTTATGAAAAGCTGCTGAGTACTCCCAGAGCCTTCAAAATATTTCTAAATAAAACTCACACTGCAGTCAATGACACCATAGATGTGGTTTGTGACCGTGTAAATCCTGGAGGGAAAAAACCCAACGTGTTATTCTGTAACCTGTTTAATGTTCAGAGAAGCAAATACTGTTGTTCCCTCTTAAATGTGTGTTTCTTATAAAATACAAAGTAGCTTTGGTCGGTTTACTTTCAAGTGCTGGTGTTAACATGTCTATTATTATAAAGTAGATATACTAAGAACAAAATATCATTGTACTTTATCTTTTTTCTTTTCTCTCCTAGGAAATGGAGACATTTCCTTCCTCTCCTTGCTCTAACCATGTTATAAACCTCAAAATCTGGGCAGCACAGAGGGGGTGGTGCTCAGCCTAGAGGCACCAATCTCAGGGACATATCCAGACAATTAATTCCTAATGAGTCCTGAGGCAGGCATTTGTGAGCCTGATGGTTTTTATGTACCCCACTCTGCCCATGGGCCCAGGAGTGCCCTTTCAGCCAGCCCAGGGCCATGGTCTTGCTGCTCCTCCTCTTCCCTGTGCAGCTCCTGGATGGGCTCCTTGGAGAAGTTGAGATCTGGAATTAGGCTGTCTTCCTCCTCACTGCCATTCCTGGGGCAGTTCCCAGGGCCAGGATTTATTTTTATGTGGCTGGAGATGGCATTTCCAGCTTGGATGGTTGCAGCAGGTTTTTGTGCAGTGGGAGAAGCAGGAAGCTGCTGTCACACCTGAACTGGATTTTACCTTTCCTGCCTGAATCCCAGCCAGCCTTAGCCTCTCCTGCCATTAAAGAGCCTGACTTCCCAGCTGCAGTGTCCCTTCAATGGGGTGTCTGGCTGAGTAATTGCTGACTGTATTCCTTTTGCTTCTTATCACCATCCCTCTTTCTCTTGGAAAGAATCATAATTGTTCCCTAGAGCAGGGCCATGTTTCCTAATGGTTTTGGAAAGGCCTTAAAGGAGTGAGGAACTACGAAGAAAAGTCATTTAACACGCCAGCTGACTCTAAATACTGAACCCCAAATCTCCTAATTTTGTGTAAGAAACAGAGATTTCTTCCAAGCTCATAGATGAAAACTGTCTACAGCTGTGCAGACACCACACAGATTCTCTGGAGAACTCGAGGTTTGTTTTCAGGAAAGCTTTTCTTCCTTCTAGGCAGCGCTTCCTCACATGGTTCCTTTAGGAATTCAGCTGCTTTTCCTTGTTTTCTTTTGATATAATTAAAAGTAAACTTCAGTTCTTTCTTGTCTGCCTGTGAGGACAACTCTTTTCCCCAGATCATCCAGGAGCAGAGGAAGACAAATCCCTTTCCAGTTCAGTGCCTTCCTTTTACACAGAAGGCATCTCCAACATGCACATACACATGCACACATCTTCTTCATGGAACTTGAGAAATAATCCTAAAATTCCATAAATTTGTGGAATCAAACCCAAATAATCCAGCCTAAACTTGGTGTTTGTTTGGAAATATTTTGGGTATGGGGAAGGTTTGAAGGAAACTAAAATGTTTGCCTCTCTTCCCTCTCTTTTTTTTCTCCTCCAACTCCCTTGGTTCCCCCCCCAAATAAATTGAGAGTAGGGGAGAAAAATAATCCAGAATTGGGACATCTTAGACCCATCATTTGGAGGATTCTTGCCTGCTGGAAGATTTGTGCTCCAGAGAAGAATTCTGAAAGAATCCCAGATTTGATCTTTCATGCTTTTTCTCTTATAGAATTCCATGATCAGAGACATTTTAAAAATTGGTTTTCTAGCCTTTGCTCAGCTTGTATTTTTGGCATCTAAAGTTCAGTGCACAAAGCATCCCATTTTAATAACTTAACTCATGAAAAGGTGTCCCAATAATTCAGACAATTAACCCTGATACTGTTACAACTCTGTGGTTCCCCCTGAGGAAGGCTGGATCTTTTTTTATCACCATGGCTGGGGACCTGGCTGCCAAGGAAAGGCTCTGGATGTCCCCACTAGAATGGCTATTTCTGACATTCAGAATATAGGAAGCCATGAAACCCCGAAAATGTAATCATGAACATTCAGCACACTGTGCCTGATGCATTAAAAACATGACCTGCAGCTGATCTCTCTGCCTCACTACAGGAAATACCAAACAGTTTCAATGGACCTTTGCTTTATGTCTTAATTTTAGGTGATGTTGTTGTGTTTTTACCAATTTTCTTCAGCAGGTTCTCCTACTTTTATGTGTTTATAATTTGAAAATTATGAAATGCAATTAGGTGTTGTCGTTTGGAGAGTTAAATACTACTCATTTTCCATTCTGACTTTCAAGAAATTTCAGTGTTAGAGTTTCTGAAGTAAATTCACTCAGATTTAAATATGATTTGTTAAATTAACAGTGGAGAGTGGGACATGCAGGTGAATTCACAGTCATCATTTGCAGAGGCCACACATTAAATCTTTACATTCAAAGATTTTTAGATACCAATATTTCATTTCAGGTGAATCTTCTTCTCTTCCACAGCCGTGAAAAAAGTTTGACATACATAAATACATCAATATTATCCTTTGGATCTGTAAAAAAGGCGGACTTGACCTCTCCACACTGATGTAAAAGGTTTCAAGGTAGTTTGCAGAACCAGAGAATTCAGGAATCATGGAATGATTTGGGTTGGAAAGAACCTCAAAGTGTCACCCCTGCCATGAGCAGGGACACCTTCCACTGTCCCAGGTTGCTCCAAGCTCCATCCAGCCTGGCCTTGGACACTGCCAGGGATCCAGGGGCAGCCACAGCTTCTCTGGGCACCCTGAGCCAGGGCCTGCCCACCCTCACAGGGAACAATTCCTTCCCAATATCCCATCCAACCCTGCCCTCCTCCACTGGAATATTCACCATGATTTCCTCTTGCGATTTCCCAGTTTCAGCTGGAGCTATGGGAACATTTCAGCTGTTTTGTAACTGTATTCCAACATCTCTGGAGTTTTTTCCTTTTTCAGTCTCCTGAACCGTGTGAGCGCTCCTGTGGTTTACTCTGCATTATTAAGGGGAAAACAATGGCATTCCTAACTATGGTGGAAGGAAAACCTTTTTCCCAATGAGCCTAGTATTTTTACATCACAGGTCTTGATCCTAAACTTGGTGTTGGATATGTAACACGTACAAGAGCCTCTGGATTTTTCAGTGGGCCTTCAACTCTGATTTGAGAAGGGAATTCTCTGGTGAGTGTGCAATTATCACACTTAATAGACACCAATACAATAATACTCTTGATTTTTTTTTTAAATTTTCTACAATTCTTCATAATATTTAGTTATTAATAAATAAATTTCGGCCTGCAGCAATGCCTTCTAGAACTCTACAGCTGCACATGATGTGGAAACACACTTTTTTAAAGCCGCGGCCTAAGCAGTGCTTTCCTTGGCAGTCTCTGGTTTGTCAGTGCGAGCAGCGGAGGCACAGCTCTGTCCCCGCACTCCGCACACACTCCTGTCCCAGCCGCTCCCAGCGGGTTCCGGCCGCTTTGCGGCTGCTTCGGAGCCCCCGCTGTCCTCGGGGTGCTGGGCAGTGGCCCTGGCGACAGCAGCGCGTTCCAGGGCCCTTTGTGACACGGGGCTGCGTGTGCCCAGAGCCCATTGTGACACCCGGGGCCGCGCCCCGGCCTGGGGGTTTAAAAAGGGCGCAAAGAGCCCGGGAGTGGCACTCCCAGGAGAGCAGCTCCTTCAGGAGACAGCAGCTCCCGGGATTCTGCAGCGCCAAGGCGAGGCAGACATGCCGTTCAGCGAGGAGAAACCCACGGGCGTCCAGCCCAAGCAGAGGTGGCTGCGCTCTCTGAGCAGGCCGAAGGTGAGCGATGGGCAGCACGCAGCCGCCTCGGGGCCGGGCCCCGCCTGCCGGCACGGAGGGACCGCTGGGCCAGGGCAGCGCTGCGGGTCCCACGCGGCCGCCTCGTCCTCAGCCTTCTCCTCCTGCCTGCAGGTGCAGAGCTCCGAGCCACGGGCAGCGGCTCCGGACGCCGAGGAGCACCGGGACTCCCGGGCTGGCCCCGGCGCGCAGGCGGCAGCAGCAGAGAGCCGGGCAGCGGCCCCGCACGGCCCCAGGGCCCACGGCCGGGCTCTGCTGCGATCGCTGCGCCGCGGCTGCCGGGCCATCCTCAGCACGGTGGCGGCTGTCATCCGGCAGCCGGGGACACAGCGGCCCCGGCACCGGGCCGCGGGCTCAGCGACGGCAGCAGCAGCCCCCGCAGCGGGGGCACCGTGCCGGGCGGCTGCCCCGCACTGCCCTTGCCGCGCCCCCGGCCCCTCGCCCGGCCAGCTGGAAAAGCTGGAGCAGTGGGCAGAGCCAGCAGAGATGGCATCCCTTGAAGAGCTAGGGAATGACGAGCAGAACTGGTCCGATGATTTCCAAGATGGGAGTGATGAGGAAGAGAGCCTCTCATGGTCCAGTTCTTCTGACTTGGACAAACGAGAGTCTGACAGCGGCCCAGGACAACTCCTAAAACCCTTCCTCCAAGAAACAGATCAATCAGTGTCCGATAGGGAAGACAGCAAGGCCCAAGAGTTGAGCAAGGATGGCAGCATCCAAAGTACCTGTGCCAACCCCCTTTTCCAGGCCCTGCACACCCCCAGCCCGCTGCGCAGCCACCAGGAAAATCTTGGGCAGTGGGCAGGGCCAGAAGCAATGGCACTCCTTGAAAAGCTGTGGAGCGAGGAGGAGCACTGTTCTGGTGATTTCCCAGCTGGGAGTGATGGGGGAGAGAGCCTCTCAGAGTCCAGTTCTTTTGACATAAATGAACTGGAGTCTTATAGTGGCCCAGGACAACTCCTAAAGCTTGTGTTTCTCCAAGACACGGATCCATCAGTGTCCCATGGGGAAGACAGCGAGGCTGAAGAGTGGTGGCTGAAGAAGAATGAGGATGTCAGCATGCACACCACCTGTGTCAGCCCTCGTTTCCAGGCCCAACAAAGCCCCTGCTGCCCCCCCAGCCCATTGCCCAGCCAGCAGGAAGATCTTGGGCAGTGGGCAGGGCCAGCAGGGATGGCATCCCTTGAAGAGCTAGGGAGCGAGGAGGAGAACTGTTCCAGTGATTTCCAGGCTGGGAGTGATGGGGGAGAGAGGCTATCACTGTCCAGTTTTTTTGACACAGATGAACTGGAGGCTTACAGTGGCCCAGGACAATTCTTAAAACTTTACCTCCAAGACACAGATAAATCAGTGTCCGATGGAGAAGACAGCAACGCCCAAGAGTGGTGGCACAAGAAGAGCAAGGATGGCAGCATCCAAAGTACCTGTGCCAACCCCCTTTTCCAGGCCCTGCACACCCCCAGCCCGCTGCGCAGCCACCAGGAAAATCTTGGGCAGTGGGCAGGGCCAGAAGCAATGGCACTCCTCGAAAAGCTGTGGAGCGAGGAGGGGCACTGTTCCAGTGATTTCCCAGCTGGGAGTGATGGGGGAGAGAGCCTCTCAGAGTCCAGTTCTTTTGACATAAATGAACTGGAGTCTTATAGTGGCCCAGGACAACTCCTAAAGCTTGTGTTTCTCCAAGATACGGATCCATCAGTGTCCTATGGGGAAGACAGCGAGGCTGAAGAGTGGTGGCTGAAGAAGAATGAGGATGTCAGCATGCACACCACCTATGTCAGCCCTCGTTTCCGGGCCCAACAAAGCCCCTGCTGCCCCCCCAGCCCACTGCCCAGCCAGCAGGAAGATCTAGTGCAGCGGGCAGGGCCAGCAGGGATGGCATCCCTTGAAGAGCTGGGGAGTGAGGAGGAGAACTACTCCAGTGATTTCCAAGCTGGGAGTGATGGGGGAGAGAGGCTATCACTGTCCAGTTTTTTTGACACAGATGAACTGGAGGCTTACAGTGGCCCAGGAAAACTCCTAAAACTGTTCCTCCAAGACACAGATCAATCAGTGTCCAATGGAGAAGACAGCCAGGCTGAAGGGTGGTGGCACAAGAAGAGCAAGGATGGCAGCATCTGTGCCAACCCCCTTTTCCAGGCCCTGCACACCCCCAGCCCACTGCGCAGCCAGCAGGAAGATCTTGGGCAGTGGGCAGGGCCAGAAGCAATGGCATTTCTCGAAAAGCTGTGGAGCGAGGAGGGGCACTGTTCCAGTGATTTCCAAGCTGGGAGTGATGGGGGAGAGAGCCTCTCAGAGTCCAGTTCTTTTGACATAAATGAACTGGAGTCTTATAGTGGCACAGGACGACAACTAAAGCTTGTGTTTCTCCAGGACACAGATCCATCAGTGTCCCATGGGGAAGACAGCAGGGCCCAACAGCTGTGGCAGAAGAAGAAGAAGGACATCACCATCCGCACCATCTGGGTCAACCCCCTCTGCCCAGCCCTCATGCAGCAGCCCGGCTCACTGGAGGCAGAGGAGGCAGACTCTGACCTGCCCAGCACACCTCCTGCCCCAGGAGCTCCCAGGCACACCCAGCCAGCAGCTGGTGCCCTGGCCAGAGCTCCAGAGGATGAGGAGCAGCACATGTGTGCCCCTGCCCAGGCACAAGGGGTGGCAAAGACAGCAGCTTCTGCTCCCTCTGGTGCGCAGGTGGCAGCAGCAGAGAGCCGGGCAGCGGCCCCACACAGCCCCTACCGCCCTCCCTGCCCAGTGCCCAGCCCGCTGGAAGACCTCGGGCCTCGAGCAGGGCCAGCAGCCATGGCACTCCGGGCAGAGCGACGAGGAGAGGAGGGGTCCTCCTGCGAGGAGCTCAGCTCCTGCCCATCCACAGAGCAGGCAGAAGACAGAGGCCTGAGCAGGAGCGCTGAGGAGGAGAGCAGCTCAGGGTCCCTCCAATCTGAGCCTCTGCCAGAGGACACAGTGCCAGGCAGGGTGGCTTGGGAAGAGAGCAGCTCAGAGTCCCTCCAATCTGAGCCTCTGCCAGAGGACACAGTGCCAGGCAGGATGGCCAGGGAGGAGATTGGCTTAATGTCCCTGCCATGCGAGGCTTGGGCAGAGGACCAAGCCCAAAACTGCAGCGCTGAGGTCGAGAGTGCCTCAGGGTCCCTGCTATGTGAGTCATGGGCAGAGAGCTCAGACTCTGAATCCTGCACAGACCCAGAGGATGGTCGAGATCAGCTGCAGGCAGCCCCGATCTGCCCATCTCATGTGCACCCACCACTCGTGCGCATGGGCACAGGCGTCAGCAGCCAGCAGTCAGAAGAAAGACGCCTGTCCCACATGGAAGATATGGAGACGCATGGCAGACAAATGGAGGCTGTCCTGGGGGCCACGTGGTGGGAGGAACGGTTGCTGGACAGGGACAGGCGGTACATTGAGCGTGCGCAGGGCCTGCGCTCAGCTGCATCCATCCCCGAGCGGCGGCCGCGCCCCTTCAGGAGGGCGCTCAGGGCTCTGCGCAGGGCATTCAGGAGCCTCAGACGCCTCATCCCGGGGCTCCACTCCTCACGGTGCACTTGAGGTTATGCGCTTGACAGGGGCAAGGGGCACAACACCTCCCCTGGCACCCTGAACCTCCTGTGCAGTCACCGGTGGATCGACATCAAGATGCGAGATGGGCCTTGCTTGTGAATCCGAGGAGCGTTTATTATGCAGTGAGGACAAAAGCGTACCTAACTCCAACCGAGAACAGAGACAAGGAGCACCAACAAAGGTAGGGCAGTGGGATTGAAGGGACAGGACCAGGGTGGAGTTTAGGGTTGGGAACCAATAACAAAGGGACCAGGAAGGAGCCCAAGGTGGTGATTACAATGTTTAACCCAATTGGGAGTTGCAGGGGCGGGGAACCATTTAAAGAAACCAATGAGGCATTGAAGGGTACAGAAATGACAGGGAAATCTCTGGAAAGAGGGGTGGGTATGAGGGAGGACTGACAGCTGGGATTAGACCAGTGCCTTAGGGCTGGGGTGTTAAAAACAAACTATTGAAAATAATAATATAACAAAAACACACCACAACACCACTCATAAGAGTGTCTTAGGTTAGGATGTTTAATGTAATCAAAAGTGTCTATTCTATCACCATCTGTTAAAACCAAGTGGGGCAGTGTTCTTCATCTCTTCCATCACTCATCCCTGATAACTCTCTCTGTAGGGATATCTTCTGTTAATGGGCCATCGAGCCTCTCTGCGTGACTCATAAATTCCATCATCCCATTGGGAGATGTTCTGCCCAGGGGAGGAATCAAGCATTCCTACCTGGACAGAATGTGAGATTTGGAACACCCCAGCAGCCCTTACCTACTGGATTCCCAGAGGACAAGAGCTGCATAACCACCACCGGACCTTCAGAGGAAGACCAGACCCTTCTACAGGACCACGACTTCAGAACCACATCTGTCACTTCAACAGGATTGCAGGCACCATTTAATGAGACTGCTACCAGCCCCTGACCCACAGGGTGTCAGGTTGGATCCCGACTCTGTCAGTGTTTCTGTACTATAGCATTTATTTTTATTTTCCTATTAAATTGTACTTCTGACTTGGAGTCTCTCACTGGTTTTGTTTCAAATAGTACAAGGAGCCATCCCACCACAGCTCCGTGGTCATGCCAATGGTCTAACACCCATTGTGAGCACTGGAACACTCTCATCTTCCTCTGGTGTGCTCCCCAGGCTGTGCAGCCCCTGAGCAGGCCCTGCAGAAAGCCATGCCTTGGCTGCAGTATCTGCAATGCCTTTGCATTGTCCCAGCATCCATCAGAGCTGTTTGCATCTGACTGGCAGCCTTGGGATGGATCAGTGCCCTTGCCAAACCAACCGGCTTTAAAGGCCCCTTCACCAATCTGGCAAAGCCCCTACCAAAGAACCTGCTTCTCTTCTTTGGGACATGGACACGACCTGGAAACAAGTCATGGCAAAGCAAGTGCCAAAGCAGTCAGGGTTCTGGTCTGAGTACCAAAACCCTGACTACAGCATTGACATTTTCTTCAATGATCGGGACAAGACAGGGGACTGAGAGCACCCACAGTCATTCTGCAGATGACACCAAGCTCAGTGTCAATCTGCTGGAGGGCCAGGCGGCTCATGATTGAGGTGTCACTGTAGCTGCTGTCTCAAGAATTTGAAGAGTAAAACTAGGAGAATTAAGAGACTTGAATTCTGTAGGTGAAAGTAGGGGTAGCTATTTGTAGAGCTCCCTCTTTGACAATAAGATAACAGGATAAAAACCATCTCATGGCTCCTTTTCCTGTTTAATTAATAAATTACAAGCTGGGGCTCAGCCTTGGCAGTGACACAAGAAAGGCAAGTGTTTAAGGAAAAGGATTCTGAAGGCTTAAGCTAGACATTGCAAAGAAAAGTAGTAAGAAGCTCTTTTAGCTCTCTGATAGATTATTTTATTCAGCACTTGGTCTGGAATATGTTCCTCTGGAATGTGTTCCTTAGGCAGTTGAATTGTAGCTTTTGCTAAGTTGGAACAGGTTAGATAAAAGGCTTGTATTGAAATAAATTGATGGAATTGATAAATGAGAAGTGCCTGTTGTTTTCATTGCGCTGTGGTCATTGCACTGGGGGGAAATCCTCAAGGCTGAAGCTTTGGTTGCTGTGGGTGCAGTGTGAGCTGTGTGGGGCAGAGGAGAAAGGCGCTGCCTGGGCTGGGGGGATGTGGGAGGGATTCTTCCACCTGCTGCCCCCACTTCCATGAGTTCCTGCTGTCTATGGTGAAGAATCCTGGTGGAACCAGATGGAATTAGATGCCCATCTGACCTTCTTTGGATGTGTTTCCTCCTGTGGAATTATTTTTATCCTACAGCAATATAAGGATGTAACCTGCAGGCAAAATCCAAGGGCTCTGCATTGTTTTTATTGAGCTGTGTGTTGGGAAATCACCAGGAGCAATCCAGGGTTGTTCTGCCAGTTCACTTGGGTCAGACATTCCAACAAACTATTCATCCATCGAAAAATTGTCTTGTGGATCTGGCCACATGTAGTTGTTAAAGATAATATGGCACCTCGACAGGAGTGTTTTAGCCTGCTATCCTTGCTAAATCCCCAGGGAGATAATTACAGTCTCCTTCTCCAAGAAGCTTTCCCACCTCTAAAATTTCTTTATTTCTTCTCATAAACTGTTGCAGGGAAGCACAGTAGGATGGGAAGGATGGGAAAGAGCCTGGCAGATGTGGCACACGATGTAAGATCCATAAAATTCTGTCAGCCTCTGGTTTGAGATGAATTATGCACTGGTAAATTTACAGCCTGTGTGCTGAAATATGGAGTGCGTGCATAAAGGGTGGCTCAATCCTAAGAAAAAATATTGCATCATCAAGAAATTTCTTTAATAGAAAGTGAGAAAACTCCAATACAATCTCTCCCTGGGGGAAAAAAAAATATTTTAAAAAATCTCTTGAGGATTACTTGGCTAAAAAAACTCAGTAGAAATTAGGGAAATGTCAGGAAAACTTTGTTAAAAAGAAAAGAGAAAACCTGTCCTAGATAGGTAAATAATAAACAAACAAAAGTAATGAATTTTGAACAGGGAAAAATACTTCTTGCTGAGATTGTTCTTAGTAAAGGCTTGGATATCTTCCAAGGTGAAGTTTTTATAGCTGTTAAAATTCATGGAGTGAACAGGCAAAGTGGGAGTTCCTACAGCTTCATGCAATTGTGTTCATTAACGTACAAGCTACCCCCAGATTGTTGTTAATTGTTGGGCAAATTTATTCTTAAATATTTCCAGGAAAAGAAGAAGAAGAAGAAAAAAAAATGGAAAATAGTTGACAAGAAGAAATGTTTTGCTACTGTAATTAAGAAATATTTTATTTCCCTTCTTCCTATGTGAAAAATGGTGAATTTTATTTTGGAAGTGAAGAATTTCAAGGTCAATTCCTACTGTGAGATGCTACAGCACAGTCTTGTGGGTAAAGCAAAATAGGAACAAAGATGAATCATAAAGAAATGTTTATTAGGATAATAAATAAACAATAAACACAGCAATAATAAATACATTTTCAAAAGAGCTCCAGGCTCTAGCAGGGAAATATTGCTGCTGGTGAAATATCTGAAGAGAAAAATTGTGGGGGTAAAACAACTTTCTTTTATGTAATAGGAAGGAACTGCAGAGTAGCACCAGGTTTGGCTGCATGGTACAGGAGCTCTTAAGTTACTTTTAAGAGCTCAGACCCTTTTTATATCCCACTGTTAACAATTCTCTGGAGAAACACAGCTTTGTAGAGCTAAAAGGGAAAGACTTACTAAGAAATTTTCCTCATTTTTATATTACATGTTTGTCCTGGAGAAAGAACATTTTTGAAGGGATCTGCAGCACATTTTAAAAGGAAAATAAATAAATTTCTTTAAAAGTTCTGTAAAATCCTGTAGAAGAAAATACTTTATATGTAGAGGATGAAGAGTGTAACACAAAATTGTAATGAATTAATTTGTCATTATTGCACATGAAACATCTCCTAGTCTGGTATACAGGGCTGTTATATTTCAATCATTGTAGATTTATGTGCATTTTATATATATATATATATATATGTAAATTTTCAAATTAGAAAGGTCCGTGAAAATACAAATAAAATTCTTGATTATGTTTTTTCGGCAGACATCACGTTTTTTGGGCACTCAAGATTCTATGATTCTTTGATAAGTACTTACTATTGTTACTAGAAATAACAAAAAACATGAAAAATGGGAAGTTTTATAATATATAAAACAAACTCAAGCCTGCTAAGCGGCAGAATATATTGTCTCCTAAAACTTTCAATATTCTTTTAATCTTACATGCTTTTACAAACTTTTTCTGTTTTCACCTAAATTAAAACCATGAGACTGAATCCAGCTTCATGCTGGGAATGCCATGAATTACCCTAAAATCTCTTCCCAGCACTCTCTACTATAGAATGGAAAAAATCATGCATAAGAGTTAAATATATAATATTATAATATATTAAATGTTATTTTCACATCTATAGTACAATACATAATAATTATACATACAATGTGTACTAATTCTATTATAAAGAGCCATGAGAACCAGAAAATAAATATTCAACTTCAGTTTCAAGTAAAGAAAGGAACTGAGATGCATCAAAAGCCAGAACCCTTATTTAACTCCTTTTTCTCTGGATTTGTAAGCTGTATCTTTTTTAAGGCAGGAATTGGATAATTCAACAATTACTGATCTCACAAAATTCTGGATATGATATTGCAGAGGAATACTTGGAAAAGTCTTGGTCATTCACTAATAAACATGAATTTCCTCGTGAAAATCCCAGGTGTTCATGTACTGCCACTTTTCTTCACAGTGCAGCCCAGATTCAATGGATGTTGAACAATTTCAACTTTCAGTATATTTTATGGCACAATTGGGGATCTTGGCTTTAACTGAAAACATTTGAAATCACTTTGCACTTTGTCCATAGCAAACTCAATGCTTTTAAGGCTTTTCAGACCAGCCCAGAGAAGCTGTGGCTGCCCCTGGATCCCTGGCAGAAACCCAGAAACCCAGAAATCCCAAAAACCTGGGACAGTGGAAGGTGTCCCTGCCCATGGCAGGGGTGGCACTGGATGGACTTTAGGGTCCCTTCCATCCCAAACCATCCCATGATTCTGTGATCAAGGACATGGACATGTGACTGCTCCCAGCTGTGGATAAACCAGGTAACAGTAAGAGGCACACCAGTTTGTTTTCTCATTTATCTCACTTTTCAGTGATTTTCAGTGGTCTTGGCCATTACCACTTTCATCCAGAGTATATTGGCTGTGGAGATCAGAGTATTAACTCTTGAAATCATTATGGAAGTGGAGAAATTATATAGCTCTACTTCCTAACAGAAAATTAATTGGTGGGGACTCTCCTGATCATGTTGGAAAAGTAGTTTTATCATGTATATGTGAGGGAGGAAGATAGGAAGTGGCAGAAAGGTTAATAGCTAAAAAAAAAAATTAAAAAATTAATTCAGTCATCTTCCAAACTCCCTTTTGAAAAGATCCTATTTTTATTTGCCTTAGGATATTTTTTTTTCCTAGTGCTTGTAGAGCTTTCCATTTTTCAAAAGAAGAAAGGCTGCCTGCAACAGCCTAGAATAATTTTCTGACATGAAACAGGTATACAGAACTTCACATTTGTTTTGTAAAGTTTCTACAAATACCAAAATAACGAGGTGAAAAAAAGTTTTAAAAGCTGTTGTTCCATACCAGCTACCAGAGCAGAGCAATACAGAGTGTATTAAATAATGCAAGACATTCACTCAAATAAATCTGGATTGATCAACAGCAGTCAAGAAATATCCTTGGAGCAAAAAGAGCAGCAAGATAAGAAGAAAAGGTGTCTGATTTAATACAGAAATCTTGTTTAGAATTTACAGTGATTTTATAGACATATTTCAGGGATGATATTGAATCTATGGCATTTTAATGGACTACAGTTATGTATTGATAAGCTGTGAGCAATGTAAGAAATATATTTTAAAAAGTCATAAAAACTTCAAAGCTGAAACCCCAAATATCCAAATATTTTTCCATATGCATCTTATTTAATCCTAATGTTTTTTACCCTTTAGCATTCAGTTCAGCATCTTCTTAGTCTTCAGCATTCTCAGATGGTTATTTTCCACATAAATTGAATATTTGTTATTCGCTTAAGCTCTGTTTTTTAATTATCTGATAACAGGCATCTTATCTGAGGCATCTCTGACAATTATCTGTGTAGACAAAGAATATTTTCACCATGACTGTATTATTTAATTCCCAGTATGTGGAATTAAACCACACCCCTTGAAATCATGAATCATGAAGTGGGGTTTATTCCACAAGGAGCAAGCATTTTTTTTTGTGTGATTCCATGATTGAAACTGGATTTATTGCCAATACAGCATCTAAATAATAGGGGGAACTGGGGTTTATTTATGCAAGATCTGCAGTGCTTCATCCAAAACAAAATCATGTCTGCCAGTCAAAGGTTTCTGTGGGATAAAGTCACATTTGAATTTCACAGTGGGCTCTTCTCTGTTTAACTGGGCAATTCAAAGCTTGAATCCTAAGAATTGCTTTTTTTTCTTTAAAGGGAAGGAAGGAGTTGAAATCTACAGCTGAGTTTTATAGCTTAGACTTATCTGTAAATTAGACTGAGCTGTCTTTTTAATTAAGAGCTCACAAACAGAAGCATTCCCTGTAATCCAATCCATAAAGAGTGGAGTCCTATTCCATAGACAACTGGAACAATAGCTGGACAAATCACAGAGTAATTGGTGCAGGAGAATAAAGTCCTGTCCCACACTCCCAAAAGCACAGGCTTTAATCATTCCACTTGCAATAAAATTCCTCTAGGTGGTAACAGCACAATTCCCTTTCCTAAAGGCCAGAGAGAGTGAATATCACAGGTTCACTGATAAAAATCCTGCATGGAGAAAAGCCTGGCTCCAGCCTCAGGCACCAGGATTTCACAGGAGTTCAGCTCCAATGCTGAGAGAGGAATCTGAAACCAATTCCTGTGTGGTGGTGCAGAGCCACCAGCATCCTGCCCTGCATGTGCATAAATAAACAGGGAATTGAAAGTGATATCTCTTATATTCCACTGTCCCTCATATTTAACTGTAGAAAGGTGGATTTTCATCACTGGCTCAGCACAGCTGCAGTGGAATTAATAACAAAACCTTCCTGCCCAAGGAACATCTCCCTTTCTAGGTCAGCATTTCTGCTTTGGCTCCAGACAGAGCCAAGGCAATGTCCTTCTTTAGGACTTTAGAGCCACCTTCATTGTGTAACCTTACCTCAGAAAAAAGGATATTTGGAAGAATTTTTAAAAAAGATGACTGTTACTCCTACACACTTATACCTGGGGCCAGTCAGACCTTCATCCCAGTCCTGTCTCTGGGGTCAGGCAGAAGTTGCATTTCAAGCAGCAGAATCAGCATCTTGCAGGCCAAGCAGGATGGAATTCACCCCAGAGGCACTCCACAAATATATCAGGATTTCTACTTCAATATTTCCTGGTTTTGTGCAGTTTCCAATGAGATTAAGACATATCTTACCTAAAGAAATGTAAATTATTTGCAGACAGTGTTTGCTTTGTTCTGTTTGGGTTTAGGGAGGCAGATACCAAAAAGGACTTTTATTTTTGACTATGCCATGGTCACATCCAGGTATCTTGAATACCTAATGTGTTAACTGAGGTCAGTGGTAATTTGGGGTGTCATGTGGGAGAACAGTAGGAAAACAGAGCATATCTTTGTCTAAGTAATGCACAGTATTTTAAAAATCCTTAAAATACAGTGCATTTTTTACTTTATATCTTGAGTTTCACCCAGCAAGGTGTGGTAGCAACTTCCACCTTGACAACAGGGAGGAAAACTGTCATACACACTTGATTTTTCAGGTCAGGAATATAGAGAGCAATTCCTGATTTTGATCATATTTATTTTTCTTGAAAGATGAGCTGATCAGGTTCTGGAGCCTATTTTTCTATTTCTGATTCTTTCCCACTTGATGAAACACCCTATTTTGTTGCTTCTCTCTTTTGTTTCCAAGGCGAAAAGATAAATAAGTGACTTTTATGTCTATTAATTAGTAGAGCAAAATGGAACTGTAATCAGATGGAGTTTCCAGTCAGTCTGTGGGATAACAATTAGCATGTTTGGGACCTGATTCTGGTTTGTGTCTCAAATGAAATTTAAAGTCTCTTCTCTCATTTGCAAGCAGTGTGTTGTGAATTAAAGGATAAAATAACCTCTTGCAGGCTATTTCTCCCATATCTATGATGATGGATTGAAATGTGGTCCTGTTTCTCTGATTCCTGCATTTTTTCCAGACTTTCTGACTACAGTCCTGAATACCATGCTAAAAGTTGAAGGAAAACCAGCCAGGAATAGAAGCTGTCAAGCAGAAGGGCACAAATAACTCATTGCATGAGGAGTTCACATCCAGATTCTGGGACAGCCAAGCTGAAGGCTACCTGGCCCCAGAGCAATGGATGTTTTACCAGTTTCTGTATTCTAGGGTCAAGACAAGAGTTGGAAGTGCATCAAAATGTAGAAATTCTCTGAAAACAGACAGATGCATGGTGGGCCTGGCAGGGTTTCCACATTCCACAGGGACCTGGGGCTTAATTTGCCCATGAAACCTAAATCTGAGCATGACTTAACAGAGTTACATGTGAAGAAAGCTGAGAAAATAATGTCAACTGATTTAAATGAGTTAAAAATGTCAAAGGCAATTTGCAAAGCTGTGTAAAACAATCTAGAAAATCTATATGTGGAGCAGTTTATCTATGTCCATCCTACAAAGAGGTGATTACAACATGGGCGTGCTGGGCATGGGTGTGTTCATTCAAGGCTGGACTTGGTGATCTTGGAGGTCTTTCCCACCTCAGTTCAGATTATAAAATCCTAGAATTTTAGAGCTCAGCTGGAGAAATGATTGGGACTTCAGAACTGGACCAGTAGGCAGAGCAGTTATGCAGCAATAAGCCCTAAATGGTTTTATTTCTCAGGACAAAAACTGGTGTAATATTTTCCTACAGATATTAATTCATATTCCTAAAGAATAAATCCAGTTTCCTTGTAGTAAGGAAGGAAAAGCTCTGTGGCAATAAAGTTGCCCCTTCCCTGTTTTTACCCTGTTTTTGTTTTAATCCCTGCTCCAGAGCTCTGCCTTGGTTTGACCCTGGTGCACACATGGCCTTGGGAAATCTCCAACATTCACACCTGGGATTTGCTGAGTTTCTGCAGGAAAAGGCCCTGTTTGATCTCCTTCCCTGTCTTTGAAGGAATTACAGCGATTATATCCTGCCTGCTGGTCATGTACCAGGGAAAAGCAGAGGCTGAGAGGAGGCTTAACTTGCTACCACCTGCAAAGTTAAAAGTCTCCAGAGCTTACAAGTTAAATATTTCAAAAGAGTTAAAGCCAGGCTGTGGCAATCAAGATTAGGGAAGACTCAGAATGTACCATATTCTCTTCTCTTTTAAGATAACTAAATATAAGAAACCATAAATGAACAACAAATCCATGACCTCTAAATTAACAGGAATGGCTATTAGCTTTGGAATAAAAAACAATTTACCTTTAATTAAAAAATAAATTTACCCTGAAATTATGCTCAAGAAAATACTGTTTGTAGTTTGTCCCACTTTTACAGAAGTGGGCTTCTGTAAAATTAGTATTTCTAATATTTAATAATATTCAATAATATTATGGACAATCTTAACATAAAAATAACAAAGTATTTTCTAGGTTGGGAATATTGTTTTGACCAGCTGTGTCAATCCTCTCTTCTTGTTCACCTCCCATGTCCTTTTGCCTTGTCATACACTGCAGAACCACATTCCTAAAAAATAAATATTCCTAGAGATTTTCCTTCATTGCCACAAACATGAATTTGAAGAAAAACAAAGAAATATTGTTGGGTTATTCCAGATTATTCAAGATTATTCCAGAGCCAAATATTTAAAAATTGAGCCCATTTCAATTTTTAACCCTGTATTTTGTCCAGTAAAACTTTAGCAAACAATTTCAATGGAGACGAGGCATTTGCAGAAGATTTTCCAAAGTTCCCCTAGGAACATTGCTTTCCTCTGCACTAAATATTCATACATGCAATAATATGGTTGCATTTAGGTACCAGCTGTTGGAAATACCCCAATAAGAGAAAAGTGATGGAAAGGAAGTTTATCCCTCCTCCAAGTTTCACAGAGCCCAAGTACTGAATGTGCCTGACCCTCACAGCCAGAGCTCTTTGCACACCAATTTTTTTGGAGGACTTTTGGTTTTTCATACAGCTCAGAAGGATCTAAGTTAAGGGAGAAATCTAGATTTAAAAAAAATCCAAATAGGCTAGGTTGAAAGAGACCCTGGCTGCCTGAATGCTTTGTGACAGCCTTTTTGTACATTTTCACTTATGTGCCCAAGTATTTTAATGTATAGGGCAACGTGGGTAAAGAGCAGTATTGTCATCTTACCCACACAAAATTTAATTCCAGACATTTGGGTGGTGACATATTGTTAATTAAATATTGATTTGTTGGAGGATGAACTGAGCCATCGGTATTTTCCCTCCTAATTAGAATAATGACTGCTCCACATGCCAGCAGTTATGAATCTCCCTGAAATAACTGTGCAAGTGGAAATGTAGGAAAGCCTTAAATAATGCAGAGTATTGCACCTCAATTATGATTAATAAATTAGCTGTAGTGTAGTAGCTGCACTATTTAAATAGACTGTCCACATTTCCCCTACTGGGAGTAAAAATCCAGCGTTTGATAGTTTGCATTTTTCCTGGAGCTCTGTGTTCCAGTTTGTCAGGACTAAATGGGCTCAGTATTTTGAAAAGAGCCCAGTTGCACATTCCTCAGTGCCATCAATATTGTTCTTAGTGATTCCACAAGCAAAGCATGCCACGAACTGATAAAGGAAGCCATTCTTTCACTCAGAGCCAGGAGCTCATTTATGGAATATTAAATGCTTCAGTAACTGAACTTTTTTTAATAATTAATTTTTGTGGTGCTTATGCCCCATGGATGAAGAAGGGGCTTCTATTTCCATTGCAATCAGTTTCTCACTTTTTAATCAACATTAATTTAATGTTAGAATCTGATTTTCTGTGTCATGCTAATTTCTCCTGGCTGGTCTCTGATTAGTGAGTTTAATGTGCAACTATTCTCCCTCATCTCCAAGTTCAATTTCTCCTCAGAAAATGTCAGCTTTCATCTTAAACAGGATCCTTTCCCCCAGCCAAAGCCATGTCAGCACATCCACCTTATCTCCCTCAAAACCTTCCTCTTGCTCCTTTTCTAAGTTAATATTCCCTCGCTGCTCCAAAAGAGAATTCTAGAATTATTCAAGTTGGAAAAGCCCTCTGAGGTCATCGAGTCCAACCATCCCCTGACACTGCCAAGGCCACCACTGACCCATGTCCCCAACTGCCACCTTTAAATCCCTCCAGTATGGGCACCCCATCACCTCCCTGGGCAGCTGTGCCAATGTCTGAGCACCCTTTCCATGCAGAAATTCCTCCTGGTGTCCAACCTGAGCACAGCCTGAGGCCGTTCCCTCTCCTCCTGTCCCTGTTCCTGGGAGCAGAGCCCGACCCCCCTGGCTGTCCCCTCCTGTCAGGAGCTGTGCAGAGCCACAAGGTCCCCCCTGAACCTCCTTTTCTCCAGGCTGAGCCCCTTCCCAGCTCCCTCAGCTGCTCCTGGAGCTCCATTCCCTTCCCCAGCCCCGTTCCCTGCCCTGGACACGCTCCAGCCCCTCAGGGTCTCTCTGGTCCTCAAAACCCATCCCAGGTTATTCTTTCATCTTTACAAGCCTCACCAAAATAAGTCAGTGCACCTTAAACATAATTAAGATCATGAAATGAGCAGTAACACTTTTTATTACTTTATCAGAGAAAGAAGTAAACTAAAAAGGACCATCATATTTAAAGATGGGCTGAGAGTTGGTAGCAGGGGGCTATAAAATGACCAGGAACATGCAGTTTTTAGTCCACCAAAAGGTCACCTACAGGGCATCTCTGAGCCTGCATTTATCCCTTCATTTTGTCTTTGTGAATGTTTCACACAGACTTCCAGATAGGAATAGACTCTTCAAGGAGCCTCTTCAAAGTTTTTATAGGGGAAACAATTTGATTCAGTATTTCAGTGTCACTGTTTAATCAGCTATTAATGGATGCAGAGGATATTTGATGTGCTTTCTCTTTGTAGATTGTGGATTTTTACTAAGTCAACTGAACTTTATCTTCAGAGAAATGGAATATTCTTTGCATATCATTTATTGCAAGGGATTCTGTTACAAGGAGGTGGAAGTGCAAATGGAATTTTTGTGGTTTTGTATTAATAAAGGGATGCTAATTCCTCTGCTTTAAGCAGATTATCATCAGCCTTCCAAGAGCTGGGGGAACAAGTTGCTTTTAAGGACATAGATAATCTGGGCAGAGATTAAGGCACACTTGTTCACTATGAAATGATCCTGAATTTTGGGAGAGTTAAATCCCGTTTCTTAAGAGTTTCATGGAATCCCAGACTGGGTTGGCCTGGCAGGGACCTCAAAGCCCACCCAGTGCCACCCATGCCATGGGCAGGGACACCTTCCCCTATCCCAGGTTTCTCCAAGCCCCATCCAGCCTGGCCTTGGACACTGCCAGGGATCCAGGGGCAGCCACAGCTTCTCTTAGGGGTGGATTTGAGTGTGATTTGTTTTGTTTTTTAAATCCTTTTCCATTTCCACAGCTGAATTTCTCTATAACCCCTAGAATTCATATGAAGGAGTTGGAATGAGCAGGAAGATAAACGTCATCAACCAACGCCTTGGGACAAAGAAAATTTAAAACAAAGTTCTTGCTGTTTACTTATATTGCTGCAGATTAAAGATTGATTGCCATCTTTAGGTGTTTAAATGCTCCCTTTTACATAGGTCTGAAATATGGTGGTATCCATTTGATTTTAATGTCTTTCAATCTCCTATCCTGGAATTTAATTTGGTTTTCTATCAAGTTTTCTTGTCTTACCTAGGGTAATTTTTTTACACAACATGATTTTTTTTGTTATAAGTTGCTATAGTAACTTGGAAAAATTAAACATGAGAAATCTGTGGAGACTTCAGGCTATCTAATTTTTATGTTCCTGTGATTTTTCCAGCAGAAAGAGAAGTTCTGCTAGATCTAAATATAGCTTAAAAAAAGCCAAATGTACAAGAATCACTTATCATAGAGCATGAATCCATGCAAATGAAGAAACAATTGCATTTATTAAACAGCAGAGTGTAGAGAAAGGCTGTAGGAGGAGGTGAATGAAAGAGTTAAAAAGACATCTCAAGGACAGAAGTCCCTTACCCTATAGGGAATTCACTTCCAAAACTTCAAATAAAAAACTATTTAATATTTAAAGCCTTTTTTTTCTTTTTTTTGATGCATTGTTTTCACTACACAGCTTTTGGTTATGGCTTTCCTGGATATTTCAGCAGGACATGTCAAGGCCTGGTAAATTCCAGGAGCTAAAAATCTCCATGGATTCCTTGGACAACACTCTCAGGCACAGGGTGGGATTGTGGGGGTGCCTGTGCAGGGCCAAGGGCTGGATTTGATCCTTGAGGATCCCTTTCAGCTTTGGTTCTTCCATATTCTATGCTTTAAACCTACACAAATGTGATATATGCTCAACAGGTCCTGTGAGTTTACTGGTTTTGGTAAAAAGTCTGGATTTAGAACAAATATAGAGGTTGTTCCTTTCAATATTGGCACTGATGACACAAACTCAAAACAAAGGTTTATTTGCAAATTGTTAATTCAGTCATTTTGGAAACAGAAATGGAAGTAAGTAGCTATTTTATCAATTTCATTGCAGATCAAAATTATTATTCTTCAGAGCATCTCTGGGAAAGTTCCTTCAAAAACAGAGGAACCGAATTTGTTACAGAAATATTTAATTTCTCTGTATTCTTGCATTAAATATGCACATAAATATCTGAAGTTTATCTACAGAATATGAAAAAAGAGACTTTTTTTCCTCTCTTTCCACCAGCACAAGGCTTGGTGTCACCTTGGTGATAGAATTGGAGTAGGTCAGTGCTGAGCCAGGTTCAATCTCCAGTTTCTCTTGAAGTTTCTCACCCCTCCATGGGTTTCTCTAAATAAACTTCTCTCTCCTGCTGTTCAACAACTCTTTGTTTGAATTTTGTTCTTACTAAAAATCATTAATATGAATTTAGCTAACCTAGAATGAGCCAGCAGTGGGGAATGTGAGGGTTTTGTGCACTGATAGTGCCTGTGGAGGTCTAAATAATAGATGGGGCTGTCAGTCTCCTGACAATAAACTCAGGAAACTCCAGTGTTTTATGAGAAAATTCACATTTAGATACAAACTGGATAATTTCACAATTTCAGCCAGGCTCTTGAGGAAGCAGACAGATATTTCACTTCATCTGTTTATTGTCCAACAGCTTCTGGCTTGTTCCTGGTGATGAAGGAAGAAAATTCTCTGAGGGAATAACAACACAGAAATCACAGAATCTGCTGAGCTGGGAGGGACCCACAAGAATCATTGAGTGCAAATCTTAGCCCTGGCACAGAGCATCCCCAAGAGTCACAGGAAAAATCTTATCTTTTCCAGTATGGAACAAATTCAAATCCTCTCTGCTCGCAACCATTTGCATAAAATAAGCTCCCAGCAATCTTCCCAATGTCATTCCATATTCTGCTCCAGGTGTGTAGGGAACAGTCTCAAGTCTTCCATAAACCATCATAATGGTATTTATGATTTCCCACTGACTCCATCAGCAATTCACATCTCCAGGAAAGATTTAACCCTGAGACTTGGCAGTGGAAGTCCTCCTTACTTAATCTTTATGATCAACATTTATTTTGCTATTTAACATAAGAAGTGAGTCTTGTGATCAAAAAAAGGAGGATTTTCCTCCACTTCAGCCCATATATTTGTAACTAACCACAGCCATGGGAGTATTTGCAGATGACCTCTGTGTTCCTGAGAATTCTCTGCTACAGGATATTATAAAACACTCAATGCTAGGAAAAGCATGCAATTTATTTTGTTTTGAGACACAATGCATTAGGTAAATGTTAGACACCGAAAAGCAAACACATTCCCATACAAAAATATATATAAAAAAAAATACAGATGTACTCCAAGCAGAAATCTCATTATCTGCTGATTGGTGACCAGGGCAAAAGTTAACATTCCAGCCTGCTGCCTGTGTCACACCAAACAAAAACTTGGCATTTGTGGTTCTTGGGATGGATTTTTCTCCAACCCCATGTTTCATGTAACTTATAAAACAAGTCTGAAAATCAATAAGGAGGCAGGGAGAAATCTTAACACTGCTCATACCAAAGACATTCTTTCTTTCTTTCTTTTTTTTTTCTCACACTTTTTTGTTCATTTTGTTTTGCATTTCCTTTAAAATTAGTTATTTTTCCAAGATGCTATTACTTAGGATATAACTTGGCCAGATTTTGTTGGGCATCTCAATCTTTCATATGAGGAATGAAGTCCTTTTCTGATGCCTTTAACTTTATTTAACTTTATTTATCTCCCAACAGTACCACAATCTTAGAACTTTGATTTATATTTGCACTGAATTGTTATTTGTCTTTTCACTATTGTATCAACACTTATTAACTTTGCCAATTTGTCTTTTCTATTTCCAAGAACCCATAAAAAACTGGCATTAGAATTCCAAGATTTACCAAGCTCAATGCAAAAAAAGCAAAAAATAAAGCCACATTTTCAGGCTGTGCTGGATCCCATCAGAAAACTTCCAGCAAAAGGAGGAGAAAATGAGTTTCATGCGGATGACACACAAAAATTTTCAGTTTTCTACAGAAAATAAGACTTTGTCAGCCCATAAAATCATATGTCCTAACATTAACATGAGACTGACCCACTAAAGCCTGGTTATGAAGCCCCACTTTTTGTTATTATGAGTATCAGGTTTACAGTGGGGTGAGGAAAGCCTTTAACTCAATACACTTTTAAAAATAAATCTGAACTTCATAATTTTCTTCCCAGAAATATCACTCATTTTATTGAATAATATTGATTTTTTTTTTAGCCTAACATTCCTTAAGCTGCAAATGTCAAGGCAGTGTTATATGGGGAGATGCCTTTCTGAGCACTGAAAATAAGAATCAGACTGAAGTCTGAAAAATGGTGTTGCTGAAATATTTTCTTAAATTTGGCAGGAATTATAGCCAAAAAAAAAACCAAAACCACTTTGTAAGAAAATAAGGGCAACACCCATTGGTTTTCTATTTTTAAAGATTATAGCACTTGATGAACCTCCTGAGTTACTCACAGATGCAAGTCAAGAAATTCAACCAGCAGAAATCAAATATTTTGTTGGGAAAATAAAAGAAAAGATTGTTGGTGTGAGAGGAAAATAAACCTTATCAATATAAGAAAAAACCATCCTAGATCTTTGTTTTCAAGGACTTGCTTGTACACAAGTTGCACAAACAGAAAACTGTTCATTTAAATGCTCCTCCTTTTCACTCAGGCAGGTTTAAACAGAAATCTGTAACAGGAAATTGAAATAATTACTTTACTCTTGTATTGCAGCCCCAATTGAGGGCATTTCTTATATTCTGGACATTTCCTTGGAAGTAGCACAGATCCCAATATAGAAATACAACCTGCAGTCAGGGTACTGAGCTTGCCCCATCCCAGGCCTGGAATTAACCCTGCTGAGGCACCTGGCATTGAGCTGCCAAGGGAAAGGAGAGCTGGGCTCTGTGGTTGGCTCCAATCCCAGAAAAAAAAGAGATTTTTGGGGGGAAAAGGCTGGGCAGAAGTGTCTGTGTGCAGCACAGGGGAGCTTCAGCACATCCCCTAGCACATGGGGAGCTTCTCAGAGGCTGGGAAGGAAAAACCTCAGGAGAAGACTTCCAAGGACACAGGAGGGCAATCTCTGCTCTTTCCTGAGGAGAGAAATCTCATGGAAAGAAGCTATCAGCCCTCAGAAGGATAAAAATTTTTCCCATGTGCTTTTTATGGAATTAATAGGTGGGTATTTAACACTGGGAGAGTAACTGCAGATGCCTTTGTTCTTCATGGGGAAAAGATGGGAGGGAATTCTCTTCCAGCTGGGGAATGTCAGGCTGACCTCATGTAGAAGCCAAGGGGATTTAACAAGGGACAAGGTTTTCTACCACTAGAGGTTTCTACCTCATGGTGAAAACCTCTGGCTCTGGAGAATTCCTGCATGGGAGAGGTGCCCAAGTGAGCCATTCCACATTTACCTTTTGTTATGCTAGACTGTAGACAGAAATAAAAATGTGGCTTACTTTTATTTCTTTTCTTTTTTTCCTCTTCTGGACAGCTCCTGTTGGCCAAGGACCACATACTAATTTATATTATATCCAAGTGCATTTCCTGAAGTGACATTCCTTCTCTATTCCACCTCTCCTGCTGAGCTGCACAGGGCACTGCCCAGATTGCTGCCAAATTCCCTGGAAATCTCTCTCTTTCAGAAATAAAACAGGTTCACAGACAAAATCCAGCCCCTCTGTGTGCTGTGCTGGCTGCTGAGGAGGTAGAAGCCTCCCAAATTTACAGGAATATTCTTCACTCCCAAATTTACAGGAATATTCTTCACTGGCACTTTAACCTTGTGTAATTGAGTTTCAGAGCAACCCCTCCTCTCCCTCTGAGGTTCAGCCAAGCCTCAAATGTTTTCACTTTGTCCTGCTGGAACACCTGAAGTCCATTAATCATCACTGTCTGACCAAGGTAATTATTAATGGATGTCCCAGGCAGCAGTGACCCACCTGAATTTTAGGGTCACATATTTTCTTCAAGATGTTGTTGCTGCTGTATTACAAAGGATAGCTCATTTTTAATTAAAAATATATAGTAGGAAACCTCTTCCTCCTTATACAAGGTCCATATGGCAAGACAGAATTACAATTTACTTTGCCTTTTACCTTCATTTTTCTAGTTAGTGCTCTGAAACCATCCATAAAACCATGCCTGGCTGAATTTGGCAAAGACACTGCTTTTCTGTAAATAATATTAAATATTGAGGCTATGTTGTTAAGTGCTCATAAGTAGACCAGTATTTCTTTGAAAATTTTTTCTCCTGCTTACAAGATGAAGATGGTGTCCAAGACAAGCCAGCTTGAAAATAAAACTTGAAATTTTCCTGGAATAGCCATGTAAAAGTCAGGTGTCTGCCCAACAATGGGTCATGATTCAGTCTGTTGATAACACTGCTATTAATTTTCCTTCATTTCCTTTTTCTTATCAAGGATTAGCTTTTTTAATGATATTATTATTGGAAGGTACCTCAGTTATCGCTGTTGCTGTGTTTATACATCCTGTTTTCATTGAAATTGTGGAAAGAACATCTTTATTTCAGACAAGGGCTGCTACATGTGCAGTTTTTCAGTCCCTAAATCTTCTGCTAAAAGTCAGGAATTTTTGATGTCACCAAAAGCACATAAACCTATTTTTTCAAAGGATATAGAGAATTATAAAATCAGGATGCTTTTCTGGTTCACACAGGGACATCTGCATCTTGTCTTTACCATAAATGCATGTTTATTTTGATGTCCCAGAGAGGAAATTTGATATCCCAAGCAAGGAGAGTCAATAGGTACAAAGCAGATTATACCTTCTAAACATGGCATACAGAACCTAAACAGCTTGTAAGCCCATGTCTGTCCTAAAACCCAACAAAACAAATATACAAACTAACAAAAATCCCCTCTGGACCTGGCTGCTGCTCCTAAAAAGTGGTCAGGAAAGTCACAGTGCTACAACATTAATGTCAATTTCTTCTGAGAAGGCAGAGTAATGATTTTACTAATTTAAAGTCTTTTCAGCTTTAGCCCTTCCTAAAGCATTCTTCACCTCAGACAAAATCCATCCTTCTTACATGGTTAACTGGGAGTAACTCCCTCTTACCCCTCCTATTTTGGGTGTCTTAACGTGACTTTTGCTGCTTCCCAGAGGATGAAGTTACATGCAATGAGGTTTTATAAATTCAATTAATGATGCTACAGCTTATAGATAAATATCTATAGATATTTTAGTGATAGAGCTCCATGGCTCTGTGGTGGTTGTAATTAAAGAATGTGTCTCTACCCCTACTCATGTGCTGAGAACTGAAATCATTCCTTTGGCAAATGGCAGGGACAAAAATGCCATTAAGAGCTGCTTCTGGAATGGAATTCCAGGATGCCAGAATGTGGAAACATGTCCCAGTTCCCAGGGAAGGAGCTGCTGAATTTATTTGTGGCACTAAATCCCAGGACAGAGCAGAGGCTGGGCTCAGCACAAGTTTTAAATGGAGTGAGGAGAAGCTGGAGTGCTCTGATTAATTGGGATGCAGCTCTCTGTGGTGGGAGGAAAACCACGCTGCCACACCTGATTGCAGGAAGGAAGGGGGAGCTGATTAGCTTTATTAAACACTGACTCATTCAGGTGATGAATACAATTAAATTACATTCTTATTCTGCAAGATTTTCGTTTGAGCTGCATCAAAGCCCTAAAAGTAAGCTCTGTGTCACACTGAAGAATTGTTGCTGGCCCAAGGAATGAGTAAAGTGTTAGTGTTCAGCAATTCATGGAAAAAATATGTGAATGGGACAAAAGGGATGAGCTATTTTCATGAATGTTTTTATTATTTTGCTTGACCTAAGGAGAGTTTGTAATGATGGGGCTTCTAAATCTGGACTGTGACATCATTAAGTGTTTCAAGAATGAAATTTCTGGCTTCAGCCTTAGTGCTGTGATATTTGAACATATTGAGTTCAGGACATAAGTGATGCAATACTGATAGATCAGTAGCTTCTGTTCAAAGAAAAACTAGGAAAACCCACAAAATCCCTAAATAAATATGTGTTTTAAGCAGCTAAAATACATTCTGTAGAAATGGCAGTCTATTTTAATAAAATCTAAATATTTTATCTCTTGTGTTGATTTTACTTATTTAACAGGAAGTGAATTATACCAACACTACTCTAATTTTTTAATTAAAATTTAACATATCATTATTTGATAAGAGTAAAGCTCGAATTCTGTGTATTTTTATCAAAATTGCTACCTATGTTTGCAAAATGTGTTCTGTCAAAACTGTCATATTTCCTCACGAGGCTGCTTGGAGAACAGTGTCTCCCATCAAGAAAAAATGACTTGCTGTAATATTTTAATCTACAATTATACACAGCACATATTTAAAATTAATGTTTCCTTCTGTCTGGTTTTTTGTGTTTAGTCTCACATCTCATTTTAAGGTGTAAATATTTTATAGGGTAAGTATTTTTAAGTGACAGTTGTTGTCATTATAAGAACTGCTGGTTCTCTGGGGCTTTTTGTTGCCGGGGAGTTTGTTGTTGGTAAAATCACGGAATCCTGGAATGGTTTGGGTTGGGAGGGACCTCAAAGTTCATCCAGTGCCACCCCTGCCATGGGCAGGGACACCTTCCACTGTCCCAGGGTGCTCCCAGCCCCATCCAGCCTGGCCTTGGGCACTTCCAGGGATCCAGAGGCAGTCACAGCTTCTCTGGGCACCCTGTGCCACCCTCACAGGGAACAATTCCTTCCCAATATCCCATCTAAATCTCCCCTCCTTCAGCTTAAAGCCATTGTATTTATTTTCAGATTTTTCTCTTCTCTCTTGTACATGCACTTAATTTCTAACCTGGAAAAACTCCATCTCTGGTGCCAGTGGCTTAAACTTTGTGGCCAAAACAGTTTTGGATACTGGTTTTGACCAAAGCACAGATGAATTATATATTAATTCATTTTATATCCAAGTAGGGATATATGCTGCCCATGCAGCATTCATCCCAGAGGAATGAGGCTGGCAAGGGCACAGCTTTCCATCTTTTCCAGACCAGCAACAGGGAAAACTGCTCTTGGTGACTCCTTTGCTGGAGGTTGAATGCCAGTAACAAAAGATTTTCCTTTCTGATGCAGAAAAAATGCACAAAAGTGGTCTGACATTTAAAGACTTAATTTACTATTAGCAGCAGCATGAATGATTAAGACCTCTGCAACAGGGAGAACTTAAACCTTCAGCTTCTCCCCCAGAAAAATTATCTTTGCTGTTCCTTTCCATGCCTGGCTGATCCTCATCTGTGTAACTCCAAAACCCAGAGCTGAAGCTCAGCACAAGCAGATGGGTGGCATTTCCATCACCACGTACCCTTGCAGAAGTTCAGCAGCATTTCTGAAATTGTTACACTGCAAAACATGCCCATCAGCTCAGCTGACCTTTCAGTCTTCCTTTGTGCTCATTTTAGGATTAATTATTCCATTTCTGGTGTTTGTGAGCCGTGTGCTGCACCGAGGATGTGCAGACATGTTTTCCTCACCTGCCAAACTTCCTCCCCTGCTCTGGCCAACAGAAACTACAGCTCTGCTTGTTGCACTCAGGAAAGTAAAACTCCAGGCTTTTATTAAATGTCACTGCTGAAACACAATTTACTTCATGGTTTTTCATGGACCGTGGTGAAATGAGCCCCTAAAAACATCTCTGCAGTAATATCTGCTTTCAAAGGCAAACAAATTGAGAGCAAAGGCATGGTGATGTTGAAATCACAGGCTTTGACACTTCTTATAAAGCTTGAGAAAACTAGGATCTGTTAAAGGATGTTATTTAATCAAGGAAAGGTTTAAAACTTCAAATAATAATGGTTAACTGAGACAGCAAACAGTTATTGTAGCAGTTATGCTATCACTGTTATGAATAATTATTAAATTATTTGTGAGAAACAGATATATGTGGATTAATATCCTGAATATTAAAGAAATCGTTTCTGTCTAGAAGCAGAGAAAAGGAATATAAAAATCATATATTCCTCTAAGATTAATGACATTGCAGTATCTGTTGTGCCTGAAATGCAGGCTTTACACCTGCCTGCAGATAATTCTTCAGGAAAATAAGGCATATTTTAAGTTCTGGTGCAGGGCAAAAGGTGGACCAATGCCTGAGCCTGAGGTTTCCCTGGAGGGATGTATTGTATTTGTGGGGTCTCTCATGGCAGGAAGGGATGATGAATCTGACTCCATCTTCTCAGAAGGCTAATTTATTATTTTATGATACTATGTTATATTAAAGAGTACTATACTAAACTATACTAAAGAGTACAGAAAGGATACTTACAGAAGGCTAAAAAGATAATAATGAAAACTTGTGACTCTCTCCAGAGTCCTGACACCGCTTGGCCCAGATTGGCCAAAGAGTGAAAACAACTCAGAGCAGAATCCAATGGAACAATCACCTGTGGGTGAACAATCTCCAGACTCATTCCAAGGGAGCAAAACACAGGAGAAGCAAATGAGATAAGAATTGTTTTCCTTTTCTCTGAGGCCTCTCAGCTTCCCAGGAGAAAAATCTTGGGTGAAGGAATTTTATCAGTCAATATGAATGCCACATGGATGTGCCAAACTGACTCTTTGTCTGTTTGGTATAAAAAAAGTATAGATCCTGCTTTGAATTTCCCAAATGTGAAGAGCCTCCCAGCCATATTTGAAAAGATGAAAATTTAAAAAGATCCCAGCACTGAGGAGTCCAGTGGCACACCCCGAGCTGGCTGATGTGCAGCAATCAACTCTGGAGTGGCATCAGCTGTCTCATTAGTGGGGAGCTTTCTCCCTCCTTTTTCAGGAGCAAAAGAAATCATCAGATCTTCTCTCCTGATTCCTCAAGTGCGTGGATAATGATCAAAATAGTTATTAGGGATGGAAGTGTTTGGCTTCCCTTTAAAGGATGGGGAGATGCTGCAGTGACCTCAGGGAACATCAAAAGCAGGAGTGTAACCACAGCCCCTGGGTCACAGCAAAGCTCTGCTTTCTCTTTCCTTCTGGAGGATAAAAATGAGAAAATACTTTGATTTGTTGCTTTTGCTCTACTGTTCTTCACTGACAGCAGAGTGTTTTGTTCCAGCAATTGTTGGGTTTTGTTATTAGGGAAACAAGGCACGTGGGTGATATATTTCTGTATTGTTTCCCATTAATGCAGGGCTAAATCATTTAGCATGGCTGCATAACTTTGGGAAGGATGAAAGAAAATTAACAACAATCACTATAATCTCTTCCTCTCCCTTTTTGTCCTCATTATTGTCCCCCAATTGTCAATTCAGTCCTTCTGTTGCACTGATATTTAGATAAATAAAATGGAACAATCCTATGAAAATACTAGGATTTCTTAGAAATTTATAAAGAGGGGGCTATAAACATATTTTTAAATACCTAAGTATCTTCCAAACTGGAAACATCTATCCTTGAACCTGACTTGAGAAAACATAAATGTATTTCCTGCTGACTTGAAGGTCTTTTAGAATAAGAACAGAGAGCAAAGTGCAAGTGAAACGGTTTTAAAGGTATCAAGATTTTCATGGAATCCCAGAATCCCAGAGTGGTTTGGGTTGGAAGGAACCTCAAAGCCATCCAGTCCCACCCCTGCCATGGGCAGGGACACCTTCCACTGTCCCAGGTTGCTCCAAGCCCCGTCCAACCTGGCCTTGGACACTTCCAGGGATGGGGTTACACTCCCAGGGATTATCTCCCTCAAAATGCAAGCTGAGAAGGAACAAGACAAATGTTCTTGCAGCACATCTGATCCCCCTACACCTCCCCAAGCCCAGGCTGAAAAGTGAACATAGCATTAAGTTATTATTGAATGCCTGGCTCTGCTTTTTTGTTCAAAACTGTAAAAAAAGGATTTTAACAGTGGGCTAAACAACTGTGGTTTCCTTGTTTGCGGTTTTGCAACCTAAAAGTGACTGGAGACCTTGTAAATAGGACAAAAATAATCGTATTCTTGCTGAACCCTGAGGTACATTTCTACAATTGGGTTAGAATTCAAGAAAACAAATGGTTGTGCTTGGTACCAGGAGAGCTAAAAGAACAGGCACAGAAGAGCTGCTGAGTGCATTTTGGGGCTTTCTAACAGCAAAAATCTTGTTATGCAGGATGGGACTGTTGGCAAGAAGCAGAAAACAGTGTCCATAAACACATGGATTCAGTGTTTTTTCTTCCAAATGTCTATGTGGAGGAGAAAGATAAGGTAAACAATTGAAAACTACTAAAAATGGGGAAAAAGAATGTATTAAAACTTGAGCTCTCTTTTAGCCCCCCAAGGAGGTTTGACTGCAAGTATGGAGTACACACTTAGGCCCTGGGCTAAGTTACTTCTTGCAGCAAAATAAGTCCATCCATCAGCTCCTTCCCTCCCCACACACTGTGATTTTATACAAAATTCCCTGAATTTCAGGGAGAAATAAATAGAGAGATTGTGCTCAGAAAATCTACCAGAAAAGGGTTCATCACTGCTGATTCCTAGAATGTGAGAAGAGTAGGATTTTTCCAGGGTGTAGGAGACTTGAATCCTAAATCTTCCATCTGCCTAACAAAATTCAAAGAGAGTTTTTCATCTACTAACAGAATATTCTGTATTTTCCAAATAGACTCTCCAGTGCTTCTGTTTTAAACTGTTATATTTTAATTATGTTCCTGTATTTTGGATGAGCAGATTACAATGAACTACAAGGAGCTTTGGAATTTCTGCTTGCTCGATGGATCTTGATGAATTTGATGAGTAATACCTGCATCAAATGGATGTGATTTGTGCTCAGAAGGCTCCTGGTACAGCAGCTCCCCAATCCTGTGCTGAGCAGATTGAAATCCAAGCATCATTTACAAAACTCAATGGATGCACTGCAGACAAAAAAAAAAACGACCAAGTGCCAAATTCAGGGATGTCTGCAAGGGTTGTGTAACAAATCCAACCTGCTGGAAATGTTGGGAAAGGTTTATTGTGTGCTTGGAAAGACTGATATCCCTCCTGGAGCACCAGGGAAGGGCCATTGCCTGGGTTGGCTGACACAGGTCAGCAGCAGGGGTGAACTCCATGGTTTCCAGAGTGAGTCACAGAGAGGGATTCACACCCTTTCTTTTTGCTTTCAATGCCTTTCATAAATTTAGGGAGGAAAAAAACTGTTATAAGCTCATTAGGTTTAAAATTATGGTTATAGAAAAAAAAAAAAAAAAGGATCTCTGTGCTTTAATATAGAAGAGTCACCATAAGGAACTTCTGTAAAAAAACCAGTTTCCAACAAAACCTTCAAAAGCAGATCAATATTTTAATTTCAGGACATAACTAAAAAAAAATTTAAAATATTGCCTATTCTCACCTGAGCAGAAAAGATTTTATCACAAACTTCCAAATCTGTTGTACACATATATCAGCGAAGACACAATAAAGAGAAATGTTTGAACTCAAGACCTCACAGAACTGTTTCTGGAGCAGAATTAAAATCATCTCAAAGGAAGGCTTAAGTATTTCCATTTTAGAATTTAACTGAAAAAAAAAAATAGCCTTTGAAATAATGCAGTTAACTGTATCAAGAGAAAAACTAAATATTTCTAGTTAAGGTACGGAAGTAGTGTAAGGGTTTGGATCCTGGTAATAATCATAGAATCCAGGCTGGGCAAAACCAGCACAGGAAACCACCTTATGAATCCATTATTGACCTTTCTTGCCTGTCTCATTTCCATTCCTTCTCTATAGCTCACACTTGGCCATGGGAAGGTGTTTTAAACATCTTCCACTCCTTTCAAACAGCTTGGCTTTTTACATGTGGTGGTGGCTTCAGCCATTGGACCTTTAGGTATCTAATAATGCTGATTTTTTATTTTGCTACACTTCTAATGTCAAATGTATTTTCTCAAACTGTTACAGTAAATGTTTGTTTAATATTCCAGATGAGCACATCCTTTGTTGCTCTAAGATTTGTGTGCATGGACTCCATTTAAGCAGTTTACAAGCTCTAACACATCAGCAATTAGCATTTAAAGGTCACTACTTAATGCTTCTTTATCTGTCAGAGTGAGTTCAATAGCCCACACGTGACATATTCATCTCATTGTTAATAAAGTCATGATCTACACAACTCCTCACTGCTGAGTGAGATATTTTAGAAATCCCATTTAGGCTGAAGTTGGTTTTTCCTCTTCAGCATTTTCTGGACAGATACTGAAGAAGCTTTCCAACTTGTTTTTTTTTACTGCAAATATGTTGTTTTCCTTCCAAACCTGAGCAAACCCATTTCTCCAAACTGGTGTCTCACAATCCTCACAGCCCATCTACAAAATCACAAGTTTTGCTGTGTGCTGCCCCATTTCCCAGCTGGAAGGAACACATCTGCTCAAGCTCCCCAAGCTGCTCTCTGTTTTCTGAATGCACTTTTAAGTAAAATTCTGCTTTTCTGGATGAACCCAGTGACACATTTCAACCCACAGTGGATGTTTTTTTTCTCATCAAACAACTCCAGATCTTTAAAACTCTTGTCAAACATGTTTCTTGCTGTTTTAATATCAATAAAAGTTGAGACTGGACCACTGAGATCCAAATGGAAATGGGCATTTGTCTCAGTGTGAAAAACATCTCAGAACTCCCAATTTTTAATATTTCTGTATCCTGTCTTCAAATGTGTGGAGCTTTCTGGGTTCCTTTCAGTATTCCTCACCTTCACCAGGCCTGTCCAGCCATAGCCTGACAGGAGATTAGTTCTTGGCTTTCCATCTGAACTCAAGGAAACATGGCTTGGCAAGTTATGTTCTAATAGAGGCAAACTTGGCAGTAGAAGTAGAAACTTACCCAGATCTCAAACCAGATATTTTATGCCACAAGACAGCATTCACTCCTGGATGAAACTTGCCAGGTCCTGATAAAAATGCTGCCTGTAAATGAACCTGAATGTCAGAACGATGAAATTTCTTGTGAAATTCCTCCTAGATGGACAGAAAATATCCTTTACCTGAGAAGTTTCTTGACTGGATGAATGCCAGATATGATATTGAGTTGTTTTTGTATATTAACTGATACTGAAGTCCACAAAGCCTTATGGTGACTGAAGGTCTGCCCCTTTTATTAAAAAAATTAAATAAATATACAAAAAGAAATCCCCAAAGTTAGACATCATCATTACAACGAATTTTTTCTTGCATCTTTTTAGGGTCATTACACTTTATTTTTGTTATTTCTCATTTTAACCATTCTTCCCACTTCTGCTTAATTGCAAATTGTTTTCCAAAGGGTTTTCCTGTGAGGGTTCCACAGTTGGTTTTGGCTGTACTGACAAGAAAGGATTAAACTGTAATTCATCCCCAATTACAGGAAAACAAGGAGTATGAACCAGCAGTGACATTCACACCTCTCTGGAGGTCTGTGAGAAATAGAAAGGCTGCATCATTGCTCATCTGCTTGATAAAAATAACAAAAGCATGTTAAAAATTCCAGGAATTAGCCCCACTTTCCTGTACACAGCTAGAAGAGGAAAGAGACATTCACTTTCACTGTCTGAAATGGGAACACTGAACTCATATTTAACATTTGTATTCCCAAGATCACTTAAAATCTTTAGATATAGTTTACACAGATTTAGCCAACTGTCCCCTGCATATAGAGCTTATCTACCTCTTATCTTTTACCACAGGGACATGGAATGTTTCTGTTTGAAAGGACCACAAAGCCCATCCAGTCCCATCCCAGGGACACCTTCTACAATCCCAGGTGGCTCCAAGCCCCATCCTTGGATATTTCCAGGGATCCAGGGGCAGCCACAGCTTCTCTGGGCACCCTGTGCCAGGGCCTGTCCACCCTCACAGGGAACAATTCCTTCCCAATATCTTTCACACCCAGTGCATCTCCTTGCAGGTATCCCTTCCATCTGCCTTCCCACAGTCCTTTATATCTTGTATTTATCTGGGTGAAACAAAGATGGTGACAGATGTGGGGCTGTCCTTTGTGTCTGTGTTGATTTCCTTGCCCACCAGACCACTGAGTGGCTTTGATTTAGAATTGAAAAGAGCTAAAGGTCAATACCTGCTGCAGATGGAGTGATTTAGCAGGGCAGTTTACAGTGGTGACACTCCTGTGGCATCCCCAGCGTATGCTCAGCATGGGAAAGGAAATTCCAGTGGCCCTGCAGTTTCTTCAAGGTTTTCATGACTGGGTTTGTGCAGGCTGAGGAACTTCCAGCAGGCTCCATTTTGCAAGAACCATGAAAAGTCACTCCTTGGCCTGGGCAGCATCCCAGGAAATCCTTCAGCTTCTCATCAACAAGGCCATTGGAGAAATGAGAGTTCCAGGGAGCATTTGGATACCAGGATGTTCATTTTCACCCTCTGACACCAGAATCAGATATTTTCCATGAAAGTACAGAGTTAAACCTCTCCCATGTTGTTACATGCTCAACAAGAACTTTTACTCCAGATCTCTAGAAAAGATGGGCTTGAATTTCCTCCTCCCTATATCCCACAAAAAAAAAAAATCCTAAACATTTACTAGGAAAAAAAATATAAAACAGGTGTGTCAAATAATTCCTTCACCTCATTCCATGACCTGGCAAAGATCAGTAGCATTTTGTAATGAAGAAGAAAATAGCACCCAGGGCTGCTTTCCTCACATTCATTGTTGTCTTCCACCTATCTGTACCTTCATCAAATTTTTGGACTATTGTTTGAAAATCTTCAAATGCCTATTAGTCAAAAATTAATAGTTTTGACTAATAATGGTCATTTTGACTCATGGTATTAGTCAAAAACTAATGGAATGGTTTCACTTCAAAGGGATCTTTCATATCCCTGCACTCTAGCCCCCTGCCATTGTTTATGCTTTGGAAATATGTATATAAATAAACATTTAAGTGTGCTAAACCTTTCATTTTGTAGAAAAAAAGCACCAGATGTTGTCTAATGTAAAAATATCTTTAACATTAAAAGCAACATAACTTCTTAATTGTAGTTTTTATTTATTCTTTATTTAATCCTTTATAAAATAAAGTCAGTGTGATGGTTCATCACTCTTTTTTAATGTTAAGTGGGGATGATTAAGTACTGCTAAATCCTCTTGCACTCTTTTGTATCTGTATCCTTTGCCCCCTGACCCTTTTCCACCTCCAGCCACTGTGTAAATCACTCAAAATTGACTCCAACCCCATTTTCCTATATCCACTCCTTGCTGTAGTCAGTAATAGAGTGAACCTTGCCACTGAACTCCATTAAAATCTGCTTTTTTCCAATACCTTTGATGGCAGAGAGAGCAGAAACCACTCTTTTGTGACAATGAATTCATATCAAAATGGCTCAATTTAGCCCACATATTTTAATGTAAGATATGTTGTTATTATTTCCCCCAGTTGTCCATTGCAGACTTTCTTCTTTACAGCAGCTGCCCCAGGTCTAATATCTGCTCCTGCTTAACTCTCCTCTTTGACATAATCCATGGTATTACCCAGCTTTAGATGGCCTTAAAAATTCCAGCCTGTCAAAGGGTGAATTTCCAGGCTGCCAGGAGAGAAGGGTGTCTGTGGTGACTTGGTTTTGCTTCACAAATCAATTTATTTGCCTTGAAAAGGAGGGTGAAAGAATAATAAGAAGGAAGAATAAACATGCAACCCCAAGGGATAATGAGGATTTTTTACTTATTTTAAGGATAGTTCTTTGTCCTGCCCCAGAGCAAGCCAGATACTAGTATGAAATTGCTAACTTTGATTCACAGATGAGTGATATCAAATAGTAAACAATGATTTTGAAGATTTTTAGATTTCCAGGGGAAGGAGAACTTTATCTACTTGGTCTTCACTTGATTCCTGACAGGTGTTGTTGAGATGTAAAGAAACAGTTACGGATGACATGGAGAAAAAAGGGAAGAAATTTCCACAAAAGCAGGTAAAAAACTTCCAGAAAAACACTGGAACAGGCTCCCTAAGGGATGGTCACAGCCCCAGTCCTGAAAGAACCCAAGGAGTTCTTGGACAATGCTCTCAGCACAGGGTGAACTGTTGGGGGGTCTGTGCAGTTGGACTTGATGCTCCTTGTGGGTCCCTTCCAGCTCAGAATATTCCACGAATCTATAACTCATATCAATATTCTCAGTGTTCCTGTCTAAGGTTGTCCCAGTTGTTTAATCCCTGTGGGTAAAATTGCCTTTCTGCTGCTGCCTCCCCTCACCTGATTATCAATGTCATTGACAGAAATTCACTCAGGTAAACACTGCAGGAGAACAGAAGTGGGGGATGTAACGTCCAGGAGCCCACAGTAGGTGTTCCATTTGCTGAATTATAATCTAAAAAACCCAGTGATGAAGAAAAGGGGTAATTGAAGTAATTCTTCCAGCATCTTTTTTGTGGATCTGTGAAGCCCTCTGCAGCGGGAGGTCAGGGAGTCAAGCAGTGCAGCTAAATGTCTAAAATGGCTGGATGATTTAATGATTTGATGCATAGCTGTGGTAGTTAAAACCACTGAGTTTATACCATGAACTGGAGCAGGAAGGATTTTTTATATCCTGCACAATCAGCCAAATTTATTAGGAATTTTATGGCTGAAGATAGCCCTGATCTTGTTTAGCCAAGCCCTGAAAGATCCAACAAACCAGGTTCTCCTGGCCTTTTCTTGTCTCTCCTGTGCCTCCACTGGGCTCTCTCCAGTATTTCCATGACTCTCATGAACTGGAGAATTCCAGAAGGGAGCCAGCACTCCATTTCCAAGAGATGTGGCCTCATCTCTTGGAAATTCAGCCAGGAATATGTGTGGCATGTGGCTCAACATATTCTCCAGCAGGACGCCCAGTTCCTCTCCCTCCAGCTTCTCCTGCCTTCCTAGCTGTTCTACTTCTCCAGCTGTGCTGCTTCTCCAGCTGTTCCTGAATCCCAGGTGTTCTGCCTCTCCATCCGTTCCTTCCTCCCCAGCTGTTCCTGCTTCTCCAGCTGTTCTGCTTCTCCAGCTGTTCCCACCTCCCCATCTGTTCCTGCCTCTCCAGCTGTTCCTGCTTCTCCAGCTGTTCCTTCCTCTCCAGCTGTTCCTGCTTCTCCAGGTGTTCTGCTTCTCCATCTGTTCCTGCCTCTCCAGCTGTTCCTGCCTTTCCAGCTGTTCTACTTCTCCATCTGTTCCTGCCTCCCCAGCTGTTCCTGCTTCCCCAGGTGCTCCCACCTCCCCAGCTGTTCCCACCTCCCCAGCTGTTCCCACCTCCCCAGCTGTTCCTGCCTTTCCAGCTGTTCCTGCCTCCCCAGCTGTTCCCACCTCCCCAGCTGTTCCTGCTTCCCCAGGTGCTCCCACCTCCCCAGCTGTTCCCACCTCCCCAGCTGTTCCTGCTTCCCCAGCTGTTCTGCCTCTCCAGCTGTTCCCACCTCCCCAGCTGTTCCTGCCTCTCCATCAGTCCCAGCAGTCCAGCTGTGCACCCAGCCCAGCTGTGCATGGCTGCAGCTGGACCTCCTGAGGTTGTGTCCAGCCCTCTGCTCCTGTCCAGGCCCCCCCTGTCCAACCAGCCCACCCTGGGATTTATCAGCTCCTCAGCTTGTGGTTGGAGCATTCCACTTCATTTCATCCTCCTTGTTAATGAAGACATTAAACAACACATCAATGGGCTGAGCTTTGCCTTTCCCAAATCCCCTCCAGCTTGGGGTATTCCCAAGCAGATGTCTGAACAAATGAAGATCCCAAAGGCAGCCAAAAATCCTAAATAAATGAGAGAAATTTTATCAAGTGCTGGGAAAAAAAGTAGTCTATGTGCATAAATGAGATTTAGATATGCACAACTGGGGAAGCAGAAGAAGTGAAAAACTAATCAGGCATCTCACAGTGAGTTTTTTTGGACAGGAAGTCCCTCAGAGGCCTTATAATGGGACTTTTGGGGCAGAATCCCTTCTCAAATACACATCTTTACAAACCTCTCCTTTTCCAAGGTAGGGAACAACTGCTCTATAATAATAACAGCATGCATAAAACAAAAAAAAATACTCTTCTTGCAGGAAAGCAAAGAAGACATGATGCAAAAATGAGTGGATCAGAATTTGGTATTTTCCTAGTGGGGTTCCATATGGATGGACAGTTTACAGTTGTGTGCTCATTAGGCAGCAGTGTTGCAATCAGCCACAATTAATTCCAAAGGATTTTGGGGGGTTTGTGCTTTAAAATCAGCGCTGCTTTTGGAGGCAATAGTGCAAAAGGTGCATTGTGAGGGCTGTGTTTCTCTGGGCTCTTCCTATCACAAAGGTCAGGAATTCCAGCTGCAGGCAGGGCACAAAATCCATCCTGTTTTTCACTTTTCTGGGCCTAGGAACAGCAGGCTTGCCATAACATGCTAGGGGAGAAGTGAGAAGTTGGCTTAGTTCAGGATTTCTTAGGTGTCAGTGAGTAACATAAGGGCAAAGCTACAGTGACACCAAAGCCTTTCTAGTCCCAGCATAATCCTTGATTTATTCCCAGATATAATACTAAATTTTTAAGCTAGATGTGCTTGCAAACTTTATTCTTTTTACTGCCATGGATTCCATGTATGCAGAAGAATATTTACACATTGAAACAAATTACTGATTAATTGCAAATAACCTGCTTTAATTATTTGAAATTTATTGCTCTCTAATGATTTGGGGGTTTATTTATTTTAATCTCTTTAATTAACTTTTTCTTCCCCTTCTCTGGTTCTAGAGCCACAACCCCCAGCTCTGCAACTCTCCCTAATAAAGCAGTGCCTTGTTTTTCCAAAGAAGAATGGATGATAGCAGGATTCCTCGGAAGAAATTCCTGTTACAGTACCTGAGGAAGGAATTGCTGCTGGAGCTTTTCCAGTTCCTCTTCTGAGCCTTTCCAAGGCTCTCATTATTCCTCTCTTTTGACTTTGGACCACTCTGGTTCTATTGTGGTCCCCAAACCATTCAAAAACATGGATTCTAGTTTCAGTTCATAATTTTATTTTTTTTTTTCTGGAAAAGGAAAAAGCAGGGTGAAGGAAAAAGCAGGGTGAAGGAAAAAGCAGGGTGAAGGAAAACTGCCTGACCAAAGCCAGGGTGTTGGATGTTGCTGTGGGTCAGTGCCTGCCTTGTGGGAGGATATAAACATCACAAAATGTATTCCCTAGATCTTCCATAAGATTTTTAGGTCACTGAAGCAACCAACTAAAGGATCTGACCACAGAAAATGAATTCTTCAGGCCCTAAGTGTGAGCAGCACTGAGACAGGGACTAAAGAGTACAAGTGGTGCTTTTTGTAGTGTGGTTTTCCTTCCACATCCTCCAGTTATGGGCTTCCCCCAAAATCTAGGGGATTTCAGTCACAGGGCTCATGGGCCCAGGCTGGGTCACAATTGGCAGAATTCAGTTTTAACACACATTTCCCATCCCTGCTTCAGACTGTGCAGCAAATATGTGCCATACTGAGAGCAATAGTTTTTTCTTCCTATTAATGATTTTGAATTATATATATATATTTGACTAATAAGATGCTTTTTGGAGATCTTTTTTTCTGGCTGAGCTAGTGGAATGACTTATACATGTCCAGCAGAGATCCATGGATTTAAAAACTGCCTGGAACAATGTGCCATTGCTGTGCTTGCTGCTGAAGTTTGTTTGTCCTTTGTTTTGCAGAAGCCTGTGATTGCTTGATTCTGTTTGGGAAAGCAATTACTGTGTAAAAGGAAAAATAGGTAATTGTCTTTTCTCTGTGAAGGCTCTGCTTCATTTTGCTGTATCCTTGGGGCTACAAAGAGAAGCTGCTGAATAAAGACCCAAATGAGCTGTGAATAGTGAAAGGAAAATACAAAGCACGTTTTTAAAGGTCTGCTGGTGGGATTTTCCTCACTAAGTAACTAAAGTTGAGCCATATTATATCAAATAGACCATAAATGTAATGGCTGCAGTTGTGATATCACAGAACCCCAGAATGGGAAGGGACCCACCAGGGCTGTCAGAGAGCAGCTCTGATCTAACAAAAGCAGTTTCCTCCCTGCACTAAAACAATCTGAAGTGGTGCTGATGCCTTGGGTCCCAGCCAGGGCCATCCATCACAGGGCTTGGTGCACACCTCTGGAGGACAAAGTGCATTTATTACCTAACCATGAAGCACAGTGCTTGGTTACAGCCACACAGCAGGGATGCCCTGCTGCCTCGGGTGTCTCCCAACTTCCTCCTGCCAAGCTCAGAGCTGAGAGTTCATTTGTTATTCATGGGGGATAAATATCAGTGTGTGACTGAGAGCATCCCCCTGAGCAGGAATGCTCACCAGGGCAGTGGCACACGTGGTCCCTTCTCCCCCGTGCAAGAGCCAAAGGTTATTGCCATTTGTTTTTGAAACAATCTGATATTTGTTTGTAAAGGTCAAATAACAATGCTGGCCTGTGGAACAGAAATTATAATCCAGCTGGAAAGGAGTATTATTTCTACTTAAAGTGATTTACATTAAGCTATCAAAATGTCTGTCTGCAACCTCTGGATCCTTTATGTTGCAAGGAGAAACAACCACACTGAAAGCCAAAATCTATTAGATAAAGAGAGAGTAACAAATATTTGTTTTCTTGTATTATGGAGTGTGCTGCCCTGACCTGATGGAGTGAAAATCACTCAGCACAACTTCTGTCTCCATAAATCTGTTTACTTCAGCTTGAAGGAAATTCTTTATTTCTATAAACAAGACAGAACAGAAAATTATTTTAGGCACCTAAATTGTGTTTGCTCAGAATGCTTTGCTTCCAATGAGCCTGTTGACATCAGCCTGAGTCCTGAATTTCCTTGAAATCAAACCCTTCAGTGTCTCAGTTTGAGCAGCTGAAATTAAATACCCCAAACCATTTGGAGTGTGTTGCCTTAGGTTTTGTCTGTTTGTTTGCTGCTGCTTGTTCCTTTGTTTTTCCAGTTAATGGAATATTCCTTGCTTTCTGTAATCAGCTTTTTCTCCAGTCTCAGCTAAAATGTTTGGAAATCCAGTTGGTGAAAAAGGCATAATCACCTGGAACATCTCTCCTTGGCTGGAGGAAGGTGTCAGGAGTTGTTTGCTCCAGAGGCTGCTGTTACAGAGCAACAAAATTGTTTTATTTGCAGTAAATTTAAAACATAATTTTGGGATGTTAATTGGAATATTCCACCACCTGGTACCTAATCTTTTCAAGGTGGAGTACAAGAGAACATTAATTTAGGCACTGGGTAGACACAAATTTGAGAGTATTAGAGAGTTTTAGCTTTCCAATTATTCTTTAGATCACACTGCAAGGTCTGGGAACAAATTAATTTCTGCAAAGCTGGAAGGTCTTTCTCAAAAACAATGATTTACTTTGTGGTGGGATGAAATTTGGGAAAATATCAGAGAATCCAGCAAATGTTTTTCCAAAAATCCTGTTCCCTGCTCCCTGTGTGTTGCTATACATTAATCTGCAAAAAAACCCAAAAACTTTGTTCCTTACCAATCTTTGCTTTTCCTTTTTCCTCCCAGAAAAAGGATGGAGATAAGAGAACAGCAAAGCACAGAGGTTAAAGCACACAGGTGTCCCTCTGCCTTGCCCCTGACATTTCTCTTTTGGTTCATCTTTTATCAATGTCTCTGACCAGGAGTTAGGAGCAGCAGGTGTCTCACAGAGAAGATTACACAGAATATATTCAATACTCAGCACTCTCAGAAAACACACAGAACCTCCAGCACACCTGGAAGTGAAAGGTCACCTCAAGGGACATTTCCTGCACATAACTTCAGCCACTAAACCAGAAATTTCCTTCCCTTTTTCAGCTTTTCTCTCTAGATTTTTATACATATCTATATATTTTTATATCTATACATTATATATATTGCATACATTTATATTGCATACATTTATATTATTTATATTATTTATATTATTTATATTATTTATATTTATATTTATATTTATATTTATATTTATATTTATATTTATATTTTATTTATTTATTTCCTTATATGTAATATAGGATATTAATTTTATAATTGCATATTATATATACTATAAATTTTATATATACTTATAAAATACATAATATAGAATACATATTTAGATTTACTATATTATTTAAAATATAGTAAATATAATATTAATTATATATTACAATACCATAATTTTTATATATAAAATAGTATTGTATATTATTTTTATATTAATGATTTTGTTATATATCATTAATATTTCTTTATATATTAATATAAGGAAATTCCTTTCTAACTAAAGCAAAATCTTCTGGTTTTTTGGGTTTTTTTAAAGAGTTTTGCAGAACCACAGAATATCCTGAGTGGGAAGGGGCACACAAGGATGTTCAGCTCCTGGCCCTTAAATCCCATATGGAATATAAACAGCACCCATCCATTTTGTCAGGCCCAGGTCCTCCTTCTTGGAAGAAAGATTCTTGTTCTCTTCCTGCTTCACTCCTGCACCTCTGATCAAAGGTTTTGTGTTTCTAGAACTTTTTAGTTCTTTTTAGAACTTTTTTATTTAGAACTGAGTGCCTTGCAGAACCCAACCTCCACAATTAAATGTCCAAGCACATATTTCCATTGATTTGTTTGGGAGCTGCAGACAGTTGGTTCATGTTTAAACTTTAAATTCTTTAGGCTAAGGCTTGGGGCCAGTCCATGGCAATGCAGGAGAGCTTTGCACCAGTACCACTGGTGGTGGGAATGCAGTTTTTTGAACCTTCCAAAAACCTTATAACTACACCCAAAAAAAGAATTATAGCTTGCTGTTAGGCTGTGCATTTCCTGGTGCCCAGAGAAGCTGTGGCTGCCCCTGGATCCCTAGCAGTGTCCCAGGCCAGGCTGGATGGGTTTGGAGCAGCCTGGGACAGTGGAAGGTGTCCCTGCCATGGCAGGGGTGGCACTGGATGGGCTTTGAGGTCCCTTCCAACCCAAACCATCCTGTGATTTTATGATTCTATCAATCCTATACTATAAGAGATAATTGAAGCCTTTCAATAAGAGAAATTATCTCCCATTTATAGAGAGCTGGAAGTGCCTAAAAGCACTTTAGAAGCCTAAAGACAAGCATAGGCATTAATTGAAAGCATTTTAACTGTCACTAAAGTGTCATCTGGTTTTAAATGGGCAGCTTGTTTCCTATTGTGTCAGAATGGCTGCAGAGGCTCTCAGTGTCCAAAAGAGGGGAAAAAAAGCTCCAGGCTCTTGGGGACCAGGGAGAATTTCAGTGAAGATGCAGCATGTAATGTAAAACTCATGTAAATTTCCTGTGGTTGGATTTGCATGAATGTCTCTCACAGGTGAGCAGGTGGTTCATATGTTCATTGCTTTAATGCAGGACCACAGAATCCCAGAATCCTGGGCTGCTTTGGGTTGGAAGGGACTTCAAAGCCCATCCCATCCCATCCCATCCCATCCCATCCCATCCCATCCCATCCCATCCCATCCCATCCCATCCCATCCCATCCCATCCCATCCACACCTCCCACTGTCCCAGGTTGCTCCCAGCCCCATCCAGCCTGGCCTTGGACACTTCCAGGGATCCAGGGGCAGCCACAGCTTCTCTTTATTTCCCCTCTTTAATTCAGACTACTCCCCTTTTTAATTTATAATTTAATAATGAATTTCCTTTTCAGTACCATATGGACACAGGCCAGAATAATAATTGAGGCACTATTGGAAATCAATAAATAAACAAAGACACATAGTATTTTCCAAAGTTTAAGACCCATGGATCACCAAGAGAATTAATAAGCCTTCAAGGGCAGCTTGATGTTTTTTGCAGTATTGTCTCTTTTTCAGCAAATGCTTACAGGTAAATTCCAACTGGTTTGTCATCATGTCCTTCCTAAACCAGAGTTCCCTTCCCTTTTGAAGGAACCCCTGCCTTGTGGCAGGGCAGCATAATTCCCTTCCCTCCAAACACACCCTAGCTTGAAATGCGTGTCAATATCTCAAGTTTTGGCTTTGCAAAATGCAATAAAATATTTCAGTTCTGACAAGTCAGGTCTTACAGAGGGTTGATATTGTTAAATAAATGTGGGAAAGTATGAAGCTGGATGTGCTTTGTTCCAGATGGAAACATTCCTTGTGCCATTTCCCTTCTGGTCTGCTTTCCCAGTAAGCATTTGGGGCACAGCACATTAATTTAAACAGAACATATATTCCTTTAATGAATGGAATCAGATTCCATGTGCTTTCTAACCACTTGGCTTAGGCATTATTTTTATTGAAATTATGAAAGTAAACACTCCAGAATGCATACACAGCCCCGTGTTATGGGCTGGTTCTTTCACCATAAAACGAAAACAAATGTGCATTTTCTTTATTAAAAACACAGTAATATTATTTTTTCTGATCAGCTCCTCCTCTTTTTCTGGACAAACACCCAGGACAGCACTGTCACCACCACCTACATCTGCTTTCTCCCTGGTATTCCAGATATCCCAAGCCTGCTCAGCCACCACCATTCCAGGCTGGATTCCCACTCAGAGGTCTTGGCTCCTTGTTGCTTGGCATGTCTGACCAGAGAAGCCAAACCTGCTAACTTCCCTTCCTGACAATTTGTCAAAAAGCACATTAAGAAATAATTGGAGAGAAAGCACACAGATTTGGGAAATAGATTGAGTCATTTTTCTTCAATGCTTGACTGGACAAGTTACAAGACACCTTGGTCTGTGCTCTCAATGAGACAGAGCTGCTGCTCTAACAAAAGAAATATTACTGTCTCCAGCATCCTGAACTCTTGGGATTTACTGGGGTAGGTTCTTGATTTAACAGCAAAGCCAGCAGGTGAAAGAGCTGGCATTTTCAGGTCAGTCTTTGAGTTTTGTTCGTCTTTTTTAAAAATTGAAATTTTCAGGTCATTGTTTGGCTTTGCCACAGATGATCAAAATAATATAGAAAAAAAATATAAAGGATTTTAAATCTGTGAAAATACTTGAGAAATGGGGTATTAACACAATGGTTGGGTTTTGGAGAAAGGATATATTCAATTACACAAGTCAGAGCTCCCATGATGGGGGAGCTGTGCTGTGGGAGGAGAGAGGCCTTAATTCATCGTGTAGAACAAAAATGCTGAAATAAAACAAACCCAACCTGCCAACCAAGCAAAATCCTTTCTAGAACAAGAACCAGGATGATTTATCCCCCCTGAGAACCTGGCCTCATGTTGCTATTAGAGAAGGGAGGATGCATTAGCTCTGATAATCACCACAACAGCACAAACATTTAGCCTGGGCCTTCTCTCCCAAGGATTTATGGACCCTCTCATCTGATTTCCTAATTTCTCATTATCATTAATAATCAGAATGGACTCAGCATTTTGTCAGCAGGACATGGTAATCCAAGAGAGGAGTTTTCCAGCGTGTACAGAGGTACTTGGCAAAGGAAAGAAGCGTGGCACAGAGGGAAGGAATGTGTGGAAGCAAATCACCCTTGTCTTTGGCACAAAAAATATCAGGGTGCTGTTTCTGCCTCCTCTGCTGAGCACAATTCAGGATGGCCATATGCAAGTTTTTGAGCTAGTAATGAGTTGCAAATCAGGTTTTATATAAAATTCCATTTTGATCTTCCTCTTGAGATTAAACTCTGCCCCAGTGTTGTTGCGTTCAGTTCACCATAATTGTGTCCTTGGGTGAGCTCATTTGTGTTGTTTGAATAATTCTTACAGTTCTTGAGAGGGAAGAACTCCAAATTTCAGTTTCTATTCAGGGAATGTAGTGCAAGTTGTAAGGTGCATGATATAATCAGAATTTCATTTACAGAATTTTTCTGCCTTGACTTGAGAATTCTGCATTCCATTCAGCTTTTGGTGGCTGAAGTGTCTGGTTTCATATCAATTTACCAAATCTAATTGTGACAGTCTTGCTGCATCTGGAACCTTTTGGGGACGTTTTGTGGGCTGATGAGTTTGTATCCAAATTGGTACCTTAAATACCACATGGGCTCCTGAAATGAATGAATGGATCAGAGTTAACTGCAAGACACAGAGTTAAAGAGTTTTCAAATTTTAATTGGTATTCCAAGGTGAACTTTGCTTACCAGAAAGGAGAAAATTCCAAATTCTATTCATGGGCTGCCAATGGCATCAGAGCAACCCAGAATTTCCCATGTTCCACATTTATTGAATAATCTCCATATCCATTACCCTCTTTTCATTATTTGATGACAGGAAAATTGAACTAATGATTTATCTAAGCAAGAAGCCCTTTACTACAGGGGTGAGTCCAAACCCTTCTGTGATTCCATGATTCTGTGGTTCTGTATTCCAGGGTCCAAATCCACATTTGCCTCCTGGAGATTAAGTGACAACAGTGATTTCTTGTTTTGTCCTTGGACATTTTGGCACATCCAGTAAAAACCAGGGAGTGGTTGGTCTCTGTTGTGATGAGCATCTCTGCTGCTGAAGAAGAGTAAAACCCTTCCTAAAAAGGGTTTAATAAAAAGGGGAACAATAAGAATAATAGGGTAATATTAAGAATAATAGGGTAATAATAAGAATTGTAGGATATTAATAAGAATAATAACCCTTTCTGCTGCAGGAAGAAGGAAGGGAAGGAAGACAGAGCAGGAAAAATCTGGCCTGTGCCCATATGGTACTGACAAGGAAATTAATTATTAAATTATTAATTAAAAATCATGGGGTGTTTCAGGAATAAATAACACAGGAAGGTGCACACAAGACAAATTCAGAGGCTTAGTGCTGGACAGTGATGGGTGAGAGGCAACAGAGGCAGTAAGAACACAATGAAATCTAACTTCATTATTTGAATTATGCAATCAATTAATTAAATATAGTTTGGGGTATCATGGGTGTTGTTTTGGTTTTGGTTGTTTCTTTCTTTTTTGTTTTGGTTTTGGGTTTTGTTTTGTTTTGTTTTGAAGATGATCAAATATTGGAACAGTTTGCCCAGAAATCTCCACCCCTAAGGGTTTTCAAAACTTGGCTGGTCAGGTCTCAGAACAACCTGAACTGCTCTGACCTGCTTTGAAAAGGAGTCTGGGCTCTATGGAATCAGAGAGGGCTTTTTCATCCTAAATTAACCAATTAATTAATTAATGGTGCATGTATGACTCTAGATAAGCAATATTAACTAGTTTATATTTTATAAGGCATTTTAAAAGACTGGGAAGGTGTTTTACTACCAGCTTAATGGCAAATAAAGATCATGGATGACATTATAAAAATCAAACATTGTTTGAGTTATAAATCAATCAATCAATCAATAAACAATTACACAGGAAATGATGATAAATTCTTTTTGAAAGCTTAAGTTCTGTATTTTGTCATACTTATGCACAAGATAATTTTTCCAAGGCCTTGAAATTGAAAAAATTCATATAAATCTGAAGATCTCCCTGGGAGGGTTTCAGCTACGTAGTGGGGATGGGAGTAAACTCTGCTTAACATTTAGATATTTACCCAGTTTTTAATCTCAGCTCTTCGAGAAGACTAAATTGATATCCAAACACTTGTGAAAAAAACTGAAAAATATTGTGAATCAAGCATCTTGGAAAAAAAAAAAAGAAAGGGAAAATCTTGAGATTAAGCCATGTTTTTGCTGCATAATTGAAATGCTTTGTAGCCCTTTCTGTTTAAAACTTATTTGCTTTTATTAAAATAATGACAGGGGAACTTGTTGTAGCACTTTCTGAGGGATCAATAATCCAATAAAGATCTTGCAGAGGAGCAATAAGAGGAATTAAAGTGGACAGATTAAGCAGACTAAAAATATAATTAAAAAAAAAAGTGGTTGGGCATAATTTGGGAGTGTATCAGTCCTATGCTGCATTTCAGTTCATTTTTAGGCAGAGATTTGGAATTATTCAGCACCTGGGGCTTTTCCAGAGCTGGGAAGACTCTGGCTGCAGACAGATTTATCTTGTGGAAGTTGGAAAAGATACTTAAATGCTTGGAAAGTGGAACAAGAGCCCTGCATTGTGCTGTGATTTGGCTTTGGGGAATTCAACCCAACCTTTGCTAAAGCGCTCAGACAGGAGCTCTGGAGCTTTACGGGTGCCAGGGGAGGGAATTCTATTGCCTGCTCTAAACTGGAGGGTTTATTTTGCCTACACAAGCCCTAATAAATTCCAAAGGGAATAATTGCCAATAACCTGGAATACAGTAGCTGCAGATGTTTGCTTTCAACTCTTTTGCAGCTCTTATTGCCCAGGTTTAAAGGGATTCTCTGCGTGAGCATTTTTAATTAATGGTTTTCTCTGTGTGCAAACATGGCTGGGAGCTGCTTCCCAAAATCAGAAAAACCAGATTTTAAAGGAGCTGTAAATACTGAACACTGTACTGCTTTGAATCTCCTGCAGGATGGTGGTGGCCTAAATCCTTCCAATATTTCAAAGATTTTGGGACAGAGAGATGGCCTGAGTTTCCTGTGAATGGTTTTTCCCCACCTGCCCAGTCAGACACTTACAGCCCAAGTTAATTTTCATTACTTTCATTAATGTTTCATTTTCATTTCAGTCATGGAAACAGAACTAATTCCCTTTTTCCAACAAGTTCTGGTGTTGTTACAACTATAACTGCTTTAGTTATTCACTCTAAGGGTAGGAGATGTCTTAGATTTGCAGAGCTGTTTTAAGGAAATCCAACATTTTTTTTCCAAACAACAAATCCACTTGCAAGAGGACATTAAGTTTCTTCAGGATGCTCCCTAGTTCTGAAGGTACAACTATGCCAGAAAGGCTGAATTTACTGCCAAAGTTCCTCTTATTTACTGAAGAAAGGCATTTCTATCCTCAGACACTCACAAAATTCATTTATTCTGGGAAATCAGAAGTCCTTAGAATTGCCCTCAATCCACTCCAAAGGGAAAGGGGTAACTCAAATATATGCACTTATGGGCAGTAACTTTTCCCAGAAATATCAAAGAAAACAGTCTGAAGTGCAGATGAATTAACACTTTCTCTGCCTCCAGAAGTCTAAGCACTAAATGCAGTTTAATTTTCCTGAGTTTATATTTCACTCAGGAGTTTCTCGGGCAGTAAAGATGATTTTAGGTTGAAGACGCCTAGAATTTTATAAATATATATAAAAAATGGAAATAGGGCTGGAAGTGTTCTCCCCTTTTGGCTCCTCCATGGTTGACCTCCAACATATCAACTGAGAGTCAGATTTTCTCGTGGTTATCCAACCTGACTGAAGTGTGAAATACAGAAGCAAAACTCATTTTATGATCGTGTCTTGGCAAGGTAGGAGACATGTCAAAATCCCAGGAAATAGTTCATGGCAGCTTCAGAACTGTCCAAAGAAATCAAGGAGATGAAATGAAAACAAGTGGACTCTGGGAGACAGAGCTTTAAGCAATAAATATTGTTTTCTGCTGCAGCTGAAGGAAAATGGAATTACTTTGGTAATTCCACCTGACTTTCTAGACAGTTTGAGCTGTGCTGAGTGGAGACACGACTGCCTCTTCCCACCACCCTCAAATTTTTCTTTACCCCTTCCTTATTCTAATTCAGCCACTAATTATTTGCATCTAAATTAGTTTCTTTGCCACCATCCCATTTTTGTACAGTCTCTTCTCATAGCTCTAAAAATCTCACATTCCCAGGCCACCTTCTTGGCTTTCCTAACTTGAGTTCTTTTTGAGGACAAACGTTACTGCACAACTTTTACTCACAGATAATCCCAGTTTTCTACCCCTTTAACTCACAGCTTTTCAGTCCCGTTCTTTCCCAACTCGCTTTTTTGCTACTTTTTACAACCACCTGAGGTTTGAACCTGTAAATCCACAGAAAATAAACTTTAAGGAGAGCAGAAGGAATGGTGGGTTACAAAACAAAGTGTGTTTGTAGATATATAAATGGAACAGCACATTTACATTGTTAAATTGAATATATGAGTACATGCACATTGCATGTGAGTGTATAACATTCAGTTTAATGGCTGTTAGATACATGAGTTTATACCTATTTAATGTGGCAAATCATCAGATTTTGCAGTCTCTGTATTATTTCAAGAATTACCCACAGAATGCAAAAGCATTTTGGTAATTTATTTCATAAAAAGTCTCAAAGAACTGCGTCTTGTAGATAATACACAACATTATTCCAGCCCAGTTCCCACTGAAACTTGTGGGTGGTGTGTGTTTTCCTGGCTGTCAAATAAAAAAACAAATGTTTGGGAAAAGAAATAAATTAGGATTGAATCTGCAGCAAATATTGAGCAGTGCTGTTTGGCCTTTCAAGTGTAAAATCATTGCAAGATTAAAGCAATTTGGACATGCCAAATGTTCAGACTCCAGGGTTTTTTCTGTAGTTTATGAAAGAGATACAATCAAAACGAAAGGCTGTGAAGAGAGAGCTCCCATTACTGTAATAACGTGGGATCAGCTCCATTTCCTATCTCCCATGGTATTTTTAAAAAGATGAGTTAACAGGGAGGTGGAAAAAGAAAAACTGCTGAAGGTCTCAGGCTTGCCAAGTGGTGGAAGCAATGTTTGCAGCAGAGATGGGTGTTATTTTTTCCCCCAAATTGCTCTTTTGATGGTTTTCATGTTAAAATGTAATTAGCCCGACTGAATCTTTGCAATATTCAATATGTTCATTAGGCATACAGTGTGAAATACAAAAAAGATTAAATAAAAATAAGAAGAACACTTACAGTGTGGCAAAACCAAAGAGTGAACATTTTGTTTAGGTCACACTTTGCAGGGCATGTTCCTAAAATCACACACAGATAAAACAACTTTTACACGTGGTGGGGTTTTTGGTACAAATGTACAGAAGGTTTTGCAATATTCTGAAAATTCTGAATTGCTTTGAATAAGGCTTTTATTAGCAAGGAAAATTATAGTTATGGGATGTCTTCTAGGATAAACTGATTAAACTTGAGCTTCTCAGCAGACAAGGAGAAGAAGGGCTAAGAATCATAAACAGAGAACATTGTTCACATTAATTCTTGACTTGCAAAGTAGATGGAAAGATGTACACAAAATCTCAAAAATAAATCAAAGGAAGTTGTTTGTCGTTAACAGTGTGAAGAAATTGTGGGATAAAATCTTAATTTGGAACCAATTTTAAAAGGAAAAGAGAGAGCTGGTGCATATTTGAGGACAGTGAACACTTAGGGAGCTCCTGAGATTAAATCAATGTCTGCTGGGAGGTTATTTTGGTGAATATTTTTGGTGAATAACACTCCCTTCCACAGCTGGTTTTCCTGCAGAGAGGAATGAAGTGTAAGTGGACAGGAAGTCCTGACTTCACGTTTCAGACACTGCAAGTTTGTGTCCTAATGAAATGGGAATATTCTAGTGTGTGTGTAAAAATTTTAAATGTTATCAATTCTGTTTTACTGCCGGTGTGAAAGAGAATAGTTGATCCTGTCAAGATTCCACATTCAAAAGTATAAAAATTATAAATTTTACAAGTTTGCTCAATGCAGAAAATCTCCTGCCCTTCTGCTTCAATGCAGATGTGAAACAGAATATTTGATATTGGTTTCCTGTTAAAAAGTACAAACTTTAGAAGTTTCAACATAAAAATGGAAGCCTGCAGTGAGACTTTATAAAACCTTCTAGTTTCAGGTCTCTTTCACCTTGCTGGTTGAAATGAAACCCAATTTGATGTGGAGGAAACTCAGGGATGAAGTTCCTTGAGGCTTCCAAAGAAAGCAAACCCTAAGCACATGATTAGGATCAAGTCCTGGCCCGTTTGAAGGAGTGAGGATCTTGCATTATTTCTGCATTTTTGGTGTGAAATGGGTATTCAGTTCATAACCATGCCCATTGTGGATGCATAGATTGCATTGTGCTTGGTGTGTTGGAGATGCAGAACAAATATTTTAATTTATGAGCAGAGGACATTGCCCCCCAGCCCCATTTCTCACAGGCACTGGGGTTCCTGTATAAATGGTTTATAGCAGCTCTGACTTCCCTGATCTCTCTGATCCTGGCTCTGTGGTAATTGCTCTACTGGGACTCAGCCTTGTGCAGATACCAAATTAAATTATTTTGGCCCCTTAATCCCAGGCTCTTCAGAACAATTCTTAGAGCTGTGAACTGCAACTGTTCCTAATGGTGCTAAAGTTCAATTCAAAGGTGTGTGAAACTAAGAAGATCTTTCGAAGAGTTTGGGAAGTTAAAATATTAAAGGACCTGGGCACTCATGATTTGCAAGGAATTCAAGAGCAAAACTTGGCCTGGTTGTTCTTCACACTGTTGTGACCCAGTGCAAGAACTGCTTCCAATTTTAAAATACTTAAATTGCAAATATGAGGCTATGGCCAAAACTATTGCAATTAAGCCAGAGGTCAAGTCAGAAGTCAAACTATGGATCACAGAAAAGACAAAAAGTGGGGGTTTTAACTTGTGTCCTTGGCTTGTCCTGTAACTGTGTCCTGTAATTGTTTGCACTGTACTAAAAGAATTAAGCCCTTATATATCACTTGTTTTCCCTGGGATCTGACAGCTCAAGCTGGCTCCTCAAAAGTCCAAAAATCCAGCACAAGGGATCACTCTGGTGTGGGGCTTTTACAAATTCCAGTTCTAGTTCTTAGGAAGCCAACCCTGAAGTGGTTGACACTGACTTGGAATTACCTACAAAGAGAAAACTTCCAGATGCACACTCAGAGCTGTGCCAGCGGGACCTGTTGGAGCTTTCCCAGCACACACCCTTAGGACAGGAAATCATCCAAGCACATTCCACTGGGATCAGTGCCTAAATCAAACTCATTAAGGTGGCTAAATCATCTTGAAGTGAGAAAAAAATGATGACATCACTGATTGCTGTTATGGCTCATGGTTCTGGCAATGTTCTACTGACTGAATCACGGAATCATGGATTCACCAAGGTTGGAAAAGCCCTCCAGGATCACCGAGCCCAAGCTGTGCCCGATCCCCACCTTGTCCCAGCCCAGAGCTCTGAGTGCCCTCCTGGGACACCTCCAGGGATGGGCACCCCAACACCTCCCTGGGCAGCTGTGCCAATGTCTGAGCACCCTTTCCATGCAGAAATTCCTCCTGCTGTCCAACCTGAGCACAGCCTGAGGCCGTTCCCTCTCCTCCTGTCCCTGTTCCTGGGAGCAGAGCCCGACCCCCCGGCTGTCCCCTCCTGTCAGGAGCTGTGCAGAGCCACAAGGTCCCCCCTGAGCCTCCTTTTCTCCAGGCTGAGCCCCTTTCCAGCTCCCTCAGCTGCTCCTCATAGGATCCAGTCTCCAGAGTCCCATCACTGTTTAAAAACTTAAAAGAAAAATTTATCCGAATGCACAAATTATTCTTTCCAATGTGTCTAAATTTATTATTATTATAGGTAGGACTTCCAGCTTAATTCAATACCAATGTCATGCATAAGGGCACAGTTTAGTGCCATTAAAAAAAAATTATTTGTTTTATATCTTAAAACCATCAGTGGCAATGCCATTTTAAGCCCAGGTTTTAATTTTTCATGCCTGGCATTTCTTGTGCAGCAGGAATGATGTTTCTTGCAGCCAGAGGGGTTCTCTTTGAACTGCAGACCTCTACCCTTCTCATGCATATTCACACAATAATGCCTGAACACACACACACACACACACACCTGCTTACACACATCCCTGTAGACATGGGTACATCCACACACTAAAGGAGAAAATTTCATCAACAGACAATACTTCATTTAAAAAAATATACATATATTTCGGTTTACTTTTCCTTTTTTTTTTTTTTTTTTTTTTTTAATCCTGATCAATAATTTAGAAGACTGGTGTTTACACTTTGGATTTATTATCTGGCTGAGGGGAAGGTGGAGGGAAAAACCTTCTCAAAAGACATCTGGATTCAGTCTGTGTATTTTAGATTCATTGCAAGGTGAAGAAAAGGCTGAGAAGAGCAGCTGGCACACATCTAAAGACATTCATATTATTATATTACATTTTATTATACTGATAAAGATACAAAAATTTGGTCTTTAAACCTACAGATTAATGGCCATGAAGACTGGGAGGTGTTTTGATGAATCTCAGTTTCCAAAGTGACCCCATTAAGAATCCCTACCCACTAAACTTTCAGTGGATATCGTGGTTTTCTCTTTCACCTTGTGAAAAAGTGATTTTATAAGACAGTGTCCCTGGGACAAAGTTTCTAAAATTAATTAAAGAGGCATAGATTTTAAAGGCAGTCAACTGTGCAAGGGTAAAGAACAAGGGGCAAGGCAGAAGGTGAAATGTATCATTTCAGGGAAAATTTCAGAGAGTCTTAGTTCATAAGACCAGTGAAAAAATCTGTACCAAACTGAATTATGGCTTTGGATCCCATCCTGGACAGATGCCAGCAGTGAAGGAGACACTGACCTGAATTTGGGTTTATTTGTACAATAAATTTTCTTGCCCCTGCTCCCAGCTGATTTTGTCAAAGGAAAAAGTGTTCAGCTGAAAACAGGCTTCAAGCCCTGGGACAAGTCAAGGAATGGAAACATGCACAGCCTGTATTAACATAACCCTTCATTCACTCCAGGAATTCTGAGATCTCATTTTTAATAAATTACTAGGCCAGAATAATACCAATAAACCTTAATGAAATAAATTCACAGAGCCTTGCACTGGCTCAATATTAACATCAACATTGGCTTGAGAAAGACTTGAAATTATCATAGAATATAAGAATTTTCCCTTTTATAGTGCTTAAGAGAAAATTTTGTGGTCTTGTCAGATGACAGAAAATTCTTATGATTGATGTCACTTTTTATGAAATCCATAAAAATGATGTCAATTTTTTCACTGATGAGACAAAAACTGGCAAACTTGGAAAAGTTTGATATCTCTCAAAAGGAAGAAAATATTTCCTGTTGGAATAAGAAATATTTTGCACAGAAAAATTCAGCAGTTATTTTCTCATCTATGAATTATGCTAACAGTCCAAATTGTACTTTACCTCAAAATTAAAATTGTTTTTCCTATTTAACCATTCACTCTGGGATATATTTATATTTATACCCCAATGCCAGTGATACAGAACAGAATTGGGGTCACTCACTTCTCTGCCCTTGCTGAAGTCACCTCTTCTTTCCCCTGTGCAAAACTGGAAAGTCTGAAAGAGTCTGATATGGGAAATTTCCTTTTAATGATCTGAACTTCTTCATCAACCTGAAAGTCTATTATTCTTGCAGTTTTTAATGCTTTGGACACTTAAAGTCATTAATCTCACTGTTTTATGGCAGAAATAAAGGAGAAAAAATATGATCTCCTATGTTGCATAACTGTTATAGATTTTGCAGAAGTTATTTCTTCCCTTCTGACCTCTGTGGAAGTAGAGAAAGTCATCTGAGGGCTGAGATTTGATGAAAAAAAAGAAATAGGAAGAATTTTTATTTGGGACATATTGAGAAACCTGACAAAAGTTCCTTTGAAAGATTTGGAATTCCAGGTTCTTCTTTAAAGAAAAACATGGATATGTACACACAAGGTCTGAAATGAAATGGCCTCAGGTTGCTCCAGGTGAAGTTTTGATTGGATATTGTGAATAATTTGTTTATGGAAAGGGTTGTAAAGCATTGGAGTTGCTTCCTGTTTCCATTTATTCCATCAAATCAATTGTGGAGCTCACCACCTTGCCCTCCTCCTTTATTATATATTTTTTTTTAATTTTGACTGCAATTTAAATGAGCATCTGTAGCTACTGGAGTTTTGTTGTGAGATATTCTTAGTAAATACTTGTAAAACAGACTTTTTAGTGAGGTATCCATAAGATATTTATAAGTCACCCTGATTCAGCTGTGCAGCCCAATGTCCATTTTTCTCCTCAAGTTACAGGGGAATACCACCTCACTCCGAGTAGAAAACATAATTTTTCCTTTAATTTATTCCCTAAATGTACTTTAAACCCTTAGCAGACATTTTCTCTTCCATCACTTCTCCTTGTCAAATCATTAGACTGAAAAACCCCGCCCAAGAACGTGCCATGTCCTTGTCAAATAATGACAGAAATTCCCAAACATGAATTCCTAATTTCTCCTCCAAAAAAAATCTGACATCTCAGGGTTTTCTTTTCAAAGGTGCTGGCCACTCACAGAGTGATTTTCACTGCAGAGCAGAGATGATCAACTAAGATACACAGCCAAATCCCTTCCTTCCTCATCCACATTTTGGCTTTGTGGAGGTTGAATTGGTGTGATACAAAAAGTGCTTCAGGAAGAAAAAGGATGACAAAACTCCAGACATCTTTCTGCCATGCTCCAGAGCTCCTGCAGTAAATAAATTCACCAATAACCCAAAAAAATGAGTTTTCTGATGGCTTTTTCTGGTGGGACAGTCCCTTTTTCATGTTTTGCCAACAAGAGCACTGACAGGATTCCTTTCTTACAAGCTGAGCTTCACCCTTTGTTTATGGGACATGGGTTCCTGCTCCCTGTTATGCCACAGGTGCCAGACAGCTTGGCTTTACCACCAAATTAACTTTGTGTTTTATCCCATGGAGTCCTGGAAGGTTGGAAAAGATCTTCAAGATCATCAAGTCCAGCCTGTTCACTAAAAATTATCATGAACTGCCACATCTGCTTGGTTTTTGGACACTTCCAGGGATGGGGACTCCACCACTGCTCCAGGGCTTGGCCAGGCTTTATGGGAAGATTTTTTCCTAAAATCCAACCTGTTAAATAAACAGGTTTTTCTCCACTTTTCTCAAAGGAGGTTTATCTCCAAAGCAGGTGGGGGGAGAAACAGGTAGAGGCTGGGGAAAAAAAAAAAAACATGTTTTTTGGACTGTGTGGATTTGTTGGCCTGGCACATCAAAACCACAAAAATATCAGCTTTGGCTGACACTGGTGGGCAGTGCACATTAATCCCATCCACACATCTGGGGGCAGAATCTGTTTGTATTGCTGGGGTGACAGGGGGACACCAGGATTTCACTTTGGTGGAAGCTGAGGTGAGCCTGACTGGAAATGAGTGGAAGAAGCATCCTATTGTGACTGGCCCAGAGGAATGAATCCCCTCTGCATTCACCTTTTTGTCTGGACACATTAGGCTAGAAGCACTTAATTATCAGCTCTGCTTGCTTTCATATTATTGCTTGTGCTCAGTGCAGGATAAAGAAAGAAATCAGTGAGGAAAAGCAGGGAGTCCTTCCCCTGCACAGCTCCCAGACTCAGGAGAATCCCTCACAGCAACTTCACAGCCTCACAAAATGATCCTGTCCAAGTGCATCCGAGTATCACTATCCTCATACCATTTTCCTGGTCCACAGGGTAAATATTTGATTTAATGGAGCAGCAAATTTGAAGTGCCAAATGTCATTTCCTTCTCTTCCCAATAGTCCGAGGCTCGCTCGCTGCAGTTAATTTTCCTTTCTGTTCAAATGCGCTGAAATATAAATCTGAAATTGAAGGTAACATCAGGAGAGAAATGCAGAGCAAACTTGAAACCCAATAATATAACTTTCCTTAATCCAGATGTGTCTTTACCAAAAAAAAAAAAAATTTTCAAGTGTAGTTTTCTCAGTTTCAGGGAAGAACTGTGACTGCTTGAGTGCTTTGAAGAGAACTGATTGTTTTATTCCTTTGTTGCATTCATTCTGTTCAATAAAATCATTGTGGGCTAAAACCCTTCATGTACAAATTGATAAAACACAGTACAAATTAATTTTTTTTCCCTATAATATCTATCAAATGACATCATTTCTATCTAAGACACTCTCTGATAAAAAAGAAAGGAAACAAAAAGAAAGTAAAAAAAAAGATTAATCACTAATTTTGCCTTTGATTCCTCATCTGTAACTGCTACTGGTTAAAGATGTTTTATAGTCAGAACTGAACTCAAATTCTCTTCAGGGGCAGCTGGTGAAGACACTGAAAACATGGAAGGTTTCAGTGGTATATAAAGAACCTATGGCTAAAATAGCAGTTGATATACACATAAAGAAATTAGTATGAATAGAGACAATATTAAGCATTCAAAGGTTATTTTAATGCCAGATTACTCCAGCTGTGGCTTAATCTCTGAGCTGGTTGTAGTAATTATATTAAATTAATTATATTAAATAATCCAAGAATAAAATCCCTGGGAAAGAGATTAGAAGAAATTCTTCTCTGAGAGGGCAGTGAAGCCCTGCCACAGGTGGGCCAACACAAATTATTACACAAATAATCCCCTTGCATGATGAAGACACAAATTTTCAGGTGGAGAGTGCTAAATCTTTGCTCGTGAAATTGTGTTAATTCTTTAAAATGGAAAAAAAAATGTATTGCATTATAATTAGTGAATATATTTAGCAAAGGATTTGGGACTTGGTCAGGTTTTTCTCAGGATTTTCAGGATTTTTCTCATGAAAGAACTTCCAGCATCTACATTTTGGAGAGTTAAATTCCTCCCAATACAGCTGTTGACTTACTTAAACCTGATCCTACTGCTCAGTCCTGCCTAATTAGGCAGGCTTAGTCCTTGCATATCTGAGCACTTCATTTTGAGGCTGTAAATTCAGTTTTAATCAAAGGCAGGGTAAAAGCAATACCCCCCCCAAAAAAAAAGCAGAGCACACACATAAATGAAACACCAGCAAACAGCTCCCCTCTTGTGCTGGCAGAACCTGAACCTGCCTCAGGACTGCTCCTGAAACAAACAGCAAATAAAAAAGCAGATGTTCACAGATCTATTATTACACCCATAAACGTGGAATTTCACCAGAAACCTCCAGTGCTGAGAGATAAATGGAGGAAAATCTGTTGAAAGACAAACATAATAATGAATGTGCTGTGCTAATGAATCACTGCTTGTAAGAGGCCATTCAAACTTGACATTAATGATATCAAATGAGCTGTGGAATGTATATGAATTAAATTATAGTGCAGCGACAATTTGAGTATTTGGAGCTACACGAGTCACTAAATTAAAAAAGGAAGAGGTAAGAAGGTGGATTTAGGCAGAAAAGAAGACAAAAGACACAGAGGTGGGTCACGTTCCTGGGCAGATCAGATCACCCAGGGTATTTCAGTTTGTTAGCTAACAGAGTGATAAAGTTACAAAATGTGGTTCTGTTTGAATTAAGAGCTGGCAAAGGTGGTAAAAATGTGAACCTGTGAACATTCCACTGAACTGGTCTGGCTGCAAGTTTTGTAACTCATCATTTTCTCAGAAGCACACAGAAAGGTTTCCCAGACTATATTTTAATATATGGAAGTAAATGTAACAATCAAAATAATATTTGTAATAAAATCAGCATGACCACTTTGTGGAATGCTTTAGGTTGAAACTGTTAAATGGACTGTTAAATGCAATTAGAGTCACAATGTCAAACTCCTGGAGCACAGAGTTATTCCATGTGCACAACAGGGACCCCAGGCTTGCAATAACTGTAGGTGGCCATGGCTGCTTATCTAAATCCTGGCATTACCCTCAAACCCTTCCCTCCAACTTAAAATCTAATTTTAAGGGTGTTTCACTATCTAAGGTCACCAGGATGGTCAGGCAAGGCTTGCCCTTAGTGGAGCCCTGTTTGTTGATGAGATCTGATATTTAGTTCATAAGTTTTCTGCATGTTTAATAAAGCATTTAAAACTTCTCAAACATTTCCAAATAATCCCAAGCTTACTTTAAATGAGAGTTGTTTGGGTGGGTCTGTTGAGAGTTCAACATCATATTTACATTTTACATTACATTCAGTGAAAACTGAATTCTGGTTACAAACAGCAGAGACAATATTGGGTGAAAACCAGACAGGTCCATTTTCTGCCTCTAAGAGAACAAACCTTTCTATTAGTAGTATTTATGTGTGCTGGCATTTAAGGATTTCACAGGGTCATAGAAACATGGGATGGTTTGGGTTGGAAAGGATCCCAAAGCCCATCCAGTGCCACCCCTGCCATGGCAGGGACACCTTCCACTGTCCCAGGTTGCTCCAAGCCCCATCCAGCCTGGCCTGGGACATTGCCAGGGATCCAGGGGCAGCCACAGCTTCTCTGGGCAATCCTCACAACATTTGTCCTATTTGGAACTAACTGTGAAGGATAGTTTTGATACTGCTAAAGCAGATTGCCTGGGATGAGAATTTGGAGGAAATATCTACTTTGTGAAACTTTTCCTGGTTCTTCCTTCAGGAGTCAAGAATGTAGCTGGTCTTTGATGTTCATAGATTTAAAAGACTTTAAGTACCTATAACTGCAACACTTCACTCAAGGGCTGCTCAAGATGGAAAGCATCAGCTCAATTTGAATAACCTCATAGTTATTTTCTCCTCATTGTAAAATGATTTAATAAACATTTGCTCAGCAGAATTTCACAGCAGATCAAAAGTCAGAGCAGAGCTGAGGTAGCAGCACTGGGAAAGGGGAGAGTGCCAGAAATATCTGTCCATCAGGAGTGTTCCATACAGGAACAGCAAAGCATGAATTAGGGTGAATAGAGACAATATTTAGCATGAATTAGTATGAATAGAGACAACATTAAGCATTCAAAGGTTATTCTATAGGCAAGTTGCTAATGCCAGATTACTCCAGCTGTGGCCTAATCTCTGAGCTGGTTGTAGTAATTATATTAAATTAATTATATTAAATAACCCAAAAATGAAATCCATGGGAAAGACATTAGAAGAAATTCTTCTTCTAGAAGAATTAGAAGAAATTCTTGGGCACAGGGCTTGGAGATACATTGTGGAAGGTTTTGACTTTCATGAAGAGTTAATGAGAATCATCCCTTGGAGTCCCTCAGGCAAGAGTGCTCGCTGCAGCAGGCTGACAGTTCAGGTATGACATGATCAGCCACTCTCTTACCACAGGAAAGTGAGCTGCAAGACATGAAATAATAATGTTGTGTCCAAGGCGAGCTCAAGGAAAGGGTCACACCCCTGGGGACGAGGAGGGGACATCATTTGTCAACAGATGACTTTTCAAAGGCAGTCTCTGCGAGCATCCTGAGCACCCAGCTACTGGCAGCTCTTTAAAAGCATTACTGAAACCATCACAAAAATCTGAGGGTTTATTTTTTGACAGCCCAAAGACTGGAAGAGAGGCTGTAGAGCAGCCAGACTGTGGCTGCTGCAGCAAACCTGTTCTGTATTTACAAAAAAAAAAATTACATCCTGCAAAGGCTGAATTATTGTTCTTTTGGATCATGCCAAGTAGGATTTGTTCAGTGACTTGTTTTTTAAATATATATTAGGATTTTTCTACAGGTGCTAAACAATGCAGAGGGCTGAGGAACTGAGACTCCTTTCTTGAACTTATTTCATTTATAGCTAAACACAACATGATATAAAGCAGCACTAAAAGTGGACCAGGCTCTGTAATAAACCTTGAACCTCTAAGTAAGCTGGCATATCCAGGGAAGAAATGCTTACTCCAGGTGAACTGAGCCTGGAGTTTATCTCAGCAATGTCACTTTGGGTTTCTGTGGCAACAGGTGCTGTCTGTATCACACTCATTTTTAGTCCATTAATTACTGAATGTGCCCATGCTGATGTAATAACCCCAATGTTCACTGATTAAATCACGTCACAACCTGCAGCCAATCCAATCACTTTGTGGCACATTGAATTTGCTAAATTAACCCCCCCAAAAAAATTCTGCTGCAAAGGCTTTTAGGAATTCTTGGGTGTGATTTTAATGCATGAGCAGTATGTGGTGTGTGGTGGCTGTGTGTGTTGGTAAAACTCAGCTGAAATCTTCTTATGTCACTGGAAAATCACAGCAGGAGGAGAGACAAGGCAAGGGAAACACCAGATGTGTGGCTGAGTGTTTTGTAAAGCCAAAGGAAAAGATGCAAATCCCAAGGATGTGCACATGGAACAGAACAAGTTTTGCTGTGGTAGGACACACCCTGCTCAGACACAGATTCCCTGGCCCATGTGTACCCTGACATAAATATGGCAAAGCTCACTCCCCCTCACTTCAGTGTGAGCTAAATTAAGCTGGAATACTGAAATATTTCTATTTTAAAAATAAGTGCTGCCAACCAAGAGAAAGCTTTCTATCAGAGTGTGACTCCAGGGCTGGGCAGAGGGGCAGGATCCCTCCCTGCCCTGCTGGGAATGCTGACCCCATTGGCCCCAGGGCATGCTGCTGGCTCAAATGCCACTCTAAACTTCCCCAAACAGGAGCTGGCCACTCCTTGGTCTTTTTTGGGGGTTTTTTGGTTTTTTGTTTTTTTTGGTTTTTTTTGCACAAATAGCTGTGCTGTCTCAGGACCACCAGGACTTGTCACAGAACATAACCCCCCCGTGGGATGTGCTGCTCAGTGTGCAGCCTCAGAGCAAACAAAGTGCACTCAAAAATAAAGCTTTATAAATGAAACCTCTCTGAGGCAAGAGCAAGGGGCACTGAGGCAGAATTAATATTCCTCTTAGCTGCACCATTCATCCTGAGATAGGGCCAGTGGTGCTGGAAAGAGGGAGAAGTTTCCTCCCTCACATAAATCTCCAAAGGAATCCTTTTAAGTTGTGGAATTAGGGCCGGTAACAGGGGAGATAAAAGCCAGCCATTTTGTTTCAAGTTAATCTTGCAAACCTCAGAGATAAGGGTTGACAAAAGGATGTCTTAATTGGAGTCTGGCATCTCCATCCTTTAGTAGCTGCTGGGACTTTGTTGCTGCTTTCATTCCTTCCTGTATATTGCGCTTTGGAATCCCAATTACACTGCTAATGTAAATTAAAATGTAAATTAATCTGTTTACTAATGCAATTATGCAAAGAAACTCTGCTTCCACTTTAATGCATTAAAAGGAGAAGAATGCTTTTAAATTGTTGCATATGTTAGTTTTTATTATCCTGAAATAAATAAAAACTAATTAAAGAGAAGCTGGTTACACTGAAATCAGTGAGAAGCTGCTTCAGCAGGATGCAGTGCTACCTGATGATTGCCTTCAGTGAGCACAGGCTAGAAAGGGAATTTTTCCTCCTTTAAATTGTGTGTGTAATTGGCTTCAGAGCTGCCTCGTCCACCACAATTCCTCTCCTCTAAGAACCCATCTATTTCTCATGCTCAGATTCAAAATTCAAGATATGAGGATAAGGGAAAGGATGCAGTGAAACAAGACAAGCTGTTCAAGAAATAAATCATAGCTTGGGATATTACAAAAGAATCATTTTAGAGGTTTATTTGAAGATATTATAGAATCATAGAACCATTTAAAGTGGAAAGGACCTCTAAGAAGAATCCAACCATTGACCTAATGGTACCAAGACCATATTCTAAGCACTACTTCTACACACTTCTGAGCACTTCCATGTGCAGTCCATAGGACTTTTTTCAAAAATTAATGTTATGGATATCAAATAGATGATTTCATTACAAGTGATTACCAGGAATACTAAAAAGGAAGAACAGATGCCATTATTAATTTTAAATATCTTCAGATCTGCAGGTTGGGCCCATAACTGGTTGGACTGCTGAACTGTAACTTGAATTTCACAAGAGTTAAGAACACCATGATCCAGAAGAGTGCCAGTTCCTCTCAGTCTGCAGATGGCATGGTAATTTATGGGATTTTTGTTTTTTTACTTGTCTATTTTCATAAAGATGTTAAATTTTGGGGCAAAAGCCAGATTGAGGTAATTTCATCACCTATTCCTGGGCCTGTTCCTGCCCTCCTGGAGACCCAGTTTCCCTGGAAGTTACCTTCCAGACACAGGCATGTCCTGCAGGATTGTCTGCTGGACCACTGCTTGTGGCCAGGCCTCTGAATCATGGAATCATCAAGGCTGGAAAAGACCTCCAGGACCATCAAACCTTTGACTAAAACCCACCTTGTCTCTAAACCACATCCCAAATTGCCTCATCCTCTTGGGTTTTTTTTGAGCACTTCATGGATGGTGACTCCACCATGGCCCTGGGCAGCCTCTTCCAATTCTTGCCCAGCAGTGGTGAAATTTTTCCTAATATCCAACCTCCCCTGGCACGAGTTGAGGCCATTCCCTCTCTTCCTCTCACTTGTTAAGTGGTCAAAGCAGTGAAATTATGTGATAAACAGTTCAGATCTTTGGGTCAATGAGAAGATGGAAAGGCCTCCAAGGCTGGAATGGGTTTAGTAAATTAAAATGTGGTGGTTATGGGTATTTTTAACAGTTTGCTTCCTTATGAGCATCTCTTCATTCTTGTAAACGAGCTTTTTTGTTGGCTTTCTTTAACTCATGGATTTCAATTCATTTCAAAAAGTGGAAGAGCTGTATGGGGAAGGTGAAAAATTAGGGGAAATGATATTAGTAATTTTAAAAATAACATTAAAAATAGAGCATAGCGCTAAGAAAATATTTTTCTATGAACAAAACAAATAGTAGCAGGTAGCTGACCCCAGCCTTTTACTTGTATTGAGTCTGATTAATTTTGCCTTGAAACAAGAGTTTCTTGTTTTTCCAGGCACTTTGAAACACAGCTGTATATTCACCAGAATCAGTGAATGTTAATAATTGTGAATAATTTTCTTATTGAGGCTTTTAATTCCTTAAGTTGAACGCCCTTATTATGAGATAATTCTGTGTATCCTGCCCTTTATTAACCTCTTACATTAATCAGCATCTGCACTGCTGCTTCAAATCCTCCCTTCCTGGCCCCCAAGGTAATGAGATAACCTCTGGTCTGCTCCCATTAATTCTTCTGGATTTTTTCAAGAATTTCTGCTCATCTCCAGGACATAATAAAAAATTCAAAACCATTGAGGATTGTTGAGTTGGTGAGGTCCCCAGGATGAGGTGAAGAGATGAGAATCTGACTCCATGTTCTCAGAAAGCTGATTTATTATTTTTATGCTATTATGTTAAAGAATGCTGTACTAAAACTATACTAAAGAAAGAGAAAGGATACTCACAGAAGGCTTAACAAGAATCATAATAAAAACTGGTGACTGACTCCTCAGAGTGTGACACAGCTGGCTGTGATTGGTCATTAATTAAAAACAATTCACATGGAACCAAAGATGTACCTGTTGGTAAATGATCTCCAGAACACATTCCAGAGCTGTCAGATAATTCTTGTTTTCATTCTTTTCTGAGGCCTCTCAGCTTCCCAGGAGAAGAAATCCTGGTGAAGGGATTTTTCAGAAAATATGACAGTGACTCAGGATGTCCCTCTCTTTTAAACAGTGGCTTTGTATCTCCAGCCTTCCTGCAAATCAGATCCAGAACGTTGCCCCTAGAATTTTATATTTGGAGAAAGGAGCAGACATTTCTCCATAAAGTTGAGCACACATCTGTATTTCCTGTAATGAAAAGTTTAGAGTGAGACCTTCCTATGACTTTTCCTTTGTGTAGGGATGTAGAAAACTCCTGTGCACTTCCAGATTCCTGCAGTGTGCCGGCTAGAGTGCAAGAGCAGGGAACAGGAGAAGAAGGAATGCTGTGGATGGCCTTCTTCCCATTTGAAATGTACTGTGCAAACAGTATGGAATGAACCAAAAGGGGATTTATGTACAATATAATGCTTAGACAGCCATCCCAGAGTAGCAGAGCTGTGCTCTTTTAACTGTTGTCTTTGCATAAATAATTCTCATCTTTAAAATCAATCAATTTATCAGGTTTCATTTAAAAAAATTATGCATTTATAGTCAAAGAAAGATCTGAACTACTCTGCTATTTTGTCTGTAATTCACCACAGGTTTCGTCATGTTGGAGAATTTGGAAAAAAAGTTTTAATAGCTCTGAGTTCATCTCATATTATTGAACAATATTTGCAAGGAACTAAATGATAGACAAAGTTTGAATTTATTTTATTTGGTTGTTATAAACCCACTGACCTCAGGACCTTGAGGAGCAGGTGACAGGGGTGAACAAAAGCAGAGAAAATGCTGGAATTGTAGAAGTTCCTGTTGCTGTGAAAGAACTAATAATGATTCCTGGATTAAACCTAAAGGACTTCATGGACACTTGGAAATTCTAGTCTTAGCAGGGGAGCTGCACTTTAGCTCACAATTTTTCATCTGGATTTAACCTCAAGGGCTCTTTTTAATATTTGCATCCAAGTATAGGTGAACTTGGACAGCCCAACTGTAATTTCCAAAGCATCATTAGCCATAATCCTTCCATCCTGAAAATCACCTGCCTTTGTTTTTCCATCCCCCAAGCCCTGTTATTGCTCCCATTCCACGCTCTGCACTGCTCTGTGCACCCAGTATTACTTCATCAATTCTGGTTTGCTGAAGTCTGGAGCAGAATCTTGCACAGTGCCTCCTAACTCAGCCCAAGGTTAGGCAATAACCAACTCCAACTGCTTCCCAGTTTGTTTTTGAGCATCCCCAGCGAGCCCAGATCTCTGCTTCCAGAGACCTTTGGAAACAGCGTGCCCTCCAGAAAGCTGAGCAGCTCAGTATGGCCTTTAGAATGCACTGACAGCTAATCAAAGTTTAATAAAAACTACAGAAACAGTCTCAGAGTAAAGACCAGCACAGCATCACAAGCACTCTCGCCTCTGGTTGTGTTCTATTCCTTGTCTTTTTCTCATGGATCGCATTAATCTTTCACTCCACGGCAGCACAGCTGCTGACAGCAGTGCTGCTCTCCCAAAAATAAAACCTTAATGCCCATGACTTTGGGTACTCAGGGTGGGGATGGTGCCCTTCATTCCCTCTGGTAGATGGGAAAATTGATCTCCCAAAGCAGCCAATGCTCTTGTGCATTTTCTGAAACCCTCAGAGAGGCTTTTATAGAAACAAGACAATATCTAAAGCTGTGATGTGGTCCCTCTTCCCCTTGGCTCCTGTATCACACAGTACTGGATGATAGACCATCCCTCCTCTAATCCACTCCCTGGAGGTGGTGGGCTTTACCCTGAAGACAAGAAAATCAACCTCAGTTTGGAAAAACAGACTTAGAAGTGAAAAGCAGCTAGACAAAGGGTGGTGAAAAGTGCTTTTCTTATAGAAATCAACTATTACCTTTAAAAGATTCCATAACCAGTAAAATACTGGCAATAAAACTAGATATCAGGCCCTGGCATGGATTTCACAGAGAAGTTGTGGCTGCCCCTGGATCCCTGGCAGTGTCCAAGGCCAGGCTGGATGGGGCTTGGAGCAAACTGGGACAGTGGAAGGTGTCCCTGCCCATGGCAAGGGTGGCACTGGACGGGCTTTGTGGTCCCTTCAAACACAAACTATTCCACATTTCTGATTCTGTATTTTACTATTGCCCCATGAAAAGAAAAAAACAATAATCTTTTAGTTCAGCCCTTGGTTTGTTTTTTTTTTTCATTTCATTTTATTAATACCATTCTTGATTTTTTTTTCAGTCAACAACTTGATAAAACAACAGATTTCTTACCTGGGCTTAGGAATTTCACAATTTATACAGTCTTATCCATGCTAAAAATATCTGCAGCATAGTTCATCCTCTGGTGAAAGGTGAGAGACCTGGGATTTTCTATCACTTCTTGGAAACACACCAGGAAAAAAGTCACTAGAGAAGCCTTGCTGAAGCATCAAGGCGTTGAAAACCAGAAAAGCTCAAACAAAGAATCAAAAATTGCCAAGGGTGTAGCTCATGCCAGAAATTAAAGCTTTGCAAGAGCTGGGCAGAGGGGATCCATGTGAATCCAAGGGGATGCATCTGAGACAAACATCCATCTGAATCCAAGGGGATGCATCTGAAACATCCATCTGAATCCAAGGGGATGCATCTGAGACAGATCTTGGTGTTTTCTGGACCTTCCCCATAACCTGTGCTCCTTGCACAGCCAGAGCCAAAATGATTTAGGTGGGTAATTCAATGAAAGAATGTTTTAGCAACACCCAGGGGCAATCTCTCTAGCAATGTGCTGCCTCCCCTAAAAACCAAAATCCCCAAAGCTGTCATAACCAAATTTCCATGTTCTTTAGAGAAGAGCTTGGCTGTGGGACTGCTCCAGTTGGAGCTGAGCTGCAGTGCCCATCTCCAGAGCTGCCTCACAACCTCTTGGTCTTGTTGCCTGCTCTAAGCACCATCTCCATGTGTCTCCTTAGACACAGGCTGGAGCATCCACAAAAAGGCAGCCTTTCCTCAGCTGTTGTTTATCCTGCTTTCCCCCCATCCCTGTTTGTTCTGGCTGTCTGTCATGCTGTGCTCAGATACCTTGCAGGCATATTTAGCAATATTTCACTTTGCCATCTGGAGCAGACTTTCCCCCAGCTCTGGGCTTGGGTGCCCCATCTGGTGTCGTGTCTCTGCAGTATAAACAGGGCAGAGAACCCCATTTGTTGTCGTTTTAGAAGGGAGAGAAGCCCAGCAAGGCTCAATAAGAAAAACAAACAACCAGAAAATCACTGGGAACCAAAACCAGTGAGGGTTTTTCACAGAGTTCACCTGGCTTGCAGCAATCAGCTCCCAGCATCTCCTCTCTTGTTAGCTCAAGGTTCTGATCCCTCTCCTGGGATTGTTGTTGTCCAGTTGTCCAGCCCTGCAAAACTGCCAGGGCTCTGGCATCCTGTCCACACATCCAAGGGAAAGAATGTGTGCAGCTCATCCAGGGAGACACAATCCACGTCTCTAATAACTTCACTGATCCTAACACAGCTGCATCCTAATGGAGTTCTGACAGCAGAGGAGGCAAAATGTTTATTTTGATAATTCACATCTGCAACAGAGAGCACAGGGAGCAGGCATGGAGGCCAAAATCAGCGAGCAGTATCCCATGTTGTATCGCTTGCAAGGAACATTGAAGTGATTCAAAATTAGCTAATCTCACACACACACAAAAAAATTGTAGATTTAAAAAAATATCTTTGTTCATCTGTTTTATTTCAAGACCTCTCCTCAGAGATTTAACATTATTCTGATTATGTCATAACCTTCTACTGCTTTTAGGAAGAGATTTTGACTATCTTACAATCTCTTGTATCCTCTCTTAAAAAATATTTCCATTCCCTTCAGCTTTTTCTTTTTCTTTTTATTTTTCCTTTTGTATTCACACGTTGAAATGATTCTACACCATTAAAAACAGTCTCAGTACAGCCTAACTAGAAAGTGAGGAAAACAACTTTGCATTGCAAGAAAGAGCCATCTGTGACTATTGATACAATCACAGAATCCCAGAACGACTTGGGTGGGAAGGGAGCTTAAAGACCATCTTGTTCCACCCCCACTGCACCTTCAGATAAGTCTGGAGTGCAAAGATTAATCAGTAAATGTGTTTTTATTCAAAATATAAATATGCCAACAACAGGACTACCCAATTTAGTGACTTCAAAATATTGGAAGTAGCTAAGAGTTTCAGATTTCCAAGTTTGCTTTTAATTTTAAATCCTCCACAGTTTTATCAAGGCTCCTGGCACAGATTCTGTCTTTCATCCTTCAGACCATTCCTGTGATAGTCCCTGTCTGTGGAAATGACATCTTTTCCCTGTGTGTTTCCATTCCAATGTCCATTTCTATTCCAATGTGTTGCTCAAGGTGCCAGCAGGATGTTTGAGAGCTGCATTTACAGCTGGGCTTGTGAGAGTTGAAGCAAGAGGCTGTGGGCAGCTCATCTTACCCCACTCCATAAACTTCTCAGCTCAGGGGAGAAGAGAGTGAATAAAAGCCTTCCAAAGGTGGTGTTTTCCATAAATCAGTGGCTGTGGGTTTGGAGCCAGTGTGGGACACACTGGCATGAGCAGTTCAGGGTGGTGAAGTCAGGAATCACTCAGATAAATGTGATAAATTGTTGAGCTCTTACTGGTAAATTTAAGTAAAATATTTGATATGAATATAGAATATTTAATAAATATTTAATTAGCAAGAAGAGGTGGGTTGGAGGTGAGTACTCAGCCATTTAACACACCTGAAGTTAGGGGGGATACGAAGATTGCCACCTCAGCTTCCCCTGTGCATCTTAAATGTCACAGCTGTGCCAAAATGCCACCAGGCTGTCCATGCCTGCTGAGAGGGCTGGCCTTGAGATGTCCCTGCTCAGGGGCAGCTGCTTTTGAAGGAGAGCCTCAATGGGGGTTGCAGGTATTTGTGCAGGAAGAGGTTGGTGTGCAGTCAGGCTTTTCGGCTGAGTTTGTGCAGTTTTGGCCAGCTGTCAGCTGGGAGGGGCTCCTGAGAGGCCAGGGTTGATCTCTGACCTCTGTCCCAGGGTGTGTGTGCAGCTCAAGGTGCCAAACAGAGCAGGGGAGCAAAGGTTTGGAATCATTATAAATACCCATGGGGCTGTGGCAGAGCAATGCCCTCCCAAGGTCGCTCAGGATCCCAAATCCCTGCTCCAGAGCATCACTGGCATCCCACTTTGCCTTCAGTCCCTCCCCATCCACCCAAACCCACCCAAATCACCCCCACTCTGTCCTGGCTAACTCTGCCTGGTGTTTCATGGTTCCAAGCCATCCATGGGAGTCACTTCACCCAGCTGCTGTGAGAAGCTGCTGCTCCCAGCACAGAGCTGAATGTCAGCTTCCCCCAGGGCTTTTCTTTCCTCACAGGCTGGAGGGAACACTCCTGTCTGTGATGCTTTTTTTAGCTTTCTGTTCCTTGGAGCAGCTGATGTGCTCTCCACAGGGTGAATGTCAATTATTCTTGGCCCTTCCCTTGCACTGCACAGAGTGTCTTTTTCATGAAAGAAGCTCTAAAGTGCTTTTAATTGGGAAGAGAAGCATCTGATGGATGTAGATACTAATGCAAGAGCTCGGATGTTTACTGTACAGTCTCTCCAGAAAATCTAATATTTGCTGAACTTCTGCAAGCAAAGCTTTTAGCACAGTGGATACATTAAACAATAAGAGTTAATCATGGGCCCTGTTCAAGCTGCACCAGAGCCAAAGCCTGAAATTACAGCCCTGCAAAGCAGAGGTGGCATTAGCACTTCCTGCAGCCTGATAGAAAGGCACAAATAAACTGTTTTAATTCGTGGCAGGGATTTCTGCATAGCATGATTTCAAACTGTATTTTTGGACAAGGAGAGATGTTTATTTCAAAAAACCAAAAAGTCAGTCTAAGAAATTGAATAGCTTTAGTTATTGTTGTTGTGGTTACTGTTGCATTTGTGAATGCTTTTGCAGAGTATTTCAGGAATGGGTTTTTTTGGATGTTTTCAATGCCTGTAACAAGCAGCCTCCAGAAAGCACACTTCAGAATGACAGGCAGCAGTCCTGAAGAAAAGGAGCATCCCACTCCGCAGTGGAAAGCAGAAAGAATTATCCCAGTGATGTATTTTTAAGAACCCCAGTCTCAACTCACTCTTTTTCTTGAAAGGAAAACTGGCTCTGACAGGAACCTGAGGGGCCCTGCAGCATGAGGAGGTGAGCTGGCTTAGGCACAGGAAGGGGTTCAGGCTCTGTGCTGTGCAATATCCATTTTCTGGATGAAAAGGAAACCTCACTGTGTTGTATGCAGAGCTCTCCATTCACCACTGTGACCTCAAATCACTGATCTGCCTGCTTTTCCCACTACAGAGCCCTTTGCTGAGCCTGAACGTGCAAAACTGGCAAAAAAAAAAAGGGTTTAATCCATTTAGGAAATTTCAGAAAGAAGTCCAGGATTTATTATTGTACCAAAATTCTCCAGTTCAGGCTCCGGTGGAAAATTCCTCAGTGCCCTCACACAAGCAGAAAGGAGTTAAGTTGGCACAGAAAATTTGGAAACTCTAAAGCAGAAAGAGCTGGAAGAGCAATCACCTCAGTGCTCATGTTTTAAATGTTAGATGGGGAAAAAAGGCACAGCTATAATACAAATATACAGTTCCCAAACTGAATTCCTTATCAAGCCACAGGGATAAATAGCAACTCTTTCCTGGAAGAAGAGGCAGATCATAAAAAGACCTCTTAAAACTCTTTTTTATGCAGCTTCCCCTGCTGTGTGCAGACCTTTACAATGCTGCCTTGTAGGACCATCATTCTCAGATGGCATTTGTGCTCTGAGAGGAGAGAATTCTTCCAGATCTGGATTTCACTGGGAAAGATGGAAAGACCTCACAAAAAATGCTTAGTACTTAGTTGATGCTGATTTTGCTGCTCTATAGTTATATATCTTTTTTTAGATTTTATGCATTTGATTACAAATTGAAACTTGGGGGGGGGGGGTCACTAGAAATATTTATTTCTTTATTTCTTTATTTCTTTATATTTCTTTATTTATTTCTTCCAGCTACATACAGCCTTGTCTTCCTTACTAAAGCTCTATTTCAGAAAATCCCTGGAATCCCTCCTCGTGGCTGTCATCCAGCAGCACATCCTTGTCTAGATGGCGTCAGGACAGGAAGAAACTCAAAGTTCTTGTGCAGTTGTCACCCTCTCATTTTATCTTAAAAATGCAAATTGTGTCAAGGAGGAAAAGAAAGTCAGATATTGCAGTGGCACGTGATAGAAAACACACATTTTCTAATTAGCACATCAGGTTTTCATTAGAAAATGAAATCAGTTTCAATCAGAAAATTAGAGGCATCCAGCCTGTTGGCCTTAATTTTTAAAAAATCAATTTATTTTAGAATATTCTGTATTTTCATAGTTCAGTGTGATTACAAGCAACAATAATATTGTTTACAGTGTGGGAAAGGAACCAGAAATAAAAGAAAACTTCAAAACAACCCCAAACTCCTGGCACTAATAAATAGGATGTTATAGTTTATCTTTAGTGACTGCACACTGCAGGTAGAAAAGAGCACCTTGTGACAGACAGTTTGATTAATATTTCAGTGCATGTGAGCACAGGTGCTTTAATACTTTGGTTATGAAGGAAAATTACAAGGTTTCTTGGATTTCTTTGTTTTTATTTTCTAAATAGCAAATGTAACTGTGTTTAAAAAGGTGTTTTATCTACCTTTGAAAAATCAGGTTTACTCCAGAAAGACATTTCTGCTCTCTACCCACTAAAAGATATTTCCAGGGAAAGTACACACTCAGTTTCCTCTGAAATGAATCCTACACTTTGGAGCAGCTCCCTTTTGATAAACTGGAAATAATTTATTAAAAGATTTCCACAGAATGGAAATGGCACAGGTGAAGCAATAAAAGGAAATGTGGAGCTCATTTAATCCTGGCCCGCTTTAACCACGGCTCATCTGAAATTCCGGATCTGAGAGCAGATTTAATGCCCATTTCCCATCCTCAGGGTATTTATGTCAGGAAGGTGTTCCCATGTGCAGCAATAAGAAAAGCAACTTCCTAAGGCTGGCATTGATCAAAGGGAATTCCAGTGAATCTGCATGATTTAAAGATTTAATTTGTTTAATAGCACGTTAATAGCGCAGCAGTTGCACCACACTTGGACCTGTGCTTTTCCTATTCCTTAATCCTGATCAACACAGGCTGCATTTTGCCAAATGACAGCAGTAAATTTGACTGGAATGTGGAAATGAGGCAAAATATTGGGATTTTATATTATGCACTAAGTAGTGGCATTTTTTTAATAGCAAACAGAACTTGGGAACGTGTAATGAGGAAAAAACCCCAGTAACCAGGAGATAGATATCACATCTTTAGGTGCTACTTCAGCAGTAGGAAATATTTTTCACTCTGTAACTCATGCAGAGGATTCACAACAGCAGAAAGAGCTCAAATTAAAATTCACTCCCCACATCTCATATCTGTAGCTCGGTCATCTTTTTTTTTTTATTTTTTTTTTTTGGGTGAGGATCTCATTTACTTACAGATGCACATTTCCTGCACATTCTGCAAAGCAACAGATAGGCTGCTAAGTCTTGTGGACTGCATCTAGAATGAGGAAGACAAGAACTTTTCTTTTCAACTCCTCTTTCCCCCTCCAAATTGTATTTATAGTGTATAGTATTAATAAATGAAAAAAATAAAGTCTTATCTATGCTGAATTTTTGCTGTGGACATTTTTTCTCTTTCTGTCTTCTTTCCATGCTGAGTGCAGGTAAAAGTTGATTTCAAAAATGAGGAGGTAATGAAGTACCATTTGAAACAAGAAGAAATAAGAGATAATGCCAAAGAAACCCAGCACGAAATGAGCACTCATGGATTTTTAGCTATTTCGACAGCTTGAACTCATATTAAAAACCTCCAGTACGAGGCTTTCCACAATCTTGTGTTTATCTCTTTACTATCCCAGGATTTGAAAAAATTCAGCTAACACCCAGGAAAACCCAGGGGTGCCACAGGGGTGTAAAATTGCTGCAGGAAGGAGAAGGATGATGTCTTAGAAAGTCACAAAGTTCTTACACAGCCCCATCCTACCCCACCTCGGAATGTGCGAGGTCAAGGAATCATGGAATGGCTAAGGGTGGAAAAGACCTTCAAAATCATCAAATCCAGCCATCAATCCAGCATCACCACCATGTACATCCTGTCCCCAGATCACAGAATCATGGGGTGCTTTGGGTTGGAAGAGACTTTGATGCCCATTTCATCCCACCCCTGCCATGGGCAGGGACACCTTCCCCTATCCCAGGTTTGCTCCAAGCCCCATCCAGCCTGGCCTTGGACACTGCCAGGGATCCAGGGACAGCCACAGCTTCTTCTGGGCAGGTGTCTGTGTGTAAATGTATGTATTATATACATAAAAGCTGCTTTCAGTGTTGAGCTCTCTAAACCTCTTCACTTAAACAAGTGGGATAGACAATTTATAGGCGATTAAATTAGCTTTTATTGAAAAGCTGACCTGCAGTTCAAGCACAATTATCAATCCTTCCTCAGAGATTTTCTGTTTTGCTTTTCAGTAACAGCAATTGAGTTTTGAAATCCACAAGGACACCAAGAAGTAACCATGCCATTCATGGGCTGCCCTCAGATTCTAGTGAGCACTTGTTGTGAAGCTCTTAAAAACCAAAAAAACCCCCATATTCCTTTATTTCTTACATTTGTTATGTCACCAAGAGCTCACTGTTCTCTTCAGGATGTCACAGGTAATGCAATACAAATTATTGAACAAGATTCCAATATTTCCTATCAATTTAAAATATTTTGAAATGCAATTCAGAAGGAAGGTGTAAAAAATCATAAATATTTTTTACCAGCTATCTGTATGATCTAAAACAAAGTGAAAGGCACAATAGGAAAGGTTTTTCTTTGTTTTGATTTGTTTTTTATTTTTTTCAGAATACTTTCTGAACCATAAACAACTCTTGACAGACATCAATGGAGTTAATATGGGGTTTATTATTTTGTTGACAGTCTTTCAATTCTGTTTTCAAATTATCATTTTGCTCTCCTTTGTTGTGCCTTGATTTGCCTTTGAAATGGCTGCACAGTTTGGAAACATGTAATTGTTGTCTACATTGCAGGGAGAAAAATGTGCAAGAAAAAATATTCTCTCTCTGTGCCTTTGAAAAGAAGAACCATAATTAGATTGGTTAAAATCTGGATACTTGCACTGCTTGAAGAGTAGAAATGTTCAATTAAAATTCACAGGTGAAATTTGATATAAGAATTGGAATGATTTGGAGATGCTCACACCTCACAGAGGAATATTTAGCATTTAGTGCTTTTTGTTACTTCTACTTAAAAACAGGATTTTCATACCTTGAAAATTGAAGTTTTTACATCATCCCCTCATCAAGATTTCCTTGAAGGGCAATCACTACTTGTAGCATCCTGATTTGAGAAGAAAATTAAGCATAGCTCAGAAAAAAACAGCTGATTTCTCATTATTTCTTTGCAATTGTCAGTGAATTAAAATCTCTGTTGTTTGGGGATTTTTAACTAGCCCAGGAAATCAGGTCACGATGACAAGTAGAACAAATTATTTTATCACTGGGACATGTGGCAAGTTGGCTTTGCTGAGAAAAGCCATCTCTATATCTTCCCAAAAATGGAATTAAGCGGTGGAGAGGAACTTGTTAGAAATATTTCAAGGTTCCTTTAAAATTCTTCAAAATTCTTTCAAGGTTTTGAATATGTTTTCTTTATTAATTTGTTAAGGTCAATAATAAAGGAACATTTACCAGTGGGTTTGTTTATCCTACGAAATATATTAATAGAAAAGCTTGTTATTAATGCATCTGTTGATGCATTAAGACAATTAATTACACTAATACATTAATTGAATTATATTGATATCAGAACATGTACATAGATCACTGTAAATGCACTGCTTTTAATGTAAACAAATTTAGGCCAACAAATTGATGCTCAGCTGGAAAATATGTACCACAAAAATAATTTAGCAGGGACAGATTTAATTTTCATTCATTCCACAAATAAAGTTCAAAATAGCTTCAAAGGTCCTCAAAAAGAGCACCTATTTTTAAATTACTCATAGTAGTATTATTTTTAAGTGAATTAAAATGGAAGATGTCTCTACTGGAATTATGGTGGTGGTGCTGATTTGACGGTAAATTTTGGTGATCTCAGAGTTCTTTTGCAGCCTTAATGATTCCATGATTCAGTAATTTAGTGATTCTAGGGCTTACACTTGTCCAGGAGAGACAAAATTTTTCATTTCCCAGGGTCACAGTGCAGAGAGAAAGGGCAGAAGGTTCAGATCTGGCTGAAGCTTCTCTTGACAGCTGCTCTCACTTAATGCTGGTTTGAGCAGAGAAAGCAGATTTAGAGTGTTCCAGCAGCACACAAATCATCAGGATGCTCCCACCAGCAAGCTGAGGGAAGGATAACCACACATTCCTCTGCAGCCAGCATCACTTTGACTTCACCCCACAGCTCACAGGATGGGGCTGCACAGGCAGTCCAAGAGAGAGTGGAGCTGTCACCCTGGGCTACCTCGTGCATGAAGACATCTCCAGACTTGTGCCTTCCTCAGGATCAGGAAAAAAGCCCAAATCAAAAATGGATGAGGCAGTGATCTCCCAGGAGCTTATCAGAGGTGATGGGGTCGTGTGCTGGCATGAGCCAGCACGGCTCAGAAAGCTGGGGATGGAGATGGTGAATGAACAGCATCCCTGGAGCTGGAGAGCAGGGGGTTTGAGCAGCTCAGGTCAAGATTCCTGCACAGAGGAAAACCTGAGCACTTCCAAGCTGGGGCTCTCCCCGCTCTGGGGCTCCCTGTGCTCAGTAAAAATCCAAGGAATGCAGTCACAGAGTCCTAAAGGCTGGAAAAGCCCTCCTGGATCACCAAGTCCAACCATCAACCAGCCATGGTCAGCACTAAATCCTCTGTGCCACGTCCACATGGTTTGTGAACACTTCCAGGGATTCCACCACTGCCCTGGGCAGTCTGGGCCAATTTCCTCTTTGTGAGGAAATTTTCCCTAAGATCCAATCTGTCCCTTCCCTGGCACATCTTGAGTCTGTTTCCAACGGAGGGTGAAGACAGCAGGGGATGAGACAATTTTATGGATCTTCTTAAGCCAGCTGGACACAGGAATATGGAAAATGAGTCAGGGGGCTAGAAAGGGGTTAAAAAGATACCAACAGCTCCTCTTGGGATCTGTCCAAAGATTTGATTATTTAATTCAACGAGAAAACAATGGTTTAAATTATTCTTACAGAACAAGGATTAAATCCTTTTGTTGCTTAAAATCCACTTTAGGTTTAGTGAGTTTGTAGAATTGTTAGGACATGATGTCAACATCAGAACAAGCAAACTGATTTTTTTGTTTTCTTTATTATTTTATTGTTTGAATTGAACATGAATTAGCAAATAATTTGATCCACCAGAAACAACATTTTTGACAAAGCCAATAAAAGAAGGAATTAAATTTTTAATAAAAACGTGAAAAAAAATTACAATAGTCACAGTATGGCATTTGAATAACTTGTATGAACTCTGCCTTGTCCTCTTAGGGGCAGAATGGGGGTTGTTTTGTCTCTATTAGTGGTTAACATTTTCTTTTGTAACAGCTGCATCCTCAAAATAATACTTTATAGGTGGCACTAAGACAGTTTCTGGAAAAACTCAGCCCAGCACATTTTCCTTGTTAAGTCTAAAGCTTTTCACACTGATCAACTTAAAGCCACAGAAAAAAGAATCCTGAATTCTTCTCCAGCTATCCATTCCCTTGACTTCACTGTTTTCAGCAGAATATTTATCATTGCCACTTATCTACAGCCAAATGTGCAAAAAATGTGGAAAGAACAGAGGCAGAGAGAAAATGATCTGCTTGGTCTGACCATTGAATTAATGAATTACTTGCACTAGTCCTTTCAGCACATCTATTACTTAAAGAATCAATAATTTATGCACTTTTATTGCACAATGCTTTTCTTGGATTCAGTCTAGAAGCAGCTTTATCCTCTTAATTATTCTGCACAATTGTTGAGAATTTCAGCACATTTCTATTCTGCATCCTGAGCCTTCCTTCTTTTTGCCTCAGGATTTGATGAGAGCCTCTTGATGCCATAGCAAAACATTCTCCTGATCCCTACATGAGCTGCACCTCACACTTATTTATTCTCATGTTTTCTTCCCTGGTGCCTTCCTGGGTTATTTTTCACCTGCTGCAGGAGCGTGCAAACACCTCCACTCTGCCAGCTGAACAATCTGTTGCAATTTTTTTCATCTGGTGCACTGTTTTTCCTTTTTATTTCCTTATCCCACATTAGTTTATTTTCTTCAAGAGCTATTCCCTTCTCCTTTCCAGAGGAGTATAATTTTAACAACCTTTTCTTTCTGGTACTACTTAAGCACACTGGTACCCACTGCCCTTTTTAACTATTCACACTTAATAGATTCATTCCCCCCACGTTCCTTGTGCTGGTTTATTAAGTATTAACTACTTTTCTGCAGTAGATGGCACATGCAATTCACTGTAGGATTTCTGTTAACACTCCAAGTTTTCTGCATTCCCTGAAAATGCTGGCAGAATTAAAAACAGGGAAAAGGAAAGAAATAATAATTTTGAAAGAGTCTTTCACTGCAGGCAGTTCCATTTTGACTCTCTCCCATCACTACAGACTCATAATTTTTTTTCCAAGAGAAAGAGATGCAAGCCTAGATTTCAGCCACATTCCATTTCAAGCAAATTCATTTGGCCCACTTAGAACATCTTAAATCCTTTGGAATGAGGTTAGTTTGTTTTCTTCCCTTTGAGTTTGGTGCTGGGACTCACCTTTTAAAAAAATTCCACATTCTACTTGGGGCTGAGGTAATTCCTTTATGGAGCACATCGGGGTCTTTATGGATGGGAGCTGCCTGATACAATAACTTGAGTCCTGCTGCTGCTCTGAAAACTTGATTTAAAGCCAGTAGGGAGAAGTTATCTTTCCCTGCAGCCTCCTCCAGGAGGGTTTTTGTGGCCTGCAGAGAGCTGTGGATATTATTGTAAAGGATTATCTGCTACCTGGAGAAGCTAAAAAACTAAACACTTTTCAAGAGTTGTTCCTAGGTTTGAACCATCTATAATTTCAAAAGATAACCAAATATCTAAGGACAGATAGAAGAAGGAGAGAGGATCTCCAAAGCAGGACTTACACAAATTATTTGCAATAGGCACATTGAGCATCTGAATTTATCCCCAACAGCAGGGAAGGGGCTGCTTGGAATTGGCAGGGAGGTGTTGGAGTCTCCATCCCTGGAGGTGTCCCAGGAAGGCCTGGATGTGGCACTCAGAGCTCTGGGCTGGGGACAAGGTGGGCATCAGTCACTCAATGGTCTTGCAGGGCTTTTTCAGTGGTTCTGTGATCCAGGGAATTAATGATCCAAGTTCATTGATATGTCACAGCTCCGTGTGGGTTTTCTAATGGCCAGGCCTTCAAAATTAATGGTTCTTGGTGAGACCATTGGGTTTTAGGTCTGATCCACACCACCAAAGCTTTTTGCTTATTTTGAAATAACCTCCATCAATACCTCACTCAAATTAGCAACAAATTAATCATTTGGACAGTGTCAATGCAGGCATGTAATTGTTTCTGAGCAAATTGCAAGAGCATCTTCCCTCAAAAGATGCTTTGGGTACCTTCAACCCAAAGACACAGAACCACAATCACAGAATCAGAATCATAGAATATTTTAGGTTGGGAAACCCTCCAAAACCAAGTGTTCCCCCAGCACTGCCAAAGCCCCCATTAATCCATGCCTCCAAGTGTCACATGTAGACATCTTTAAAATCCTTCCAGGGATGGGGACTCCACCACTGCCCAGGACTGACAACTCTTTCTGTGATGAAATTTTCCCTAGGCTTCAATCTAAACTTCCCCTGGCACAACAGGATAAGGATCAAACTTTTAATGACACTGAGCTGAGCTGGGAATGCTGCTAATCCCTGCATTTCTTGTGCCTTTTCCAGCCATAAATCAATATTTCCTGGGAGCCTGATTGTCTGACTGTGACATTTGGTCTGTTTGCAGATCAGGCTTGGGATGTTCAGTAACTGTTCTGATGACACAAGATGGATTTCTCCATGTCCAGGGAATTGCACTTCTGGAGAAATGGATCTTCTTCAGCAATGTTCAAGCCAAGATGTCAGTGCTCTCAGGGGGAAGCTAATTACAGTTTAATTCCCCAACATAATAAACAGCACTCTGTTTATTTTTTTATAGTAAAATTTCTGCTTAAAGTGCTGTACACTTTTGTGTTTCAGTACGGATGTAAATACGTACAAGAACTTTAAAAGAAAATATTCATGTGTATTGGAACATGCACTGGCACAGGGTGCCCAGAGAAGCTGTGGCTGCCCCTGGATCCCTGGAAATGTCCAAGGCCAGGTTGGATGGGGCTGGGAGCAACCTGGGACAGTGGAAGGTGTCCCTGCCCATGGCAGGGGTGACACTGGATGGGCTTTGAGGTCCCTTCCAGCCCAAACCATTCTGGAATTCCATGCGGATGTCCACATCTGCAGTTCAGGAAGCTTTCTGAAATGTTAGTATTTGTGGCTCTTAGCAAAAGAATTTCATAGTTTTATTGCTATTCTACTCACTTAGAAAATATAAGTGGAAATAACTATAAGGGAAGTACACTATTTTAAGTTGACTCATTTTATTTTCCTTCCTTCCCGAATCTTCCATCAAAGTGCAAAAAACCTGAGAAATGATTTTCAGCTCCTTCAAAATTTCCTCACAGGAACCATTTACTTTTATTCTTGATCCTCCCTACTTCACAAAATACAAGAGCTTTTCTCATCATAAAAAGAGAAATCTGCAGCTCTCAATTGCCTGATTAACCTCTGAGGATGGAATTTAATACTCTGAAAATATCACTGATAATTATATCCTGCAAGATTACATTTTCTTTTTCTTCATTCAGGGATTTTTAACTTAAACCTGTAGAATTATATCATGCGTTTTCCAAAACTAACATAGTGCTGTTGATAGTATCCAATGGAATATTATCAGGGAAATGGAAAATGAAAACAGGGAATATCCAAGCATGGATAAGGCAGAAGTCCCAGTAACATTTTACAAGATAAAATGTATTCTCCCATATTAACTATTATTATACACAAACACTTATGAGACAATAAACATGTTCACCTTCTAAAGACAGTGGGAGTATTCAAGATTTATAGAATTAGCAATTAACCTCTGTCCAAATTCAAATAATTTATATGAACGACTCCTTCAACCTTAATAAATGATGCACAGACTAAAAATCACCAACGTCTTTGCCATTGATCTTCTTATAGAATTAATTAACGTGGGAAATTTTTATTGTATGTTTATTTGGGGTTTTTTGGTGCATACAGTATAGAAATTATGAAAAATTAGTCCACGACTTCAAGAAATGTTTTTTTGGCCTGATTGCTCAAGCAACAGGTGGTTGTTTGAGAAATGATTGGGAGTCTAATGGAAAGATCTTAAAAGTAACTTAAAAAAATTGTAATTAATCTCACTAGGCTATTTTTGTACATCATTGTAGAATAGTTTTGTTATTCTACTACATACATCTGCAATACAAAATATTAAACTTTGATTATTTCCACTACTTGTCCAATCTATAGATAATTATATGGTTAATACAATGATTTCTACAGCAACTTTTATCCCCAAAATTAAATGCAACAATGTGGTCTATTACTTAGTCATTTTAACAAATGATTTGAATTTAATTTAATCTTAAACTGCACAATGTGCTATATTCATTACACTTTTTAATTTCTTGTGTTTTCTGCAATTTAGATTTTAATATTACAGCTTGTTCTCCGTAATGAGTTTTTATGCTTTTTTTCAGCAAGGTTGTTCTGATAAGTAATGAAAATCTACCAGATGGCTTTTTATCTCAAGACCTCAATCCAGCAATGCCTGACATGTAATTAATTTCATGTATGTGTAACCACACCATCCTCAGAAGGAGCTCAAGTTTTCCTTGGAGTGTCCTCAGGCATCCCAGCTCCCTGTTATTCCCCACTTTAGGAGGGCATTGATTTTCCAGAGGTTTTCCATGGGCTCTGCCAGCCCACAGCAGCAGTGGCTGAGTGGGAGGTGCAAAAGGCTCATGAATTGGGTCAATTCGAGCATCCAGCAGCTCAAACATTTCCTCTCTTGTTTATCAAAATTGTACCTGAGGACCAAAGAGAATAGCAAGGACACACTTCCGTAAATCCCAGAAATTTGCGGATTTCTGCAGGTGCTGTGTGGTTCTAACGTGGTGCATGCTACAAGCTCCTCTTAATTTTGGTGAAAACCCCACAGAAAAGCCAACCCAAATTTTATGTGCTGTTTATTTTCCCTGGGATCAGGGAAGCAAAATAAGGAAGTAAAAAAATTCCTGACAATACACACAGTACGCTTCCATTGTTTTGAGACTAATCCAGAGAAATTCTGGAAAATTCTCCAAAGTATAAGAAAGTGAGTATGAATTGTTGACACTTTACCTTGCTTTAAATGCTGACTGTTTTTTCACTTTCACAAAGAAACATCAGCAGCTTGCAGACAGCATCCTTAAACACCCAATTTCTAGGTGATGTTAGTAATTTGTAATGAAAAAATAAATATACAAAAGACCCTAAAAATTTATTTGGGTTATATTTCAGCCAAAGGAAGCAAAAAGATTTGAAATATACATTATAACCTTGATCATTTACAGAAAGTGGGTGTCATCTTTCTTGGAATTGTGGATTAAGATGCAGATTTTTTTGGCAACAGTTGCTCAGTGACAAAGTGGGCAATCATAAGTCATAGGAGATGAAAGCTTGGAAATTATGAATTTTGCTTTCCTAACTTTTGCAATCTGATTTATGATGGTTCATTTTGTTTAAAGGGATAACACAGTAGTTCCAACTCCATGATAAGCTTTTGCACAAAAATATCAAGGTTTAAATATACATTTTTGTGATTCCACAAATGAGGGAATCACAACTCAGAATTCCATTGTATTTTTCACGTGGTTACGAAGACAAGAACAGCTAAATATCATTTTTTCTTCCTGTGAGATGAGAAAGGATTCAAAGCAGATACAGGGGCTGCATCTCCCACTCCAAGCATATTGCATGCAATATAAGAAATAATAAAAAATATCAAAATGGTCTTTTTTTTCTTCACTAACAGCTTTGGATTCTGGTAAACAGGTTGTTACCAGGTGACATCACACAAAGCAACTGCTTCTTAATATCAAAGTGCTGACAGAACATTCTATTGCTGAGCTTCACCATCTGGGAAGCTTTTCTCCTCAAATTGCCATTGAGGGTAGTGGCAGGTTTTTTTTAATATATTCATTTATTTGTGCTGCCCTGTGGTCACTGCTGTAAATATTCTGTACCAGCCCCTCAGGAGCACAGGGTGCCCAGAGAAGCTGTGGCTGCCCCTGGATCCCTGGCAGTGCCCAAGGACAGGTTGGATGGGGCTTGGAGCAACCTGGGATGGTGGAAGGTGTCCCTGCCCATGGCAGGAGGTGGAGCTGGGTGATCTTTATGGTCCCTTCCCACCCAAACCATCCAACCATCCTGTGCCTCTGTGGTTCTGTTAAACCCCAGAGCTTTTGTTCCCAAGCTCCCTGGTTCGTGTCTTTCAAAAGGGAGACATTAGTTTGTCACTTTTCCTCTTTTCCAAAAGTTCAAGCAAACATCCACACGCTGACCCTTCAGGAGTAGGAGGCACAGTGCAGAGCACAGCATGGCCATGGAATCCCAGAATAATTTGGATTTGAAGGGGACCTGGCCATGGAATCCCAGAATAATTTGGGACTGAAGGGGCCCTGAAGCCCATCCAGTGCCACCCCTCCCACGGGCAGGGATACCTTCCACTGTCCCAGGTTGCTCCAAGCCCCATCCAACCCTGGACAATCCAGATGGGAAAGCTGACTGCAGGGAGCTGTGGGGAGGTCAGAGCTGACCTTGCAGGACTGAACCCCTCTGAAGATCTTCCTCCTTCTGAGCCTATTTGCAGTCCCAGATGTAGCAAGGACCTGGAACCACAAGGGTCAGTTTTCTGCAGGAGCAACACGATCGTGGGTGAACCTCCACAGATCTCCCTCCTGTTGAAGCTGCCTGTACCCAAACTACAGGGATGGCGTGGAAAGAAAGGTACCAAAAACTCTGCTGCTCAGAGAACCGAGATTTCAGCAAATCCCCTGCAGCCATGGGGTGTGCTGAGGGGATGACAGCAATTCTGGGCCTGGAAATGACACCAGGGCTCATTTTTTACCTGTCCTACTTTGCTTGAGCTTTTTATTCTTCACTGGCTTAGTGGTGACATTGAATTGTACGAGGCATCTGCCAGGGATCAAGAATATCTGATGGAAAACAGGGACTGCTTCATGTTAACAAGTGTGTTTTGAATTTCTGCAACTTATATTCTCTTTTAATGCATAAGGAGATGTGGTTTTTTTCCCTTTTTATTCTAAGGGATAAAATGTAACCCTTTATATTCATAAATAGTTTACACAGCTTTCAAGTACTCTTAAAATGTAAAATGAGCATTTCACATATTCTTTTCCAAATTCAATTACTGATCAATTTGACATATTTCTTTTCATTAATGGGATGATCCCTAAAATCTCCCTGTGATGAAGACCCATTCACCTACACCAACTTAAATAAATTCCCTCCCATTTATTCTTTTCCCTTTTCTTCCCTCTTCATTGAAATTTTCCTGTTTTAAAAATTACCTTAAAATTTATTTAAGTGCATTTATTGTTGTTCTGGCAAGAAATTCACCCATACAAAACATAGTTTTTCCTTGCAACTGTAACTCCAGGTTTTATCCAAGATATCAGTTTGTGCAGTCAGGTTCACTTGGAGCCATCTTAACTCTGCAGTCATTTATTGCTTGAACAAACAAATTTTTAGTTTTTATGTTAGAGAGCAGCTACTTCTCCAGGAGAGCTTCCCATTCCCCACATTTTTCCTCGAGGAAGGTGAGCAGCAGACCTGAAGTATGGCAGCCAGTATTTCCATGTATTTAGGAATCTGCCTCTTGTAGTTATTTACCAGCAACCATAATTTATCCTTATTTATAGCTGCCTTAAATAGGAGTTATTTAAATAGTAATGAATTAACTTGCTGGCTCAACATGTATTTGTAGGATGAAAAATTACAACAGAAGAAATCAAAATGTTCCCTATTATGAGACTGCTTGGGTGTGTTTTCCTTCCTTGGTAAAAATCCCAGAAAAAATTCCAAACACAGACCTGACATGTGAGTCTGCAGGTGGCAAAATTTTGGAATAAGGAGTACACACAGTGTGGAAATGGTCACAAAACTGAGTCTGTCAGACAGATTAGAGTTAAATCCCCTTCTAATTAACCTTGGGGGGGCTCAGGCCGTGATGAACTTTAAAAGCACTGCAGCAAATAACCCAAAAAAACTGAGTTGGGGTTGTTTTTGTTTGGTTGGCTAGAGGTTTCCTTGTAATTTATTTATTTATTATTTTGCCTTCTCATTCAGAAGCTATGGAATTTCTCTAAATAACAGAAGAATACTGGAACAATAGCTGGGCTTTGTAATGAAGATTTATCACAAGAACTACAGGATTGCTTACTCAGAAGTGTGAGAATTCCTGACATTAGCTTTCTTGAGGGTTACATGCTATGAATAAAAGGGTGGTTATTATGATTGGTTTACCTACATAAAATTATTCTTTGAAATTGTTTCTGTTTATTAGCATAATAAACCTGGGCAGGAAAGAATGAGTCCCTTTGATATTTTATTGTGTGCTAACATTTTTATGCTTTATCATTTCTGAAAACTCTACCCCAGCATTAAAGAATGGCAATATTTATAATCTTGTCCTGTGTTTCTTTGTTCTTCTGGAGAAGAAACAAAACTAGGATCTTCTTTTCTTTTTTCTTCTTGTTTTAACAGAAGATTATCATTGCAGCAGAACAAAAATTTCATTTTTTGATAATTAGGATCTGGAACTCTGAAAATTTTAGGAATATTTTCATAAGTTACTTCTTTTCCAGGTAGCCATCCTCTCCCAGCCTTTGCAGCTATCTCATTTCATACACTTCACTCTCATTCAAAATCAGAAAACACAAATTCTAACACATTAAACCCACCTAAGATAGCTATAAACAAATGCAGGGTGCAGTTTACAACATGTGTGAGCCAACACAAGCTACTCATTCGTGTTCCCTCACAGAAAAATTTTGTTTCCTTTTAATCTTCACATGCCACATGTGATGGAAAAAACACAAAACACTCCAAATCTTATTTGATTTTCCCTAAATTTCTCTAAGTTTTCAGGTTTTCAGTATATTCTCAAATATAAGAAGCCATAAACAAGCCTGACACAAAAGGAAAAGTCAATAGCAATGAGGATTTAAGCTCCCATAATTAGCCTGCCCCATGGAAATTAACCTGACAGAGATAATAATTAAAGAAGCCAATGTCTGCTTCCTTTGTTCAGTTACTTCAGGCAAACAGAAAAGGTTTGGTTGTTTATTTTTTCTGGGGAGAAATAATTTAAAAATCTTTCATTTGGACTAATTTCTCTGAGGAAACAGGGACAAGAGGAGAGGGAACGGCCGCGGGCTGTGCTCAGGTTGGACACCAGGCGGAATTTCTGCATGGAAAGGATGCTCAGGCCTGGCAGGGGATTTTCACCTGTGGGGAGAGCTTTATCCAATGATGCAGGGAGATGAGGGTTGTCAATAGCAGAAGTAAAAGTATAAGTGCCAGAACACAGCCCAGGAAAAAATTATTTTCCAAAGGAATAGGATTCCTTCAGATTTCATAGGTTAATGATTGAAAACTTCCAGCTTTCCTTATGATGGGAGTCAGATATACACAGAATTTCAGAGGGCACAACATGGAATTGTGTGGGTCCACATTCCAATTGTAGGAACAGTACCAGGGAACAGACAGAATTCCTTTTCCATCTGAAAATTAAATGTAGATACATTTGGAGGTGTTTCCTTTGAGAGTGGCACTGAATGCTTTTATCTAATATCTGGCTGCTTGGCAAACAGGGAAGAACTAATCCATGAAATTCTTCTCTCCCAATATGAAGTTGTCAATTAAATTTTCAAAATAAAATTATATGATTGGATTTGAAAATAGAGAAACTTTGCATGAGCTCTTGCAATTTTGCAGCACCTGCACAGCACTTTTAAAAAGCATGAATAATTAGAAATCCTTATATTCATCATCAGTTTGGTACAAAACACAGGGATTTTACATAAAATACAAATCCAGAGCAGTTCTATATTGCAATGTCATACATAAACAAAATTTCCAAAGGTACTTATTTTCACTGCCTCAACTAGATGTAGATATATTAACTATGAATGATACTCCAAGTCAAATGAAATAGCATAGAGCAGAGGATTTCAAAACTGCAGCTTCAGCCTCCAAAAAAATTCTTCTTAGGTTCTAAACTAAATAATGTATATCTCCTTTTCCCCCCTGCCTTTTTCTATGTGAGGTTTGTTCTATGTTCCGTGATTTTTCTAGCAGACCTTGTGTGTAAAAACTAAATTTATGAAATAAGAAATCAATCAAGCATTGTGTAGAACAAAAAATACCGTTTCTGTTAGACTACAACAGCTTTTTACATATTTAACATTTTGGTTTTTGAAGAATTTTCTGGTGATGGGTCTTTAAAGGAGTCATTTCAGAACTTCTGTGCCATTAACCTAAAATGTGACAAAATGTAAATATACTAAAATAGAGCTCATTTAAGAAATATGAAATTTCAAACCCCTCAGTGCAAAAGTAGCTTAAAGAAGCTCAGTCATGTGAGAGAAAATTTTTAACTTGGAAACCTATCCCTCAAGAGATAAGGGATATCCCTAAAGAGATAAGGAGATCCTATTAGGTGGTATTATAATGTTTTTTTAAATAAGGTGACTTTTAGTTCAGAAAAAATGAAGAGCGAGAAAAAATAACTAAACTCTCTCAACAAAATTTTATCAAAACCAGGCAGCTCTGGAGTTTCACACAGCATAAACAGAAAGGCATGAATTTCATGGTCCTGTGATTATTTCCTTGTTACAACAGCCAAAATTTTCCATAGTTTTCTGACTCGTCACAGAAAAAGAGGGATTTCAATGAGTCTGTGGATCTGAAATGGTTGGCTGAGTTTAATGAATAAAACAAAAAGCTCTGGGTGAAGGACACTAAAGTGTGAAACAGCCTCCCTGGGTTTCCAAGGTTTCTCTGCAAGCAAGGCTTCATTGAAGGCTTGGAATTCCTGGCAGTGTCAGTCATCAAGGAGATGGGTGAGAAGATGAAGCCCATCACAAAGAGAATCAAAGAGCAGCTCAGGGTGGTGGCTACTGGCACCTGTGGTTCTCAGCACACCCATAAAGAAATTGAAAAGGAGAATGAGTGGTGTGGGGACAGGCTGAGGGACACGGCTCCACCTGCCAGGTCTGACCCCACAGACAGGAACAAATCCCCCAAAGGACACAGACTGTGACACTTCAGTCCCTCATGAAATTAGGGCTTGTCTCCAAGCTTATTCTGTCAGGTTTATCCCTCTGTTCCAGTCCCTGATCAGATAAACTCACTGCAATAAGCAGCCTCCCATCCTCCTCAGCTAGTGCCAATGACCAAGCTCGTTCTGCTTCCCCATCATCTGTGCCATGGTTTTGCAGGATGAAGCATTGCAACAGAAGAAATCAAAATATTCTTTATCAAGGTTTTGCTTGTGTGTGTTTTCCTACCTTGGTGAAAATCCCAGACAAATTCCAAATGTGGACTTGAGTCTGTGAGATGTGAGCCTGCAGGTGGCAAAGTTTTGGAATAAGGAGCACAGTGTGGAAAAGGTCACAAAACTGAGCCTGTCCCTGATATGTTGATGGTTTCTCTCTTCTCTTATTCACACTGGAAAAGGTCTTTGTCCTGATGCCCTTAAAGGAGCAGACACTCCCTTTCCTTGGAACTTCAGAGTCTTTTGGCTCAGGAATCCCTTGGGATTCACATTTATCCTGCAGCCTCCTCAGGCATCAGTTTGGTCATGTGGAACACAAGATCCAAGAGGGGAAAAAGCTTTTGGTTTTGATCCAGTATGGCCACTTTAACAACCAACTTACAGCAACTGAAAAAAAATGATCAATTCTTGGTCAGAGAGCAGGGGAACAAGACCCACAGACTCAACTTGGTGCTGATGTGTCCAGTTTATTCCCCTGGTTCACCCAGAAATGTGAAATGTTGTTTCCTGGCTCTTTAAAAGATCTTTTTCTCTGTTTGAGAAAGCTGGTGTCCAAATCTGTCTGATGCCCAATAGGACAGTATTAGCTTTCCAGAAAACATTTTTCTTCCATGCCTTCTTCTCAGTTTATTTCTTCCAGTTTGTAAACAAATCATAGCAAAATAATTTTTTTAACTCATCTGAATTAATCCTGAAATAGAAAATTAAATGCTTTGTGTCAGAACCCACAACCAACTAAAAAAGAGAGAAGCTCACTCAAAACCAGCAATTATTACCAGGTGATAATTCTGTTTTTAATAAAATCCCTCCACTCTTCCACACTGTTTCAACCAATGAGGAAGGTGCCAATTCTAAAGTAGAAAATCACTAAATTTTTACCAAGTAGTAAATATTATCTCACAAAAAAGTTCTAGAATTTAACACACCTGGATGCCATGTCTATGTAATGCCATATAATTCTAGCTCAAAAATCTTCACCCGTGAAGGTTCTAGAAATACTAACCCTTGGAGGTAAATAATGGCCAGAACTGAGCATTTCACTGAAGAATAGACTCTATTTTCCAAACTAAGAGACACCAGAATTACCTAAAAATAAATTGAACCAATTATTTGACAAACACTTTGAGGAAAACTAGAATTATAAACTGGTGATGGGAGAAATAAAGGAAAACTGATGTTCTGAAAAAGCTTCCTGAGGCTTTTGGAGCACTGAAGGATAATTTATTTCTAGGTAGGGGTCTGGCTAAAGACAAATCCTTTTCCAGGTGTTTTGGTCTCAGTTCCTCTCTTTGTTTTCATATTTCCATCATCAATTCCCAAGACTCACCATAAATTGGGATTGGAAAGAACAAAAGAACTCAGGCTTCCAAAATTAGTTCTTTGAGAGAGAGTGGTTTTTTTTTTTTTGACAGATTAACATCCAAGTCCTATCTGGAATCCTAGTTGACCCTGGATTTTTATCTTGTTGTAATAGTAATATAGTTTTTTTCCCTTAATCTTCTGGTACTGAGCACTGGCTGACTTAGGTTCAGTATTGGATAAAGGAGCATAAAACAGAGGTCTTAGAAACACAAATGGAAAACAGAATTTAATTTAGTTATGAAAAGATAGAATTAGTCAGGAAACAAATTCAACAGGACAACCCAAAAATAATAACATGTCAAAACCTGGGACTGACTGAAGCTAAAACCAAAAGAGATTTTTACTCCTTTTTCTATAACATCTTATTTAAAGAATAATCTGTGCCAGAATTAGCAGTTGACCAGCACTTACTTTAATGTCAGAAGGAAAGGTACTGTTTAAACAAGAATATTCAGAGTTAGCTAAAATAATATTCTGTGGTTTTGCATTCATGGGCAGTGTGTATTCAGCAGAGAATCTTTTGTCTCTCTACCTTTATTCCTTCACATAATAATAGCATTTTGCTCAGATCATTTTGATAGATTATACAAAATCTTGTTGCATTTGCAGACTGAAAAACAAATTGAAGAAATGTGCCTTTTTAAGGGAAGTATCTATTATATTTGCTCTAATCTCCATGAGAATTATTCCTAGGAGACAAAGAACATCAATACCCCTCTTTCTTCTCATCCCTCTCACTCCATCTCCTTTTCTAAATAAAGAAATAAACAGGAAATACTGCCAAGTTTTGTTCTTGCCATTAGTTACAGGAGGTTTCAAAGAGGGAGGCTCTGTCATACCTTCCACCACCCATAATCTCTCTCCTTATTAAGGAGAGAATCAAGGGACACCTGGATATTAGATGAGATAAGGAGACTATTGCTAAAGCCTGAGCAATCAGCCAGGTCATTTGTTAATTGAAGTACAACCCCAGTTCTTCTTCTGCCTTTGAAAATAGCATCCATCTTCAGGCTGTGTGTTTTAAAGCTGTGTTCACCTTAAAATAATTGGTTTGAATATTTTGTATGAAAAGTAGGAAACATCTCCTTAATGAAAGAAAGGATTTTGCAAGAGATAACATTGTCATTAATGAAGTCTAATTAGAGATTCATTTAAAAAATAATCTCCTGTGCTAATTTTTCAGGGAAGGCTAATAGAGTTCTAACTTGAGACAAAAATAGCTCTTTGGAGTTTTATAAATGTCCTTGTCTAGGTTAACTATTTCTATTATTCACAACAAAAAACAATTAGTGTGTTAGAAATCCGTTAAAGAAAGAAAATTGTGTTGTACAATATTTTTTGAAAGGTTTTGACATCCAAATATTCCCCCCTTAATTTCTGTCGATATAAAGAATTCTGTATTTCCTTACAAATGACAGAGATTCACCCCATAATGTATAAAGCCAATTCAACTCTGTTCCCAGTGTGCCATCTTCCATGTTGGCTTGATGACAGAAATCTGAGGGTTTGATTCTCAGATTTGGAACTCTCTGCTGCCCTGGACTGTGCCTCTGCCCAGGACTAAGGAAAACCAGGCTCTTTTAGAAGGTGACAAATGGTCTTTGCTCAGTGACCAGATTGCTTTAAAAAGCTCTCAGGATCAAAGAGAAGAACCAGCCTGTCTTAGCTCAAGGGGTACTTGGGATGGGATTGGAGACCAGGAGTATCAGAGGAACAAGGACCACTGGGGGAATGCTGAAAATGAGAACCATCTATCCCCAGCTGATCAGTTCCCAGAAAAGGGCTGGATTAGCCCAGCCAAGGAGCATTCCTCCTGGAAGAGATGAGATCTGAAGTGAGGTGTCAGGTCCTGGGGCTTCTCACGGGGTGTTTGAGGTGCAAGGGAAGAATGTTTGGGCAGTGTGTAGCGCTCACTTTGAGGTTTTGGAGGTGGATGGGACTTTATATGGGATTTATGGATGCCCCTGGATCCCTGGGAGGGTCCAAGGCCAGGTTGGATGGGGCTTGCAAACACCTGGGCAAGTGGAAGGTGTTCCTGCCCATGGTGGGAGTGGGGCTGGATGAGTTGTGAGATCCCATCCGACACAAACCAGTTTGGGGTTCTCACAAAATGAACCAAAGGTGGGGAAAGGGAGGGATCAAGGTGGTTTGGCAGGACCAAAGGTGGGGAGTGAGAGGGCTGAGGGGTTCCAAGGGATGATCTGAGGGTGAGGATGTTGCAGGACAATATGCTTCTCTTACTGAGCCCTATATCCTAACCTCCCTCATCCCTCTCTCTGCCTCCTGGGTGGCTGTGGGGACTGAGCTGGAAAACCTCAAGCTGAATCCTCCAGCAAGGACTGAGAGCCAGCAGCTGGAGTGGGACCAGGGGCAGTCAGAGCTGTGGATCCACCAAGAACACACAGCCCTGGACAAGCTTTTGTAGGGTGTTTGGGTGGACAAAGGGCTGCTGGATTGGGGTAGGTGGCTGGAAACTGGGTGCTGACTGGGGCTGGTGAAAGCACCCCTTTCTGTCTGGAGGGACCTGTGTGTCTGGGCATGCCCACATTTATCCTGTGGATAAATCTGGGGGGGAGCCTACTGGGAGTGGGGGTTCAGCTGAACTGGGACTCCCAGTAGGATTGCAGCTCCCTGGAATGCTGGACTTGGCCCCCTCTAACCCCACTCAGGAGTCTTTTTTGATGTGATAAATTACTGTGATTAGAACAGAGATCTCCTCAGCCTGGCTGATGTTTTCAGAATAATTTCCATAATAATACTGTCTGGCAAACAAAAGGAGGAATACTTGAACATCCTATTGATTATTCCTGTCTGTTCCCGAATTATCTTCTCTAATGGGCTCGGAGATTCTTTGTGAGGTAACAGATTTGGGATATGATTAGCTGATTATAAAGAAAATAATTATAAACAGCCTCCTGCGGAAGAGAAAATGGATTTCATGGAGCATCAACATCTTCATTCTAGGGGGAATTTTGCAGGTGAATAACTTTTGTTGTAATATGAAGGAAATGGAGAAAAACACATCCTCCAGGATCTCATTGAATTGATGTCTGAATGCTCAGGTGAGATATAGATATAGATCTGTGTGTTTTATTTTAGATCTCCATATTTCAATTGGATGGGCTTGGAGCAACCTGGGACAGTGAAAGATGCCCCTGGTCATGGTAGGGGGTGGGACAAGATAAGTTTCAAGGTCTCTTCCAACACAAACCAGTCTGTGACTTTTTATATTTGTGTATATATTCATCACATAGGGTAAATTAATATTTTAAACATGAAAATACAATTCCACCCAAATTTCTTTTTTTTTTTTTCTTTTTGTAATTTATATGCTTCTTTTTATTCTGTGCTAGCAGTTATTCTCAAGACTACACATAATTCAAGCTTAGGGCCAGTCTTACTACAAATTTTCAAATTATGGCTCTGCTGTGACACATGGTTAAATTAGAAAGGAAAATGGACCACTTACCCCTTTAAAATACCTGTTAAAATGCTAGATTTTCACTTTTAATTTCTTCCTTAATGCCATTGCCATAAAATTAAGATACCTACACAACAGTTTCCTGCTCAAACCCTTATAAACTCATTTTATCTTTATTAGATGGGAAATTATGAGATGGCAGGAGATCCAGGTCGGGAACAAAAACTGAATTCTATTGAAATTCTTCTTTCCTTATAGCTTATCTCTCAAAAAATTGTCCCCTCTGTGATGTCTCCAGAGCAGTTTGTTTGACTTAGGGCACACTCAGAGCACAGTTATTGCTGTGCAGCACAGCTGCATCACAGCTTGTTTGACTGAAATATTCTTGAATCAGTGTTTGGGCCAGCAGTGCAGGGCCCTGCAAGGGTCACTTGCCCACCCTAATTCTGCAAATGGCAAACTCACCTGGAAATAAGTCACCAGCAAGTAATCAGCTGCCAAAACCTGGAGTTTCAGGTGCAGTAATAGGCTATTAAACCATGTTATTAGCCAGCATATCTTCCACAATCTGCTTCAGTTTCTTCTTGCCATTCGTCTTCCAGAGAGTTTTGTGCCTTCTGGTCTCCAAGTTTTGACTCTATTACAGACAAATCACTCAATAAGAAAGTCCTGGATCAGGTGTCAGACTTGTAACTGGGAGTAGCAGGGCAGCACAAGGGAGAGATGGCACATCCTCATCCTTCAGAGAGAGAATCCTGGAATGGTTTGGGTTGGAAGGGACCTCAAAGCCATCCAGTGCCACCCCTGCCATGGGCAGGGACACCTTCCACTGTCCCAGGTTGCTCCAAGTCCATCCAACCTGGCCTTGGACACTTCCAGGGATCCAGGGGCAGCCACAGCTTCTCTGGGCACCCTGTGCCAGGGCCTCACCACCCTCACAGGGAACAATTCCTTCCCAATATCCCATCCATCCCTGCCCTCTCATGTCTCAGGTTTACAGTAGGTAAAAATATTTAAAGATTGGCAAGGATTGCTTGGATGTCTTCAAGGACTCTTTTGATTGCTTGATCAAAAGATGATTTTTTTTTCCCTAAGCTGTCTAACAGCAGTTCTCTTGCTCCTTAATTAAACACAGTGGAATAAAAAAAATCATCTGGACTCTCCAGTTGTTGTCCACTTGTAAATATTTTTGTGTCCATCACTGAAATCTTGTTGTTGATATTTCTTTGGTGGCAGAAAAATTTATTTTTTTTGGCAAGAAACAATGTAGCCCAATGAATCAGCCTGACTTGGGATTTATCACTTACTTTCCCACCACAGCCTTTACTATTTTCATGTCCTTAAACAAATCAGGTAATCTCTCTGCTTTTCTACCTCCCCTTATTTACACATAAAGAGTGAGACTCATTGCAGATGTATTTGTGCAGTATTTATGAATCTGATTCATTTTAGAACTATTATACACTTTGAATCACAAGGGAAAATAACTAAATTACAAAGTAAATTACCTTCAGTCACCAAACAATTGTGCCATTTTCTCCCAAATGGGAAAGATGCAGTTATTAGCAGAGGAATCTCTCAAATGTATCATTTATTGGAAAGGCAGAAAGTTTCTTGTGTAAGAAAGAAACTCTTGCAGATAGAGACAGACTGTGACTAATTCAACCAGCAAAATTGCAGCCCTTGCCAAGCCTCTTTTTTTCCAGAGGGAATAAATTTCCCCTCATTTTCCAGCCAGTGTAGCACAGGTATCTGCTCCCCTTGGGTACAAAACAGAGGCAAGCTTCATGGCAGATGGGCAGAGGCACTTAGATGCCTTTTTTTTTTTTTTGTATGTATGTACTATACATATTTCATAGCCTGAAGTCCTGCTGAAGCTTTCTGTACATTTTTATTTTTTAAATGATTAGTTGAATTTGTCTCTTCCAAATATTGATGTGCAGCTGAGCACCTTTGGAGGAATGCAGTGAGAGTGCAGAGCTGCTGCTGTCCATCTCACAAGCAAGTTATTTTTTTACCTCATGGCAGAGGAGCACAGATTCCTCCTTGTGCCTCTGATTTTAAATGTGCTCTGTCATTGTATATGGCAAAGGGACACACAGCTCATTCCTGACAGAGCCTCCCTGCCTTTAGTCCATCAGGACTGGCAATTTCAGCCAGAGCAGGGAATCCTGAGCTTTGAGAAGAATGAGCTTGGCACACACAGTTTTGTTGTTATTTTTGCCCACTTTGGAAGGAGGAACTGAAGGGATCTTGCCAGGTTCCCTCCCACAGAGACACTGGGGCTGGAGCTCAAGGCTTTTCTCTCCTCTAGACCCTGATAAACAGCTGAGCTTTAGACAAGTCATTGCCCAAAGGAATAACTTCTCAGGGAATATCCTTTTTGCAGTTTACTAGTTCCCTGATTTTCCTCTTCCAATCCTGCTTCATCTGAAGCTTAAGGGCTTTTTCCCCTCTAGCTGATCCATAAAACCATCCTTAAGCCTCACAGCAGCTCTTGCCTAAGCCTTTGCCAGAGATCTCAGCCACAGCCTGGATGAAACACTTCTCAGGGGAGGTTTTGTTTCTGTTTCTATCTGCCTCTGGCAGCCCTGAGCAGTCCTGGTGTGACCTGAGCTCTGCATTTATCTTGCTCTCAAACAGCCCCTCACCTAAGCTTTAAAACTTTTACCACACTAAGGATGAGATTCCTCAGCTGTTGTGGGGATGTAAAAACGCTTGGGAGAATTCACAGCCTGCCCCTCCTTTTGGAACACCTTTAAAAACCAGCTCTGCTGGATCTGGGTGTTTATTTCCTGGTCACAAACTGAACTTTACTGCTCAGATTAGACCCCAGATCATTGAACAGAGAGAGAAATCCTGCAGGGATGATTCTTCTCAATTCAACCTCTGTGACAGTAAATCTGGGTGAGTCTAACTGGAGCTCTGGGCTTCCTCTTGCTCCCTCTAAAATTTTAACCTGAACCTTAAGCCCTTAAAAAGCCCTTCCATAAACTCAGGGGAATTTCCCATAAAAAAACAAAACTAAGGGCCAGCTTCATCTGCATGATAAAAAGTTGTAGGGTAGAAGTGGGGTGACAGAGCAGGATTTTGTGGGTGACAGCAATGGCTCAGAGAACCAAACCCAAGGTAAAAAATATCCAGAGGCAAAACCTCCTCTGGAAAATCACTTTAAACGAGGAGGGATGGAGTGAAAGACAACACAACAATTCTCTTCCAGCATCTCTGATCGCCTTCATAGCCACAACCAAGACTCAGCAAAGAACATAGACATCAGTGCTAATTATACAGCATTAATTATGCTGTAAACAAGTGACCCAGACAGAATATGTGGGTTAAAAATTTCTGTGTTTCTGGGGATGATCATTAAGAACTCAATGTTAGCATGTGCTGTGGTGCTAATTAGTGAACTAGTAAAGTTTTGGGCCAGGTTTTTAAAGTTTAAACCTGGCATGGTCAATCTAAACCCTCCCTTCACAATGACCTGTAGCTGATGTGATTCTCTTTAATAGGAAGTTATAACTCCTTATCAAAGCACTGCCAGTTATTGTTGTGGCTTTAATCCATAGCTCTTTTAATGGGAATCACAAATTCCTTCATGAGGAGTCATTACCTGCCTATCTTCAGCCAACATTTTTTCAGTGGCTTTAATATGTTTGGGTATTTTTAGGGTTTTTTTGGGCAACATCAGCCTGCAGCCCAGTGGCAGATTCCTACAGACTCTTGTTTGCATTTTTAGCAGCAGGAATCCATTCTTTGTGCTGCTGATTAACGTGTGCTTTGTGTGGGAATATCACTGCTGCATCGGCAGCGTGACATTGCTGGGGACTGGTGCAGAAAATGGCTCTTCAAAAATGCATGAGGCTTCTCAGCTCTGAATGAATCCTTGAACAGGTGGGTGTCTTCACAAGGAATGGTTAACCTGATTGCAAAAATAAGGGGGTTTCTTGTTTTCCTTTTTGATATTTAGGTTGTAGGATCATAGTGATGGATGAAGAAGCACAGCATGTGAAGTAAGTGGAATTTAAGGATCTGTAATGACACAAAAACTCCCAGTTCTCTCCATAACTGGAAGGTGTGGAGTTGGGGAGCTACAGCCACCTAATAAGTTGTGTTGTTTTGTGGCCAGAATGCACAACTAGATATCAAAATTGTTGCTCCCTCAATTATGGTGACTTTATCTTCATCTTCTCATTTTGAAATCCATTTTTAGCACTTTTTGATTTGCTTTTGGAGGCCAACAAACCTGAGAAGTATTGATAGTATGGAAAGCTAGATCAGAATGATTCTTCTAGCTTAAAGGGAGAGATGATGAATGATTTCACCACAGAGGAATAAAAATGGGAAGTCAACAGGGTGCCCAGAGAAGCTGTGGCTGCCCCTGGATCCCTGAAAGTGTCCAAGGCCAGGCTGGATGGGGCTTGGAGCAACCTGGGGCAGTGGAAGCTGTCCCTGCCCATGGCAGAGAGTGGGATAGATGGGCTTTAAGGTCCCTTCCAACCCAAACCATCCAGTGATTCTAAGATTACCAGCTACCTGGAAAGAGCAGGTATAAGACATGAAATCAAAATAAAGAAAAATTAGCTGATTCTTTGACTAAAAGTCTTTAATCCCAAAAGGACCATTCCGTGAAAAGCTGCTTTTCTTCCACATTTTGATGAATATTTTTGCTAATACCAACAGAAGCAAGTAAAATACTTTCAATGCTGAATTTTATGTATGCACATGGAGTGCCTTGACTTCATTTCGAAGAGAAAAAACTCCTAATTAACAGTTTAATATTGCTTTTGTTATTTCCTTTATGATGCTCATAATTGCACTGCTGATTTTTAATTAAACATGCATTTTTGTGAAATATGTCACATAAATAACCCTTCTGAGCCGTGCTTTTAATAACTATTCATCATTCATTTAGGCAGTACAAAGGGCACTGGAAACAATTACTGAAATGTGCTTATACAAGGCAGAGCAGAGCTCAGGAGACTTCCCAGAGCATCTCATTGTCTGATTAAACCCCCTGATGGATTTACAGTGGACCCTGTTTTAACAGATAAGATAAATCTACTGTTGTCCTTATTCCTCATTATTAAAACCAATATCCTAATTATTTCTGGCAGGTTATTTCTAAGGTATTACTTTGGCTCTCCATAAATTGAAGGTTTATATCCTTGCTGACATTTTTCTTTCCTTGGGACTCCTTGTCCTGCTTTGTGCTAAAGGACTCTGGGATATGCAGTGGTGTGCTGGGCTGAGTGAGCAGATATTTAAATACTTTGGTAGAATCTGTGCTCGAGGTGCTGCACAGAACTTGAAGATGGAGAAAAAAATTCTGTGTTTAATGAGGCTCCACCACCTTTTTGACTGCAGGGAGCAGTGTCTGGGTTCAATGCTGTTGAATTTCCTGTGACTGAACCCCATGAATTGTTTCATCCTCCAGGACTGTGCTGCTCAAATCAAAAGGTCTCACGAAGGAAGAAGAGGCAGCCACAAAAGCTGCCATAGGGTTGATCATTTGACTTTAAGATTTATTTTTAATAAATTTTGGTTATTGATCAGTTATTTGTCAAGATAATTTTGGGAAAAAAAAAAAAAGAAAAATGGGTTTTGGTAGATTTTACAGGATGACAGAATTATGGAATGATTTGAGCTGGAAGGGACCTCAAAGCCCATCCAGTGCCACCCCTGCCATGGGCAGGGACACCTTCCACTGTCCCAGGTTGCTCCAAGCCCTGTCCAGCCTGACATTTCCCAGAATATGTTTATTTGTCATACAAGGAAAAGAAAAAATACTTCAGATTGACTTACACTTCTCTCCACCTTTCCCAGAGCCATGATCACCATTAAACACTGGTGTTTTCACAGTCACACTTCTATTTAAATTGATCATTTATCCTAAAGTGCTGCATGATTAACAATACCCACTTATGTTCCTATGTGAATCTATAAAAGAAAAATTTAAAAGTATTTAGAAGAATTTTTTCCTTATTTTTTGCTGAATAATAATTATTTTCCAGGGATCTTGTCAGCAGTTCAGCCCATCCCAGCCCCACCTGGATTACCTGGCAGTGGATATTCCTGGGAGGGCAGCTGGAATTTTCCCCCATCTCCCTAAAACTCAGTCAGCTTAATCTTAGTTTGTCTTTTCAGAGTGCCATGTACAGGAGGACTGCTCTTCTTTATGATTTTAGGCTGAAAATCTGTTTAATCTTCCAGCTTCCTGATTTCTTCTGCTTCAAACACATCTAGGGCTGAAAGCAGCTCTAGCTTTACTTTAGCTTTCTGCAGTTGTGTGGTGTAGAACCTATTCCTAATTAACAGGCAGGACTAATTATTCTATGTAGAAATAACTCTGATCCTGGAATAAAAGCAGCAGCACACTGGGGAGGTGATTTTCTGTATTTGGCAGGAGACTTATCTGATCCTGAGGAATAAAATATGACCCAATAGATTAATTATTTTAGAAAATGCTCAAGTTTTCTTTGCAATCTTTGGCATTTAAAATGAAAAGCTTTTTTGGCTGGGTAATTTGAGAGAAGAATTTCTGTTGATGGTTGTGTTTACCCTGAGAGGATGTTATTTAGAACACACTTCTTGAGACAGAACGATTCCATATGTTAAATACTGATTATTAGAAAACAAAGCCTTAGGGAGAAGTTGTCTGAAAGAGATTTGTGGAACCTTTGAAAAAGAGACTGGTGGGTGGAAAATCACCTCAAATTCTGGCAGATTTGTAAGCAGACTCCCAAAGCTGAACAATCCTCTGCAAGGGTTCTACTCTTCAGTGTTCCCCCCCAAGCTTTTTGTTTGCACATGTATTACAAATAAACTGAGTGGGTTGCAGCTCTGCTTTTTCTGGGATTGATGGTGGTTCCATATTTTGTTTAATTGAGGGAGACTCTGGGAATAAAATGGTGCAGAATTAATTTTGAATTCCTGGCTTTTCATCCTGCCCTCAACATCTGCTCGTTCTATGGCCTGCTGCAAGAGCACCCCAACATCTGGTGGCTTCCCTCTGTGTCCCACCATAGAAAAGCCTCCAAGCTGTACTGAAAACTCTCCCTGAGCCTTCCTCTTGAGCCTTCCTTCATTCCAGGATCTTTACATTCCAAGGCAGAATACATTTTCAGAGCACTGAAGTCAAATTCTGAAAAAAAACAAGTTTTCACTCTGAAATAGAAAGCTGGTCCACATTGAAATTTAAAAGCAGCTTTGGAAAAAAATATTCTGGTGTCTTTTCATAAATTGGAACTGAATTATTTAACCCTGTAGATGGGGCACTTGAGGACATGGCTTAGAGGGGAGCACAGTGCTGGGTTGATGGTTGGACTTGGTCACCTTCATCCTGAATTTTGCTTAGCCAACTAAGCCAGGTAATTTAGGTCAAAGTAGAAGGAAGATCTGGGAAATAAATAAAATTTGACTTTGAAAAATCAAGGGGAGATGAACCTCATCATGCTTTAAACATTTGACAATTAGCAATTTAGTGTTAAAATTAACAATTTAATGTTACAATTGGTAAATTAGTGTTGCAACATGACGATGTACAGAACTTGGATTCCCCAGGGACAGCCACCAGTAATTCCCTGTCCCCAGAGGAGCAACGTGCTGAAGGTAGGGAAGAGCCTGCAGGCTCTCTGGACTCTGAACTCTAAAACACTGAGAGAAAACAGATTATTAAAGTCAGTGCTTTTTGTGGAAAATGTTTGCACAGAATTAAATCAGAGAAGATCCAGGTGTGTACATTGAGAGTTCTTTATTATGACTGTAACAGCATCAGACAAAAGCTGTCAGATTAGTAATTGACTCTTTAACTCCAACTCCAGCTGAGGAAAGGGTGTAATAAGGAAGAGGTATTACTGGCAGAAGGAAAACAATAAGTTAAAAAGCATTCTCCTGCTCATTTTAAAAATAATATCCCAGAGCTCTGCATAAATTCAGCCAGGGCCAGGTTTCACCAGTTTCAATGAGTTCAGAGGGCAGCTGCTCTTTGTATTCCACCTGGATTTACAACCTGGGCACTGCCAGGGGCAATGCAGATAATTCCATGGCTTTATCCTGGATGTTTGACTTCTCAGCACTGAGAAAGAATTCAGCTCTCTGAGCTGAAAGGTAGAAAACATCTGCAATTCAAGTTGTTCACCTGGCTTAATAAGAAGTGACAGGAAGAAAGGATGCTTCAGAATGGAGACTTTTTTTTTAAGAAGCTCGTGGCTCCAGATAATGAATCACTGGAGTTTTATTCAGAACAATTCCTAAGTGGATGCAGGAATTTCCCTTCCAATCCAAGCATCAGTGCTGCAATCATCTGTAAACAAGTGCAGCTCCCCGCCTGCTGTGGGTGTGTCGTGCTAAAGGCATTTCAGGATGTCACTTTTTAGGGAAACTTCCATGTGAGAAGAATGAAATGAAACTTGGGAAGCTGATCTTGGGCTACAAGAGAGTGCACAAAGTGATTATTTTTACACAGTGACCATTGGTCCAACTTTAGCTTAGTGAGAGCTCTCCAGTTCTGGGAATCTCTGCTAGTTCATCATTATTACCATATTCACACTAAACCATTCCTCTCCTTTTTGTACAAAATTATGTGCTTGAATATTTCAGAGTTCTCTCCTTTTTTTTTCTAATTTTTTTTTTTTATTTTTTTAAATCTGTCTTGAGCAATCTGAGCAAGTTTATTCAGTCCTTGGAAAAAAATAAAAGTCTGGAAAAGAGCTAATGAGATAGGACAAATTGGCTCAGGTGACTCCTCCAGGTCCTCTCTAATCTAAAATTTACTGTCACCCTACAGATGTTCCTCATGTCACCAGGGCAGCAGAATTCCTAAGGAAGAAAAATCAAAAGCCCTTTTGGAGTGATGTGAGTGGAAATTTATTACAGTTTAATTCACTTTGTCTTTCATTTCACATCATATTGGCTTTAAGATTTTGTTTTTCATTTCCACATCACTTGCTTTTGAGTAAATACTGCTGATTCTGAAATGAGGATTTTACCCCAATTTATGTCTTCAGCTCTTGAGTTAACTCTCACCATCAGTATTTTTAAAAACACCCCAAAAAGAGCCACGCTGGGATGAGAAGACAAACCAATGATCCCTAAAATGTTTTTTTCTGCTTTTTTCATCCATAGCTAACAGTGAAATAGGATTAGACTCATAAAAAGCTATGTTTTCCCTTTTTTTAAAAATGAAAATTTGCCATTTGCTGTAACAGCTTAAATAGAACATTATTGGAGTCTGGGAAGAATTGAAATAACATATTTTGCCTGCTAGAATCAATTTTCTAAAATAAGGGTAGGCTTTAAAATCATTAGAACAGACAGAGAAGGTGCCAAGTGAAGCAGAACTTCTTTTGAGAAGCAGCCAGCAAATATCAGAAGGTGGCTCCTTATGTTTTGAAGAAACATTTGTAGGCTACAGAGACAGCAACCAAGATTTAAATTGATTAAAATATGGTAATTTTGAGGATGGGGGAAGCTCTGGATATTTACTTTGCTCCCAAAACTCCTGTTCCAGAGTCCCCAGGTGGCAAAGAGCTTCCCACACTCATGCCACATGGAATTTATTGGGAATTTTTGCCTTCCCTCCAAATTCCAGGATATTGTATTATTAAATTAGGAATTAGGGGAATTTTTCAGTTGAAATGGGCTCATTCCCATTTCCTATTCCCATAATCCATTGAGTTCTCTGTGCCACAGCCTTACCCCTACTATGGACTTGTAGTGATGTTTGTGGCCAAGTGAGGGCTTTGCTTTTAAGAAAAAGAAAAAAGAAAATAACATAAAACTCAATACTAAACATCCGAAAGTCATTTAGTTTGGTTTATTTGGGGTTTTTTAATCAGTAAATGCTCATATAAATAATTTATTGCAAGAAATGAGATTGGAAGTACGACCAGCAGAGAAATTACCATCTCCCCTACTTCTGGATATCTTTCCAGTTTAGCCAGAAAGAAACTTGAGCTCAAGTACTTTTTCCAATTGCACTGAAGAGTTTTCATCTCTGCCACTGGCTAGTGTCAGCACCTTTAAGGATTCATGGCATATTTTGGTTCACCAATCTCATTTACATAATCCACAGGTCCATCATTTCCTCTGTCCAGTAGGGTGTGACTAAATGGAGCCTAATTTGGAAAATACAACCATTTGAGTGCCACAAACAGGGTTCATACTAAAAAAGAATATTTTTCAATCTCCTACTTTTATTTATTCATGGTATCACAGAGTCATTAAAGCTGGAAAAGAATTCCAAGACCATCAAGCCCAACTTTTGCCAAAATCCCACTGTGGACACTCATCTGTGTCACAAAATGTTTGTATGGTGTTCTAGGGACCAAAGCAAGGACTGGGGCTTTTCCATATCCTGAAACTTTTTTTTGTTGTTGTTGTTTTGGTTTTTTTTTTTGTTTTGTGCAGATTAAAAGGAAAATGTCCCTTGAATGCTTTGGAAACAACAATTTCCTATTTTCTATAACATTAATACAAAAGAATCCCTCAATATGGAAACCATCTGAGACGAAGCTGGGGCAGATCTTTTTCATGAACTCTATTTTAGTTTTTGCACAAAGACAATAATTGATGTGCTGAGCATTAAAAGTTCATTTGGACTTGATTATTTTCTCTTTTAATACTTTGTCCTCTGTAATTAATTTTTAAGCTTCCTGTAATATTTGAAAATAGAATTAATTTGGCAGTTTTCTTTAAAAATAGAAATGTGAGAATTTGAAATGCACTGTTAATTTTAAAACTGATGGGAACCCCTCTGATTTTCATTTACCAGCAGTGCAAAACCTGCCCTATATTATAAATGCTAACGATGCCACAGACATTTCAAAGAATTTAATGCCCAAACTTAAAGAAAATAAGTGACTTAGTCCAGTACTAATCTTTTACTTTCTATAGTGCTAAGCCTCATTTATGCTTTTAAACTTCATTAAAAATAACTGTAGGCCATATTATTTTAAATGGCCTCTCTGATCAAAGGAAGGAGATTTTTCCCCCCAAGTGCCATTTTCATTTCCTTATATTTAGGAATTTCTAGTGATTTTTGACTTTCATTTTGCACCTAATGTTATTTTTTTCTTAAACAATATATTTTTTCTCCCTGAGGGATCTTTTGTAAGCTGAAAATCTGACTATGTGGAAAAGGATAAGCATTGGGAAACTGTCCATGTCACACTTGGAGCTGCAGAAATTGCTGTGAAAATTATCTGCTGTGCAGGAGGAAAAATTCATGCACAGTTCCTACATGGAGCATGTTCTTAGAGCCTCCTCTTAGAGCACCAAGAAGTTTCCTTTGGCCACTCTGAGAGAAGGAATTTGGCTCTTTAAGAGACCTTATTGTGTGATTCCCACCAAAAGAAGGTTCTTGTACATCTCTGTAAGTCTGGCACAGTCTCAACATGGTCATGGGGTATTATGGGACCTTTGGAAAAAATATTCAAGAGTTGGAATTGAATTATTTCTTTAAGTGCTCCAAACCCCTGTAGATGTGGCACTTCAGGACATGGCTTAGAGGAGAGCACGATGCTGGGTTGATGGTTGGACTTGGTCATCTTAAAAATCTTTTCCAACCTTTATTATTCTTTGACTCTTTTTTTCCTCCTTTTCCTTATATTTGTGACAGGATCAGCTGGTTCATTAAAAATTCCAGATAAATATTCTGGAAATCTAGGAAACAGAGGCTAAGAATTTCCATGATCAAAATTTCCATGAAATTCAAGTTAAAATACTGTAAATATTCCTTTTAATTGCTCAGACTTTTTAAACTGGTACATCTCAGTTTAAGTTCCTCGACAACTCTAATTCTCAATTTATTTCTTTTTCAGTACATGTGGTTTTTTTAGTTTCAGTAACAGTTGCATGGGTTTTCCAGACCTATTTGAAATGAAAAATGGAAAACAAAGGTATCTGGTACCTCCTTGTGCTGCTGTTAAATTTGCTGCTTCCATAATTCAGGAAATTTCTGAGGGCATCTCCTGGTAAATACTTGACAACAATAAATGTTCCTAAATCCTGCAGAGTCAGAACTCCTGGTCTGAGTCTGATTGGCACAAGATTGATCTAAATAGGGGCCTGACCTGAACCAAGGTGGTTCTCCAGATTGGATACCGTAAATGTGGAATTGGATAAAGTAAAAATCCACATTATCCCTTCTGCCAATAATGGAATTAGGTTATTGCTCTGGCAGTCAATTGTTGTTTGACAGCAATGTGTTCCTCTGGGAGACTCTAAATCCGTGTAATTTCCTAGCACTCCACTGGAAAGATGTGGTGATTATGACACACAAGCCTGTTTATAATTGGTCTCTTATGTTATAATTGAGAAGGAATAAAAAATCAGTCTGGAAAATCTTAATGCAACAGAACCTTATTAGATAAATTCAAGGAGAATCCAGATGCACATTGAAAATTAGATGATCTAAACCACTTGCTTTTAATGTTTTCTCATACACAGAACTGATCCTTATGCACAAAAAATCTTCCTCAATTTCCTAAACTTTCAAAAATCAGCTCAGGGGTATAAAGCAATAATAAAGTTTGACCTTTCCTTCCTAGAGAATGTTTTCTTTAATTATTCTGAAGTGACAGGAGATGCTGATCCTTGAGCCAGTGCATTTCTGAAGTCTCAAAAGTATTTAAAATATTTGATGTTTAAAAAAATTTAAAAATAACCCCAAATTCAAACTGCTCTTGTGCAACACCTTTCTTTGGGGGATGGGTAATGGATTAATGATTTTTAAGCCACAGCAGCAAAGTAAACAGATAAATTTCAATCACTGAGGTCTTTCAAAGTCTATATGGATGGTTTTAGGTAAGTTTTATGGCTATGGGAAATTGCCCTCTTAAAAGAACTGGTTGATGAAAAAGAATAACATTTCTTCTCTAAAGTTCTTGGGCTGAGATGTGCAGAAATCTGTTCCAAACCAAATGGCAAACCTGGTCTTGTTGCCTGGTTTGTAGACTGTGCTTCCAGAAAATTAGAAAAAAAAAATGGAAAAATGGCCCTGTTTCATTGCATTCCTGCTCATGAAATTAACTCAAGGTAGGAAGATGTTCAGAAAGCACGGAAAAGCTGATCTCTGCTGAATTACTTTTTTTGCTTTTGTTTCCAATTTAATAATTCTGGGAAAGTCTCATTTCGGAAACATTATCAGCACTGTGCTTTCAAGTTTCATTACAGAAGATAACTCAGGGTTATTGTGGAATAGAAAATGAAAATATTTCAAAGTTTTATATGCTTTCAGCATTTTCTTTTTTCTTAAGGTGGTCAAGAAGAATTGAAGCTGGGTTTTTTGACTTTGCATTATCTTATTTATCTCAATTGAACAGATTCAGGACAATGACATAGTAATTTTTAAGCAGTCTTGACTCTAGAAAACTCCTATTTTTTCTAATCAATGCAGGTTAGATTTTTGACTGAAAGTTGGAATTACTTAATAAAAGCACCTTAATAAAATTAAGGGGAATAAATAGTTTTATTCCCCTTAATAAAATTAAGGGGAATAAATATCCTGATGTTCATTACATTTCTAAATAAACTAATGCTTAGTGTCCAAAAGGAATTTCCATTTTTATATCAGGTATGACACTAAAAGGAAGCACAAAATAAATTCACAAAATAAATTCACAAAGTAAATCAGCTTTTTCCTAAAACTTGATGCTGTTCTGGGTTATTCTCTCAGGATATTGGTCTGTAGATACCAGCAGTAAAAGTACCTGCTCTGCAATCTCCTGGGCCATTTCACAGAGATAATTTGTGACAAACATTTAAATGACAGCTCAAAAGAGTATTATAGCCTATTGATTAAATTTGCCACTAGAAAATTGTTTTAGTTGCAGAGTTCGGGCCTTGAAAACGAAAATTTCTTTTAATATCTTTTGTGTCTAAGAGAACTTATTATAATGTAACATTTTATAGAGATTTTTCTTGTATTAATGATACAAATCAAAAGCCTAAAGAATTCTGAAACACATGAATATTTGGAATGAAGCTGATTCATGACAACAAATGAGATGTTTTTTTGAAAAGAAGATTTTCTGGAGAGTTCCTATAGGCAAGGAAAGAAATGCCAGACCCCAAAATCATCAGGGAAATCAATCCCATTGTAGAGATTATTCCTAAAATTGCTCTGTGGCTGTTACTTTAACATGGAGACTGGAAAAATGCTGATAAAATTTCTCAAGGCCAGATGAGGTTTCTCCCCCATGAACCTTGGGGTGTAGTTTTGTTTCAGGGAGAAATATCTGGTGCAGAAATATTTCTGGAGCACACAAATCCCCAGTTTGGATGTACAGCTGTGTCTGTTTTACCAAACACTGCTTCAGGAACAGATCTGAGCAGCAGAGCAGGGGTAGGCACTCAAAATTTGGAGGATTTGGGGTTAGACTGGCTCTAATCTGATCCTGTGGATTGAATTCCAGTTATTGCCTAAAAATCCCTCTGGAGAGCATCTTCTAGTTAGGAATTTTTCTAAAAAGGAACTGAATTCTTGAGTGTTCCCAGACTTAAAGAAAATGGACAGAATGGCTAAGAGGGGATGGTGAAGAGTTGCTTCAAAAGCCAGTGTACCCTTACCCCATAAGACCCACAACACTGAAGAGTGATGTTTGCTTTAAGAGCTCTTCCACCACAGGGTTTATAAAGTTGCCAGAATCCACCAAGAATATCCATTTTTACATCAGGAAATTTTTATCCCAGGGCCTCAAGGACTTTGGAGCTGGGCTGGGCTTTGCTCCCAGGGAACAAGTGATGGGATAAGAGGACATGGAGGAGGCTCAGCTTGGACACCAGGAGGAATTTCTCCATGGAAAGGGTTGTTAAACATTGCCAGGGGCTGCCCAGGGAGGTGTTGGAGTCCCCATCCCTGGAGGTGTCCAGGGAACACCTGGATGTGGCACTCAGAGCTCTGGGCTGGGGGCAAGGTGGGGATTGGGCACAGCTTGGGCTCAGTGACCTCAAATAAAATTATAAGTAAAGCTGTGCTAACACTGAACATCCATTACTACTCTTGTAAAACCAGCTCTCAATATCAGCTGCAGCAGCTTTGCATGGGTTAGGATCCCGAATTACAGCTGGACTTTTTCATCCATGTGAGAGTTAATATCTGCTGTCAGAGCACACGGCACAGGAGGACCAGAGATGTCTGTGCAAAGCAGCCTGCAGGCCCAGGCTGAGCAGCACAGACAAAGTAATTACAGGCACTTCAGGAAGAACTAATAAACGTTTCCCAAATCCATTTTAAAGGAAATTGGAAAAGGACTTTGTCAGCATTCAGACAGGCCTCCAGGAGAACACAGCCCCTGACATTTTCATTGAGCAGTCCTTTCCCCACTCCTGGCTCCCTTCAGCAGAAGGGAGTTTTTAGAGCTCCGAGTCCAAATGTCGAAGATTACTCATCGCTGCTTCAAATGTGCAGTTCCTGAGAAGTCCTTTGCCACAAATGTTTCTCCTAAATTGAAGGAACTTTTTGAAGATTGAAATGGTCTATAGACTAGAAAGTGCAGTTTCTGTCAAGTTAGAAATATGACAATTTTGGGACTATTTCAGCAACGAGCTACATTGATGCTTTATTTCATTTCCCAGATCTCTGTTGGTTGAAGTGAAAATATTACCCACTGGAGCAAAAACTTGCAGCAGTTCTTACAGAGGGCTTTAAGAAAAGGGGATAAAATAGGTTTGCAGTGCTGGAATTCTTTCTTATGAGGGTGGTGAGGCCCTGGCACAGGGTGCCCAGAGAAGCTGTGGCTGCTCCTGGATCCCTGGCAGTGTCCAAGGCCAGGTTGGATTGGCTTGGAGCACCCTGGGATAATGGAAGCTGTCCCTGCCCATGGTAGGGGGTGAAAAAAGATCATCTTTAAGTTCCCTTCCAGCCCAAAGCAGTCCCTGATTTTATATTCTACACTGAGCATCCCTGCAGCCTCTCTCCTCTCTGCAACAATTTGTGTATTTCCATGGACTTCAAACCCACATATTTTATATTTTTTCCCTGTCAGACTCAAACCTTAATTTAAACATTCCCTTTTCAAACCATCTGCATCAGCTAAATATCCTTCAGGTTCTGCTAAACTTGTGGGGATGAGACAATCACACAATTTCATTTATTCTCCCAGAAAGTAGTAATTTTAAGAAGCTACCCAGGAAATATTTTATGACTTTCTAAAGATCTCTTACTTATCCATGGATTCAAGGAATTGTGGCCCTCATGAATTTGTTTGTTTAGTTTTCCATTTGATGAAATTAGGTTTGTGAGGTTGTGCTTTGTGAGCTCCTGGTGGGAATTCAATTCCTAGGGGTGAAAAAGGGGGCAAATTAGGAGAACAGAGCAGATGGGGAGCAGGGAATTTTTGTTTCAATATAGAGTGTACTAAATGAGCTTAAATGAGACAGAAAGGGTAAATGAAAGAAAAATCTGGAAAATAATAACTGGTAGAGGGTTCGTCTTCTTTTACTATTAAGGGTTTGATATTTGAGTATATTAAAAATCCTTCCCTGCCTCATATCCCAGTTATCTCCATTGTAACAGTAGAGGGAAAAGGTTTAATTTCAGTCTGATAGTTTTGTTTGTTCCTCTTCAGCTATAATAGACTAAATTAAGGTTTATTCATGTTAGACAAACACATATTATTGTCATCACTCTCTGGATTCTTAGGCAAATTCCTTTATGATTTTCAACACACCTAATTTGGTTGGTTTTTTATTGGTGGTCTGGGTCACAGAGAGCTGTAGGTTCCTGTAGGTCCTGCTTAATCTCTAGGGCATTCAGGTCAAGATAAAAATAGGTTATATATTTAATTATACCAGAGAATAATACAGTGTAGCAGGGGAGGAAGGCTGAAGAACAGATTTCATGGCTATATCCACATAATACATCCAATAAATTTTATTAGGGCTGTCATTCATTTCTGTCTTACCTCTGATGCAAGTTTTGGGAGTGTTTCTCCAGCAAAAAATATACATAAGAGAGAGAAAAAAGAAAGGATTTAAAACTTTGACCACCCTCATAAACTAAATAAATTGTGCTGGGGACATTGCCAGACGTCTCTTTCTGTGACTGTGCCCCATCCCAGAGTCAGGGATCTTCATAAGCCCCTTGGGATAGGCTGTAGTGTGTTCATGTTAGCAAGGAAAACATGAGCACAAGTGATCACAAATAGACTAAATCCTCCTGAACATCTAAAAAGATAAACAGCAAGGAAGATAAAAAAAAAAAAAAAAAAGAAGTCAGGATTATTTGGAGGAAATGGGATCCTCCTGTTTTCAGTCAGTAGGAACTGAAATGAGGAAGATGGGAGAAGGAAGAGGAAGAAGTTGAGGCCACTATGGTTCCCTCCTGTCAGAGGGAATTCCAGCTTGATCTTCTCAACCCCCAGGACTAAGAGCAGGTCCTGCTTTTAGCTGGGGTGGAGTTCACCTTCTCCAAGGCAGCCTGCATGGGGCTGTGTTCTGAAATTGTGTGAATAATGCTGAAAATGGTGCTGGCACCACCCTGACACCACCCTGATGTTCCAGTGGTTGCTGATCTCTGCTCACACAGCATTTACTGTGTAGTCAGAGCTGGGTTAGAATTAGTGGGGGTTGAAAGCTGCTGGTTTTACATTTCTAGTCCCAATCTTAATTAACATTTAACAGTTAGCAGGAAGCGCCTTCCGAGTGAATGAACCCAGTGAAGTTTGGAGCTGGAAATTGGCCTGATCAGTCATTCTTTATATCCTTCCATCACTAATTTCCCTGGTGATACAAGTCCAGGAGCAGCACCTCCCGTTTGTGAAGCAGTTATTAGGAGAGGAAATCTCTGATTGAAGTCACGAGGCTGCTTGACATCTGAGAGGTCTGCAAATGAGACAGCTGCTTCCCACTGCTTCTCAGAGATGTGCTGGAAATGATCCCCTGTCTGAGCTCATCCAAGGAGTGTAAGGCCTGATATTCCTTTATTTTCAGTGGGCTGGTGTGAAGCAGCTTTCTCATCTCGTCCACAGAAGTTTCATTATTTTAGTAATAATTGATGGGGTTTCTTGACGTTCTTCCCTTGATTTTGAGGAGCATTAATTAGGCACCCTGAGTCTCATTTCATGAGCAGACCTTCATTTCTTGTCTGCATCACCTTTTCTGTGGCTTAGACTAGATGGGTTTGACTTTCTAAGTGTCAGGGCTCCAGAAAGCTGGTTATATGTTATTAATTCTACATTTAATTTTTCCTTTTTTTTCTTTTCTTTTTTGTTTTTATACAAAGAATTATATATATATTTGTGTAGAATGTGATGGAGGAAATATTTGCCACAGGGAACAGAATTAACAGAATTCTGCTGCCAGTGTTAAGTTTCACCTGATCTTCCCAGCTCACTTTCCAGTGTTTTCTGTTGTTATTGGGGATTTTTTTCCTGTGAACATTTGTGTGAAACATTTACATCTGTGAGTAGCTCAATTCGAAAATGAAAATGGTGTTGCTTACCGTGAACAAGGCTTTGGAATCCCTCACACAATTGTTTTTTGTGGTGTTTAGGATGTGAGTTTTCACAATGAAGAAATCCAGATAGATACATCTCTGGAGTGATTTGAAAGAAAAATTGACAAGGGAAGATCACTCAAAATTTCTGTTCCCTCTCCATGAAGAAGAGGGAGACTCCTAACACCTGTGAATTCTTCCATTGATTGGGAATTCTGCAGCAGTCACAGCAGAGGATGTATCTGGTGAGGACAAGGGGCCAAGGAGCTGTTGATAAAATATCAGTGTTGATCACTTTTGCTTCCCAGTGCTGCACTGGCAGTGTGAACTTACCTGATATCACAAAAACCAGAAGAGATTAAATCCACTTTCCTGCCCCCTTTGTCCCTAAGCAGAACAGAAGTGTCCCTAATGCTGCAGTTGAGCTGGATCAGCTCCATTTACCTGGATTGTAAAATCCATTTACCTGGACTGGATTTTTCCCTTTCTGGACAAGTTGTGTTGGACAGTCTGGTCCAGGCTCATCTCACACTGCTTAAGTGGGAGAATAAAAGTTTTACTTTTATTTAAAAATCTAACGGCTGGGCAAGTGTGGCAGTTTCCTTAATGCCTGCCCAGAGCTGCAACATTCCAGTGCAAGGACCACAGCTGGAGGAAGGACAGGAGCAAAGATGTTCTGTAAGTGAATCAACACATTTTGTACAAGTTTGTAGTATTTTATTGCTACTTACACAGACTTTCTTCTCATTCTGTGCAAAGGTTTCCCACCCCTCACCAATCCTGAGCTTTCATCAGTCTGTATTTTCATTTAATGATGTTATAGACTTCACTGCAATTCCTCTCATTCTTGCTTTTTGTGAGCTTTAAGCCAAAGATAATGACACTTACACAAAACTAAATTATTTTCCTTCTCACTTGTACAGCCTCTTCCAATTTTATTTTGTCATTTTCAAAATGAGTCTTTAGTAAGAAAACTACTCCAGGTGATGTTTCTGTCCCTGATTTCCTAGTACTCCTCTCATTTTGGGGGAAATAAATCACGACATTCTCAGAATCAGATTATTCCCAGTTATTATATAATTCTGTGATTTAGTTTCATTATGTAATATTGGCAGCAAGAAGATTCTTAATTAGTTGCACTTGCTCTTTAGAAAAGTTTTTAGAAAAGTCAGTAAAATCAAAAGTTCAACCTAAGCATGTTCTCCACACTCAAATTAACCAGATTAATCACTAGAGTAGCTGGGAGTGATAAAATGAGGGAAGATGTGATTCTTAGCAAAAACTGCACGTGGAATATGATGGGGGCCAAAGGCACTTCCAAGGAGAATCATTTCCCAAAGAAATGAGGCTTTGATTTGGTGAAGAATGCTGGCATTCCATGTTTCCCCCACTGCAGCACTATGGGCTGTTCCAGAGGAGCACTGGATAAAAAACAAAAATGAAATATGGCCTCCAGGCTGAGCAATTTAAAAGAGATTCAGACAAGACATATCAAGCAAAATCAAATTTTCCCTCATGAATCACTGCTTTTGCAGAAATCTCCTCTTCTTTTCCCCCTGCTCTGGTTATTTACAGTGATAAATTTGATTCCAAACTCCTGCATTTAAGTAAGACAGAGCATAAGAAGGAGATGGAATTGTATGAATGATTAATGTATACCCTGTCTGTGCAGCACTGGAAGGAATCTACAGTTTTTTTGAGTCTGTACTTTTTGCTTGTCCCTAAGTTTTAACAAACTTCCTAATTCAGACTTCTGCCAACTGCTGACAGCAAAGACAATCTGTCTTTTTTCTGCCTGTATGGAGAAAGTGACAATAATTTGATTAGGCTGATTTATAACATTAGAAAGCAAGAAGAAGATGAGGAGGGAATTAATCAAATTATGACAAACTGATCCCAGAGAAACTGTGAATTATTAGAGTTTTCTCTTTTAGTCAATAGGATACATCTGGAAGTAAACTAGACCATAGCTGATTAGATTAAAAGAATAATAGCTTTGATTTCTGCTTGATAATTGTCACCTAGAGCAGCTAAATTAAAGCTCCCACAAAGCAGAAATCACCTCATCATACAGGAGGGTGTATTTGTAGTATTTGTTCTAACAGTGTGTGTTCACTCTGTAAGAAGGGTTTTAAATGTTATTTCCTTAGGATATATTGCTAGTTGGAGACTTGGAGTAAGCTTTAAAGGAACTCCTTAATGGTAAAGGAGGGGTCTTTTGGGGGAAATACCCCAAAATTCTGATTATCTGCTTCCTCTTCCCATGTTGGCTGAAGTACATCTCTTATCATGCTGAAATGTGGTGTTAGATAAAAGGCCACCCTGATGATACCAAATATTTGCAGGAACTGGACCTTCTGGGGGAACACTTTCCTGTATTTTCCCACCTGAATCTACCAATAGTAGGATTTCCAGTGCAGACCCCAGACTTGCATGAGCTCTAGGGGTAAGTTTTATTTTTTATTACTTTTTGCATATGTGAAGACTCAGACCAAAATTTTGGAAGGGAAATGACTGCCAAGAAAAAAAATCAACACCGAGAACAAGCAAAGAACCTTTCTCTCAAAATAACCCCTATGCAGGAAGTGCCAAATTCAGAAGTCAGTGTCCAAAAAATATTGCCTCCTCAGGGCAATAAATTTGCTATTATTGCATCTGCTGCTCCATGCATTCTTCAGCCTGGTTCTGCTCTGGAGGATTTTCTGGGAATGCTAATAACAGCATTTCAGGGGTGGCTGCCCCTGGATCCCTGGAAATGTCCAAGGCCAGGCTGGACAAGGCTTGGAGCAAACTGGGATAATGGAAGGTGTCCCTGCCCGTGGCAGGGGTGGCACTGGATGGGCTTGGAGGTCCCTCTCAACTCAAATCATTCTGGGATTCTGTGGACAACAGAAAGCAGGGATTTTTTGGGGGTTTTTTTTCTGATCTTATAAATTTGGTGGCATTGAGAAATAGGAGGAGAAATAATGAGGGACACCTGTCTGAAGAACACCTCCTGTGGGGAGCTAGAAAACATTGTTGTAAGGAGTATTGCCAGATTTTGTTGATCAACGTGGAGCATTCTACAGCCCCAGATGTGTTCCATGATGTCCTGAGAAAACCAGTAGCTCCTGTGAGAACATTGCACTAATGGCACTCAAATCTCACCATTATTGTCTTCCATTCCAGTGAGACTGGAATGAAATGTTGTGCAGCTTTGCAGGATTCACTAAATAGTTTAATTCCCCATCTGGACACATGCTGACCTCATCCACTAAAACTGGATGTTCTGAGGTGCACAAAGAGCAGCAGCAAGAGGAGGAAAAGGGGCAAGGAGGACAAAGAACTCTTGTGAGAATCCTGTAGAAGAGAAAACCAACAGCATCATTTCTCTAATAGCTGCCCTGAGTTCTTTCTTTGGGAGGGCATTGAAAGCAAGAGTCAGTTTGGACAGGCATTAGCCAATTAGCCCAGAGCAAATGCTCCAAGTCTTGAAATGCCAACAAGAAAAGTGGAGGCAAACAGTAAACAGTTGCAGTCGTTCTCTGTGTCTCATAAGGCCAACAAATAAAGTGATTACCAAATTCAGAAGTCAGTGTCCAAAAAATATTGCCTCCTCAGGGCAATAAATTTGCTGTTATTGCATCTGCTGCTCCATGCATTCTTCAGCCTGGTTCTGCTCTGGAGGCTTTTCTGGGAATGCTAATAACAGCATTTCAGGGGTGGCTGCTGAATTGAAAATTGCAGCAAGATCCAGGGAATGCTTCTTCAATTCACAGATCTGAGCCAAATTCCCAGAGTTAACACTGGACCGTAGGGAACAAATTTACTACAAAATCTTTAAGTTCTCTTCTTTTGTTCCAATGAATCTAAAAGTGTTTGCAATATTCCTCATAACTCTCTCAATTCATAATCTCCAAAGTGTAGCATCAATATAGCAGAGGATCTTGGGGTCACCTGGGAATGTCTCTGCAGAGAAATTAATCTTACTGATAACAGCCTGAGATTATCCCTGTAAATAGCTCATTTCTCACTGTCCTATTACATGGGCCAAACAAACATGATTTGTCTTATGCTGTCAGCACTATTTATTTAATCCAAATGCAATATTTTTACATTTCTAGAATAGAAGAGTGATTTCCCTGTGGTGACTGCAAAGGTAAACCAAGGGACTTGTGGTTGCCTGAGGCCAGTTCACTTTCTGTCTTTTCTGGCTCAGGTACTTGGGAGCAATTGAGTGAAAATTTATCTTTAAGTGCTTTGTTTGAACACAGGTATCACACTACTTGCTTGAGAGAGAGGTTGTGGCAAATGGATTTATAGAAAATTTTTAAAGTTTGATAGAAGACTTGCATAGTGTGTATTTGTATGTAAACTTTGAGATGAGAAATGTTGACTTAGAAATGTTATGGAATAGGATAGATACTGTTAGGAGAGAAATTGAATTAGGAACAAGTTTTAAAGGATGGTTTTGTAAAAAAAGACTGGATATTTTGGAGAAATAGAACTATGAAAGACATATTGTAGTAAGATTTATGAGGAGTAACTTTAGATGATTGGTTTTAAGGTATTTCTAGATGGTGTGGTTAAAGTTGAAAGGTTAAGAAACATTTATAATGTAATTAAGAAATAGCTGGCTCCTGATTGTGATGATGTGAATTATAACATCTGTATTGCCTCACCCTTCTCATGAGACTGAAGATGGAATAAAAGTTTTTTAAAGCACCTCTCAGTTGCCCCATCTCTGGGTCAGAAAAAGGCACAGTCCAACAAGAGGGGTCTAGTAAGTGGTTGGAGCATCCTGCCATATCCCATGCTCGCTGGGTTTTCCAAAGGAGCAATCTCTGCTGCACACCCTCTCTGAAGAAGAAGCAAAGAGCAAAAGCCTTTGCAGTTATTCCTCCTCTGCCATGGGGAGCAGGAGGAGCTGCGGGGACACCTCACTCATGGTGGGGAGTGTGGCACCATCACCCCTGTGGCTGTGCTGTGAGTTCCAGTGCTGGCAGAAGGACACATTCCCCATGGGATGAGCTGTGCTGTGAGTTCCAGTGCTGGCAGGACACATTCCCCATGGGATGAGCTATGGTGTGAGTTCCAGTGCTGGCAGAAGGACAAATTCCCCATGGGATGAGCTGTGCTGTGAGTTCCAGTGCTGGCAGAAGGATGCATTATTCCCCATGGGATGAGCTGTGCTGTGAGTTCCAGTGCTGGCAGAAGGACAAATTCCCCATGGGATGAGCTGTGCTGTGAGTTCCAGCGCTGGCAGAAGGATACATTCCCCATGGGATGAGCTGTGCTGTGAGTTCCAGTGCTGGCAGAAGGACAAATTCCCCATGGGATGAGCTGTGCTGTGAGTTCCAGTGCTGGCAGAAGGATACATTCCCTATGGGATGAGCTGTGCTGTGGGTTCCAGTGCTGGCAGAAGGATACATTCCCTATGGGATGAGCTGTGCTGTGAGTTCCAGTGCTGGCAGAAGGATACATTCCCCATGGGATGAGCTGTGCTGTGAGTTCCAGTGCTGGCAGAAGGATACATTATTCCCCATGGGATGAGCTGTGCTGTGAATTCCAGTGCTGGCAGAAGGATACATTATTCCCCATGGGATGAGCCTTTTGCAGCTGTTTCAGGTATGCTTTGGGTCCAGGCTGCACCACTGACAGGATCTCAATCTCACACTGGTTTGGATTAGAAAGGACCTTAAAGCCCATCCAGTCCCACCCTCTTCCATGGGCAGGGACACCTTCCACCTTCCCAGGTTGCTCCAAGCCCTGTCCAACCTGGCCTTGAGGAAAACCAAGCAGTGAAACACGTGAAACACAGACCCATGAACAGGAAAAATGACGGGAAAGCAGCAGATTTTGACATCACTTTGGAGAGTTCTGTCCCAGCAGGAAATATTGCCAGAATGCCTGAATGTGGCAGTCAGCTGGAGAGCAGGAGCTGGAATCAAAGTCCTATTTCCTTCCCAGATTTCTTTTCCCATTGCTGGTGTTTTATACCCTTTCCCCCCCCCAAAAAAGGGGATAATCTCATCTGCCCTTGACAGAGTTTAAATTATTTTTGAGACCCGGACTTTTTCTGGTTTCACCAGGCTCCTTTCTTGCTTATTCTGTAGAATTACCTGGTCCCAGCACACAGCTCTCCTGTTTCTCAATTCCCTATTTTTATCTTGCTGATTCTACTGTTTCCAAGTGTTTTCCCCAGCTCTTTCTGTGCCACTGTACCACAGATCTCTCCTGACCCCTTTGTGGCTGCAAATATTAATGTAAGTGTACAGAGTTAAGCTCAGAGTGTCTTCCTCTCACAAAAAGTGTTGCTAAAGGCATTTTGTATCACTGCCAGCTGCACTATTTCAGTGTGCCCATGCCTTGGTGAAAGGCAGGCAAATATTCACTGCCTTTTTTCTTAGGCTGCTGCTGCATTTTTGCAGGAAACCTGTCCCTGCTTCAGCACTGCTCCACTGCTCTGAGCCACTTGGGAACAGCTCAGTCCCCTAAAAGAGGTGAAGCTGCTCCATCACTTGTTCAGGTTTAGATTTCAAAACACCCCCAAAAATGAAGACAGATAGTGATGATGGATTTTAAAGCATGGTGGCCATGAAGCCTTTAAATTGCCTGCTTTGGACACCCTCTTGAAGCCCCACTTAGTAACAACACTTGCATGTGGAACCACTGCTGACTCAGTGTTTCAGCCTCTTTAAACTCTGTTTGCAAAAAAAACCAACCCTCTTAACATTCCAAAAGTGAAACTTGGCTCTCTCTGTGATGCTGTGGAAATGTGTGAGTCAGGGGTTTTCTGCAGGATGTAGTGGTGCTCACTTTGCTTTTCCTTTGCTGTTTTTTATTTGTTTGCTATTTTTTAATTTATTTTTTTGCTTTTCCTTTGTTATTTTCCCAGCAGGATGTATCTTTGGAGATGCATAAGGGCTTTGGATTGTGTTTGTTTTCAATGAGTTTGTTTTAGTAAGGTGAAAGGATGTGTTCCCAGAAGCTGTTTGCTCTTTTGGTTGTTTGACTGGTGTGCCAGTGTTCCCCTGACAGGGAGACTGTGGGGAAGGGCTCATCACTCCCAGGACTTTGAATCTGTTAGCAGCATTTTAGCTGGGATGTTCTGTTTTTTTTCAGACAGGGAATTTTTCATAATTCCTAATTTCCAATGCATTTCCTTGGCTGAAACTTCCTTTTCTGTTTGTCTACAAACAGAGCTACTTTGTCTGTTAATGGATATTCTTCTGAATTAGGAAGGGGGGATTTTATTATAATTCTGATTTTCTTCTTGCAATTTTCTTTTTGAGGTTGAACTTGTTTCTACTGCCAGGCAAGCTGTAGAACATTAAAACTGTTTGGGAACCTTTGTCCAGTGTATAAAGCTATTTTGGCTATTCTTGTTTCTGGTTTGATGGCTTTGATGGGCACCATGGTGTTCAAAGCTGGGACTGGATGATCTTGGAGGTCTTTTCCAACCTATACTGCCCTGTGGTTCCATGGGAACAGGACAATATCTCTCAAATCAGTACCTTCAAATGTACTTTCAAATGCATCTTTAATAAGCCAACATTTCTCTCAAAATTATCTGTTTCTAATGTCTGGGCAGATCTGGATGAATGTTAAAAGGCTGCATCAAATGCAATACAGTTTCCCTGTGTTCCCAGTGTCTTGTATTCATCACTTCTGAAAAAAGGCTGCTCAGGATCTTCATATTTTACTGAGTTTAATTGTGAAATTCGAGTTTTAATCAATGGGAACCAGCTGAAAAAGTTTTTAGAGATAGTAAATGGAAGCCAGTAGGGATCTTCAACCATTTCAATGAAAACCAAAATTAAAAATTTTAAATGAAGGAGGAGATAATGAGTTCACTGCTTGTTTTTTCACTTGTTTACTCTTGCTTTGACCCTCAACACCATAATAAGCTTCAGTCAGGAGTACAGTTCCTTCCAGGCAAAGTATTCTATGCAGTGATGAATATCTAAGGAATAAAATTTATTACTGAAAAAATCCTTCACTTAAATCCAGTGTTAGCAAAGTCCTTCTTTTTAAAAAGCAAATTTGAAAAAGCTTAGAAACACAGATGCAGAAGCAAAATGAAAGGGGAGTTCTCAAAATTCCTGGAACAGAATGTATATATATCTTTTATTTGGAAAATCTACCTGAGGTTGATGCCCCTGAATTCAGTAGTGCATTCCAATTTTCCCTGCAAAACAAACTCTTATCTAAAGAATTTAGTAGCAATTTAAACTAGTTACTTAAGGAGCTTTCTAAAATTATTGGGGCTTTACAGCCTATGTTCTCATGATAACAGTGCTTGGAAATCAACTTTGTTCCCAGGAAATCAGTGGCAAGAGTCTTACAAATGTCAAGTGGGTGTTTTACTACAAATGAACCTGGCTTTGTAACACAGTAAAGCACTTAGGTTATAAAAGACAGGAGGAAAAAGGAAAAAGAAAAATCTCTGCTTTTATGGGCCTGAAAGAAACAGTTGGTTGTGTTCTGATGGTCTAGAAGGTTCTTCCAGCTCTGGAGTGTATCAGGGTTTAAAACAGGGCTTTAGATACCTCTGAAAATAAACTTATTGCTCAAACTTATATCCCATTAACTCCCACTTGGATATTTGCTGAATATCCCAAGTTGCCATGTTCCTTGCCCCAAGTTAAAACAGAAAATCAGGTAATTTTTAATGATTTATTATTGTCAAGAGTGTTGAGAGGAAGAACTTTGCTATAAGCAAACAAAAAAAAATACTCAACAGAGTCTAATTAAATATTTATGTCTTTCCCCTTTATATACATATACATATATATATATTCCCTATATATGCACACATATATATAAAAAAATGTTCTTTTGCATTCAGGAACTTAATAGAGGTTTTAGTAAATACAACTTTCCCAGTAAATACAACTTTTATGCTCTCTCAACCAAGCCACTCCTCAAAAGCATCAAACATGAGTTGTTGTAGCCTAATCACCAGAGCACATTGAATAATATCTAAGTGGAGAGAGGTTTTATGGGAAATAACATTTATTAACTCAAAGGTGGTTCTTCAAAACCTGAATTAGAGGGTCAAAATTCAGCCTTTAATACTGTCAAAGTGCACAGAGCATTGAAGAAGACTCCAAAACTATACCTGCTTGCAAATAATTTTCTGCAAGTTCAAATTGCATCTTGGGATGTAATTCATCCTGATTTAGAATTGCAGGTTTTATAAATTCAAGTGTTTGAAGTTTTGGAATGTTACCAGTAAGTTAGGGAAAAAGCCAATTCTCACATATCTGATGGATCTGTTTATTTGTTCACTCTAACTTAACAAAAAAATTAAAAAAAAAAAGAGTCATATTTACTTTCTAAATACTTTTTCAGTGTTTTTCTCTACCAGAAAAATCAAGGAAATTTATGGCCTCACTTAGAAACTCTGACTTACTGTGCACATTTTACAGTGGTGGTTTTGGGGCCAGAATTCTGTACTTTCTCTCTAGGCTTTTGTTTTCCCTTTGATGATGAACCACTGCAATGTTGTCAAGCATTTTCAAACCACTGGACACTGCCATTTCTTCATCAATTTTTCTTTATTTCCTTAATTAGAACACCTGTAGCTGATGACTTTAATGCTCACATTTTAAGCAACAGACAAACTTTTGTTTGTTTTTCACTGGTTTTGTTGGTTTCTTTTGCTCCAGACAAACAAAAGAAACTATTGCAAAGGTATTGATATTACTGCTGCTGAAAACTTCATTATTCCAAAGCCAGGAGCCACAAAACAGCCACAAAACAGTTCAATATGTTTAAAGCTGAGTAAGAAAATGGTTTCCTGGCCTGTTTAAATAACACTAAGAGAAGAGTAATAAGCCTGTAGGTCTTATTATAGGCAGCAGAAAAAAGCAGAAAAAAGACTCTCTTTATAAACTGTGAAGCTCAACTTTTTTGTTATGAAGACAAAGCACCACCTGTGACCTTTAAGAGATTTATTTTGCTCCCTCACCCATTCTCCTGTGCAAAGGATTAAAACATTATTCATTCCATAGCTATAAAAAAAAAATCTGTCATCTACACTAGTTTTGATTTTCTTCTCCACACATCCATTATGTTTCAAACAAACATTTTTTTTTTTTTCCCCAACTCCTGGAGTTCTTAAATAACTTCTTCAAACACTTGGGAGAAGTGTTGACAAAGCTGTGAATAATGTTCAGCTGAATCGTATTTGTCACACAGAAACACCTCAGCTCCAGCACGCATTTCCCCTGGGACAACATGTTAAACAATGGAAACTCAATTCTGCATCCTCCAAGGAGACTTTCCTTGCCCAGGTGTGGTCACAGCACAGCACACCTCCAGGAGGAGAAGTTCACAGCTTGACAGCTACCTGGATATTTCCATCAGTTATTTACTTGGACCACACTGGGATTCATGTAGCAAACACCATCATATTTTAGAAGTGCTTTTAATCAGTTGGACTCAGCTAATGTTTATATCACCTTGAGTATGTAGTAGTCATAATGAGCAGGTTATACAGGTATATAATTCATGATTTATTGTATCCTTGTTGTTCTTAATAGTTTTGTTATCATTGCAGGATTGCTTCCCCATGATTGGATCTTTTAATATACATTGACTTGCTTACAGATAGAATCATGGAATATCCTGTTCAGGATCATCCAGTCCAGCTCCTGACACCCCAACAATCCCACCCTGTGCATCCCTGGGAGCATTGTGCAAATTCCAACCTTGGGGCTGTGCCCATTCCCTGGGGAGCCTGGGCAGTGCCCAGCACCCTCTGGGGAAGAGCCTTTCCCAAACAGCCAACCTAAACTTTCTCTGACACACCTTCAGCCATTCCCTCAGGTCCTGCCCCTTGTCATCCTCAAGCTGTCACCCCATAAATGATTATTTAGGACAACAGTGCTTTCCTTCCTCTCTAACTTATTCTCAGCGGTTCTTTTCATCGCATTTGAGTCGTGAAGGGCCTAAACTATGGTTGTAACCACCCACAGCCAAATTATGTGGGAATTTAGAGAGACCATTCCCAGAGGAGACAGGCTGTGTGTTCCAGCAGAAGGTGTGGGGTGCTGTTGGGCTGCAGAGGGATCAAGAGGAAGCCCCACTCAGCCTGGTCTCTTTTCCAGCCTTACAGCACCTCCGGCCGGCAGCACTCCTGCTCCTTTGACATAAATTTATCACGTGTCTTTGTCAGATCCACGCCAAACTACTTCAAACATGCTCTGCAATTACCTCCAGCTCACGCAGGACAAAGCAGGGTGATTCCTACAAAGTTTGGGCAGGGCCTTTTTGATCCTTCCTGCTGTTCCAGTGTGCACAAACTTGTTGGTGTTTTGATGGGGTTCAGGGCCTTGGTCTCCATGTTTAAAGCCCTTAATAGAGCGGGTCACACTCTCTCGCTGGAGTTCTGAAAGATCTTTAGGGATCTTTCATCTCGCCTTGGGAGATCTGAGGGAAAAGGTTAATCGTTGCCGGGGCTGGAAAGAAAGCCTGGGTTTGGCTCCGAGCTTTGCGGCAGATCTGTGAAATGCCTTCCTTGAAGAGGAAGAGCCACTGCGGCCTTGGGCTCTTGAAAGAGGCACAAAGGCCTCACTTATCTGTGCAGACGTTGGGGAGGCGCCTCTGATTCCTCTTGACTCTTTCTTTGCTCGAGGCTAAAGGTTGAAGTAGAAAGAGCTCGGCACAGTTGTCGCCGCACAGCCACGCTGCCGAGCGCGGACGCTGCGGCAGCTCCTCCTCGCGCGCCGGAGACCTCGGCTGCTTTCTGAACCAGAAGATCCATCTCACTGGAAGAAAACAGCTCCTTCAGTGGTCCCACTTCCACACAAATTCTGCTCCTTTCATGCCTTCACAGTACAGGGTAAGTTTTTTTTTGATCAGTGTTTTAGGGAATCGCGGAGGGGTTGCAGTTGGAAGAGGCCTTAAAGATCATCTGCTTTCTGCCTCCTGTCATGGGCAGGGACATTTTCCTGGAATAACTGAGCTTCTCCATTTCTGTTTCCCTCCTGGAACATGTTTTGATCCAGGCACATCTTGTTTTAAGTTAAGAGACCAAGAGAGTACCAAGCTTAGTTTTCCTTTAGCAGACCAGCATTTAGAATAATCCTGTCTTAACCCTCAGATCTTTGTGATCAGAGCAACACACAGGGCGTGTAATTCTGAAATAGTTAAAACTATTTAAGACTATGGTTTTAAAGCTATTTAAAACTAAATAGTTTTAAAACTATTTAAAACTATGGTGGCTATGCCATTCACAGAGCTGTCATTTTGACAGCACTCTGAAGGACAGAAAGACAGCCTTGCTATTTCAAAACTGTTTCTGGAGGGCTTTGGAAATTTATCCTGTAGGATTTCCCTTGACACCATTTTTCAACCAGATTTGGGGTGGACTTGCAGTTTTGGTCCTCTGTGCTGGTTTTATCTTCTGTTAAATTTCTGAGGAGGAGACTTCTGTGTGGCCTCACTCAGAGAGCTGAGAACCCACACACACTAAAAAACTGAAAGCCAGCTGACATTGGACCAGATTGCAGTGGTTTTGGTCAAATAACTAAAATTTAGAAAAAGACTTAAGCATCACTGATCAGAGTCTTTGCTGTCCTGATCTGCTGCAGTTTCAAGCCCCAGAGGCAAGACCTCCCCATTGCAGAAGGGTTGGGATTGTGATGACCACTCACTCAGAGCATGTTGTCTTCAAGCCTTGGCATTGAGCTGCAGATCAGAAAAACAGAATCTGCCATTTAGGAGAAGCAGAAGTCTTCTAATCCCACTGGTGGGAAACCAGTCCCATCCCTCAGGAGCTGTATTCCATGAGGATTACTTTTGGGGAAGCAGTTAAGATAACCATGAAGGTTTTTCTTGCTTATGAGCAGAATAAAGAGAGAATGAAAGTTTTGATGTCAAGGTTGCACCCACCTTGGTTCTTTGTATATTGATTCCATTAATTGGCAGATAACGCCAGTTGATGTGGGAATGAGAGAGAAATTCTGAAGCTGTGCAATGGTTGTAGTCTGGGCCCTCAGTATTCTCTCAGCATTGACTCTTTGGATGCTGTTCAGATAAAATTCTGTGTCAATCCTTCTATAAATCAGCCATCCCCACTAACAGTTTGTTTACAGTCATTGCACACCATTTAAAATTAATATCATTTAAAAAAAAAGAATGATTCTTACTTTTTTTTCCTTTCTAATAAAAGCTTTTTTTGACAAATTATAATTCAATTTAAATCTCTGTAGTATCTGTGGCAATTCATTTCAGCCATGAACAGCATGAGAGTGTAACAGAGGAGAACACTGAATAATAAAGCAGCATCTAGGAATTAGTTTTCTTTCTCTAAATGAGTATTTCATTGCCATGAGAAGAGTGTGTTTACATTCTGAGTGACTTTGAAATCAAGTGTGTTTCTGTGGGTCTGGGGGCAGAAATGAAAGCCTACAAAGAGAAGATTGCTATTCCTTTGCCTGTAGTAACAAGATTCTCTAAGTTATGAACAAATGGAAAATGAGTGAGATCAATTTGAATCTTCACTCCGCTGAGCACAGTGTAGAGAAAGACAAAATACAAGACAACCTTAATGCTGAGAGTAGAGTCTAGCACCAATGTAATTCACCCATGGAGTTCAATACCTGGGTACACATGATGAGAGCATTCATCTTAGGAATTATGTTGGTCTGTCTTGTTTAAATAACATTGCAAACCCTCTGCTAATTGTTCTTAACATACGTATGATCTGGGAAATTGTATTTGGTGAGGTATTATTCAACTAACTCTTAACCAGTCTATTAATTAATAACCTAATTATTCACTCTGTTACAGGGCCAACATTTTTTCCATTTTCCTAAGAAAATAAAAAATTGGAAGCTGAAAAAGGAACAGCACATATAGACTTCTTTTTTGTATCTAAGGTATTACTAGGAATTATTTGATCAGTTCCTGGCTCAGAGAGGGGATTTTTGATGGGAAATGATATGAAATGTAATGCTCAGGAACTAGAATTACTCAGCTTAGCTGGAGGAATTGCATGAAAATTTCTAAAGGTGCAAAAACAGCAAGAACTTTAAATTTGAAAGACGGACTTAGGGTTGTAGCAGTCTCAGTGGTTGAGAATGATTGTCTGTTTGAGAGGTTTGAGATTTGCTGCAAGAATCCATGGGGGCACATAATGTGATAGATGATCCTGATGTTCCTTTCCAGCATTAAACCTGTGACAGAAATTTTCTGAGGGCCTGGGAACCCTCTAGGTGCTTCTGCCACAATACTTTCCCCTCTGTGAACATTTCCCCAGCAAGTTTAAATCTCCACCACCACGTGAAATGTGTTTTTGGCAAGAACCAAGCCTCTTTTAGTGGAGCAAGCACAGAGAACCAACACTGAACACAGAGATGATATTTATTTTTGATCTCTGTAAGGCTCCAAAAGCCCTCTTGATTAAATGGATTCAATATTTTGATGCTCCCACAGATGCTGCATTCAGATCAGAGCCAACCCTCCAGAGCAAAACAGCAGACTGAAAATCCAACCAGAGCAGATCAAGTGCAGTGAGTGAAGGTGTGTTTCAATTTAATCATCAGAGAGTAATTCTTGTGTTCTTGCTGCCTGTGCTATTGATTTTGGCATCTCCAAGAGGTTGCAAACACCCCCAGTCACCTTGTGCCCTAAAGCTGCTTCTACCCAGCAGTGACGTTTATGAGACTGCAAGCATTGGAAAACTCTGATTTTTTTTCAAGCTCTTAAGGATTCAGTATATCCCTGTCTGTGGACTTGAAAGGATTCTTCCAACATTTTGCTCATATTCTTGGTGGCCACTGTTTTTTAAAAACAGCCTTCAAGTTTTTTCTTTGTAATCATAAGGTTAATTTTTAGTTACCACAATGTAGTGAGAGGTATATCTTGAAAAGTTCACTGCAAAATAATAGCCAGTTCACAACAAAATAATAAAATATATCTATTTTTATATAAATATAAAACAATAATAGATAGTCTATATAATATAACATAACTATATATTATATAGAATATTATATATAATAATATACCATATATTTTTATTTTATTTATATTTATAAATATAATTTATTACAAATATCACACTTTGGTAACTATTTGCTATTGCTATTTAATATTTGTATCAGTGTCACTGGTTTATTATAAAAATTGTTTAGCATGCACATAATCACAACATACAGTGCCATGAATAAATTAAATTGTTGAGAAACCATTTCAAAGCTACAAACTTTTATTTTCTGGTATTAATTTGTTCAGTGTCAGTTTTTTGTTCTGATTATTGCTTTATTTATCACAACTTTGTCTTTTTTCTTCGCTTCCTGACTCAGTGTGAATGTTCCATCTAATTAAAAATTATAATGCTCTAGAAAATGCTCAAGATAAAGTGCAAGGGACAACTTTTTAAGTGACAAAAGATTTTTAGCTTCTGGGACTGAATTAAAGAACAGGTAACATCACCTAACTCTTCTGGCTAGGAATAAAGAAAAATATTCATTAAGAATTTTGAGATATTTGTTATGCATGTAATTATTTGACTGTTTATGGTTAATCATGGAAAATTTTATTTTCACAAAAAATTCATTAGTGATTTAGTACAGTGGAGAGGTTAAAGGTGGAATGTAGCACAGCAATTACTTAAACTCAGATCAATTTAAAGGCTCAGAATAATAAGCTTGTTTACAAAAATAAAAAAAAAATTAAAATTGCAAAAGTTAAGCATACAACCAAAACTGATGGATATTTATAGGAAAATTATATACAATTACATGTAAGATGTGAATTGATCCAGTGTTGGCATGCAATAATATCCACACCTCTGATAGCCTTGAGCCTAATGATTGAGAAAAATCTATGGCAAATTGGCAGCTTCATTGAGACTTGCATGTAGAGACTTTTTAAGGTAGCAAAAAACCCCCAAAATGATGGTGGTATTTTTTTTGGAAAATTGAAATAGTGTTTTTAAGGAGGCATATAACATATAACTAGGATCCAGTTGTGATTTGCAAGTAAAAGTGCATAATGTGTCCTTCTAATATTTATTTTGCAGGCAATCCTTTTATTTTGAAAGCTACACAACAAACATATCCATTTGGACTTAAATCCCATCTGGGTTTATATGAGGATTTGAAAATTATGTTAAACAGCATTGTAAGGAAAGCTTGGTAGAAAACTTAGCTGCAATGATACAGGAAATAAAATAATTAGTAATGAAAATAATCTGTTTTACAAGGAACCTGGTGTGATAGTTAAAGAGCATGGCCTTTAAAATTTAAATAAAACATTTAAAATTTGAGATCTGGCCTTTTCTGAATACAGTTTAAAGATTCATGTAAAAGACAACTGGATGAAGGAACAGGTGAATTCTTTTCCCCATTGCAATAACTTTTTCTGGAGAAAGGATACAGAGGAACTGAGCTGGTCACACTAAATTATTCATAATATACATGTGAATATGTAATATTAACATAGGATTTATGCTTTGATTTCATGATTTATTCATCTTGAACAGAGTGTGGGGATTATTCTCAATGGGAAATTTCTCTTCTCCTCACCCCTGTTCCCATGAATGATTCCCATCCATCCTGCCAGCTGTGGGAGGAAACTCTTGGAAATCTAATGGAGCAGAGTACAAATGTGAGGAAAACCCAAACATTTGGCCAAAATTAGATTTATTTTAAGCACTTAGGGCATTTAGGTATAGGTGCAATGGCTGCTGGGCAATGGTTTGGGATTGTCTCTGGAATTTTGCAAGAAAGATTACGCTCGTACTTGGAAATCACAAATGTGCAAAATTCCACAGTCAACCTATTTTCAATTGGGTTTATTTTTAATGCTGAACTTCCTTGCTGGTACAGAAATTGCCTGAACTAGCAGTACTTCTGTGAGAAGGTCAATAATTCAATATTAACCGAAACAGATTTTCTACGATTAAGCTCTAGAGGTTTTTATTTTGGGTACCAGAGATTCTTTGCATTAGAAGCAGACTTCATTTTGCAAAGAGAGCAATAATTTCTGATAGTTTTTACTTCTAGCACTTCATTTAGCAGCCACCAGCACATTTATTTGCAAAGCTAAAGCAAAAGCCGGCAACACTTAGAAGGTAATTGTTTTTCAAAGGCAACACAACGCAATGAAAATTCAAGAGGAGCAGGATCAGTTACTAAAGCTGAGCAGACACACAGGGATGAAGGAAGGGGATGCCAGATGTCCAACTGCAAGCCCTAAAAATGTCTGTGTAAGTCACTTGCAGACTGATAAATGGCTCCTTTTCAGTTTACTTTAGCAACAAGGCTCCTAAAACTCCTTTGGTTTGTAAGGTATTGGAAAAAAAGATGTCCTGGAAAGTGTCAGAGTTGCCATCCTTGGAAATGTTCAAAAAACATGTGGATTTGGCCCTTGAGGATGTGGTTTAGCGGTGAACATGGTGGTGGTGCTGGTTTTATGGTGGGACATGATGATTTTAAAGGTCTTTTCCAACCCTTACAATTCTGTGATTGCTCCACGATTTGCAGTGGAGTGTGCACATGTGGGACAAAAATGGTTATGACTTAAGATCTATCTCTATAATTTAACCTCTGAAGTTTCTGACTTACCTAATAAATGAGGCTTCTCTCCCCTCAATTGTTAACTGAACGTATTGAGCTTTTTTCCAACTATTAACTCCCCAAATATTCAGGGCTTGGGTTGCTTTTGAATGATTTCTTCGGTAATAAGAAACTTGCAGTGAACTTTGGATTTCCATCCTTTAAAACCATTGACTTGCAGTTAGCCTATGAAAAGTGTAATTGATTTCCATTTAGCTGTAATGGAATTTCTGCCTGGGCTGCATGGAGTAGGGTGAGGGATGTGGAGTGCAGTGAATCACTGTCCCCAGGCTTGCTCCATCTTCTGCGACGCTCCGAGGGATGGGAGCCCCCTGGAAATAAAACCCCCACGTTCCTCTCCAGTCAATTCACTGCTGCAGACTGAAAGGGATGTTTTTAAGCAGAAGCAAAGGGCTGGATGATCGACCATAAAGCTTCTCTAATGAATTAAATTACACCAGTGATACTTTCTTATTGTTGCAGGCAGGAGTGCCTGATGCCAGCAGCCCGTGGGCAATAATACTGAGGAAGTAACAGAATCTCAGCTGATGTCAGTTATTGCTTTCCCATTTCCCCTATCAGCAAAGGATTTTAGAGCCATAGGTTGGGACTACTAGTCTGAAATACATTTGAAGAGGTCAGGAGGTGTTATTGGGAGTCCTCTGGGAAAGATTTTCTACTCCTCTTAAAGACAATTCACATCAAACTATGTCTTGTTTCAAAGTATTTCACTTCAAAAAGGTGCTCTGAAAAGGTCTGAAAGAAATCTTTAGTAATATCTGCCATGTTAGTGTCACGGTTTCTGTTGCTGGGATGTTTCACAGGATGTTTCATGTAGGATGTGGAGCTAAGTTGTGAATTAGTTACTGCTGTGCTTGTGTCTGCATTCTTCCAGGAATGCGTGCAATCCTTTAATCCTTCTGGGCAGCTTCCTGGTGCTTTCCAGGAAGGAATTTAGTCTTGTATTCAATGGTTTCCTCAAGGAGGGGCAGACACTGATCTCTCCTCTCTGGTGACCAGGACCAGGCCCAGGGGATGGCTGGAGCTGTGCCAGGGCAGGGTCAGGCTGAGATCAGGGAAGGTTCTTCCCCAGAGAGTGCTGGGGCACTGCCCAGGCTCCCCAGGGAATGGGCACAGCCCCAAGGCTGCCAGAGCTCCAGAAGGGTTTGGACAACACTCCCAGGGTGGCATTGCTGGGGTGTCTGGGCAGGGCCAGGGGCTGGACTGGATGATCCTGGTGGGTTCCTTCCCACTCAGGATATTCTGTGATTCCATGATTCCTCCTTACAAGTAACTTGGACTCACTAAAAAAAAAATCCAGTTATTCTGTCTTCCTAACCACCTGAGAGGAACCTTTGTTTACCAAGCAGTTCTGTTTGCTGGAAACTTTTGGGGTTTTTCTCTTTTATGTTTTAAACTAAGCAGGGTGAGCCCCACCCCTCTCTCCCAACGCTGGCCATGAGGGAGAGTCAGGGCTCAGGATGCTTTGTACTGACTACACTGAGAGACACCCTTGCCTGGGGTAACAGATGATGTGCTCAATCTGTGCAGAGATTTTGCATTTCAAAGGAAAGCCCTTAATAGTAATCAACCCTTGTGTTTGCTGCTGCTCACTTCAAGAGAGCAGTGCTATGAGTACTTGACATGTGGAACAAATATTACAGAAGAGAAAATATTGTTTGCCACTTCTCAACTCTTTCATTTGACCTTCTAATGAGGTTTTATAGAACCCTAATGGGGTCTGACTCATGCTGATGCCAGCAGAGCTTCGTGGGGTGACTTTGGTCCTCCACATGGAGCTCAATCCCAGCTGGATTGAGTGATGGGGGAAGCATCTCCATCACTGTCAGGAGTCAGAGTGCTTATCCCAACCACCACCTCACAGTAATTACGCAGAGGATGGGGTTAATTTTTGATCCCTCTCTCATTTACTCCAAGACACATCGTTTTAATGTACACACTGACACATGGAGATGGACCATTTATGAGGGGTGATGGACTCCACTGCCATTAAGTTTTAATGCATCATTAATTTTCTAGGCAGATGTAAAACAAGGCTCCGATATTCTGTTCTTCATTCCCAAGGTTGACTTAAAAGTCAGTGACCTCTCTTGATTGAGTGGTCATTAAACTAGTCTGAACTATAGTCATTTTAATCTTCAGAGCATATAAAAATTAGCAGTTAAAAAAAAACATGCAGATTTTTGCCTAAGACTCTGGCTTATTCATTCAAGGTTCCCACCTTCACACCCTGCTCCATCACAAGTGGGATTTTACTGTGATATCAAAATTCATCAAGTTTTGCCAAATTCCCTCTTTCCGTTCTCTCTCTTTTCTCTAAACCATCAGGTAGGTTTGGTGTGAACACATGAACTTAACTTCTGCAGATGGATTATTAAATGTTTTTAATTTAAATAGAGGCAGGTTTTGTTTGTTTAATTTAATTTTTTTTTTGATGTTTTGGATGTTTTTGGGGTTTTTTTAACTTGGTTTGGTCTGTTGTTGCCAGCTTGTTTGTGGGGTTTTTTGGCAGTGCTAGAATAAAATGCTGATTTTTGGCAGAGTCCAAGACCAGGCTGGTCAGGGCTTGGAGCAACCTGGGTTAGTAGAAGGTGTGCCTGCCCCTGGCAGGGGTGGCACTGGGTGGGCTTTAAGGTCCCTCCAACTCAGACCATTCCATGTCATTATGATCCTTTGTCATGGGGCCTCCTTGGTCCTCTTGTGAGTGGCTTGGTCATCCAATGAGTGAAAATTTAGGTAATTTTCAGTGCTAAGCAAGATTATTATTTTATCTCCAGCATATAAAAATTATTGGAGCTGGATGGGGGTATAGGTGGGCAAACTGGAAGTGAGGGTAGTAATTAAGTACATATTATTTACCCATATATCTGCATGAAGATTAAGTACATATTATTTACCCATATATCTGCATGAAGAGCAAGAAATAGTTCAGCTTTCACAACTGAAAGGACATCCAAGCTCTTGCAGTGAGAAGAAATAGATGCAAAGTGCTTTTTTAATCTCCCCCAATATTTCAGGATTTTTTATTTTACGCAGACTAATGTAACAGAAAAATAACAAACAAAAATGACAGCAAAACAAACAGCACCACTCACCACGGTATTTTCAGAAACTTAATAAGAACTCTCAGTTTCTTATCCTAATCACGTTCACCAATTTAGTGTTCCTTCTTGTCCTGTTCCTGAAAAGCATGAGAATAATTTTCTTCCCACAAGTCCTATTGATTGCTGTCCTGTAGAAGTTGAACGTATCTGCACTATTTGTTTGGGTTTTGTCGTCAGTAATCCATTTTTGTTTGTATTTCTTTCCAGTTCTATTATAAAATTCAAGTCAGTCTTGTTCTGAAGCACAGGGAACCTGGGAGCAGCTCGCCCTGAGGACTGCATTGTATTTTAATAAGTGTTGCATCACTCTTAGAAGCATCAGTTAATTGCCCTTGGACTTGTGTGAGGGAGTGCTTCCCATGCAATTTCTAGGTGTAGTCATAGGGAATTCTTTCTAAAATTACTAAAGTGTGAGGAGGCAGGAGCAGCATGGATTGACCACGACCCCCATTGCCCATCTCGAGAGTCTGTGTGGTGGAAGGCATTGTTTTAATCTGATTTTGCTTTCTTTATCCAAGCATATTTTAGTTGGTGATCAATTCAATTAATTTTCCCCAAGCTGAGTCTGTTTTGCATGTGACTGTAATTAGTAAGTGACCTCCTTGTTGGTTTTCTTTTTTCTTTTTTTTTTTTAATCACCATCCATGAGGTTTCTCATCTCATCATCTCATTTTCTCCCCTGACCTGTTGAGGAGGGAGATCAGGAGAGCAGCTGGGTGGGCTCTGGCAGCCAGCCCAGGTCAACTTCTTTATATTAATATATTTACATATTATACCAATATTGCTATGGGAAAAAGTGCTCCTTTGGGATCAGCTTCTGTAGAACACCAACTTTCATGGCAATGTAAGGACATATGAAGGTGGGAGTATTTCCAGGGAGCAATTAGGGGATGTAACAGAATTAATTTTATTTATTGCCATTCTTTGCAATACTTTTGCTTTTCAGGATCACAGAATTATTCCAAATTGCATCAGTTTTAAGATTGCATGAAGATTATCCTTCTAGGCAGGGAGATTTCCCCACAGTCTCCCAGGATTCTGCCCAAATCTTCACTGGTTTAGGAAGTGCTGTGTGATTTCATGGACTGCAGTTGGCAAGACCAGTTCCCAAGGATTGCTGTCAGATCTTTACCACAGTGCATTATTTTGTGAATGTGGATTGGACAAGAGCAGCTACTTACTCATAAATATCCATTTACATGTTAGATTGCTAATTTGAAAGCTTAAAAATTGAATTAATTTGGATGGTTTATCTATGAGTAGAATAGAGTGGGTTTGGCATAAGAACTTCAGTTGTGATCAGAACTTCAGCTCCACATGATGAATTGCTCTGGTTAAAACAAAACACAAGCCCAAGAAGACATTAAGCTTTGTAGAAGCTGTTAAATTTAGAATTTAAATGATTATTTAGGAATTCATTTAGTCAGCTGAGGCATTGGCACAGTTTGCCCAGAGAAGACCTGGTCTTAGTGGAAAGTTCCCTGCCTGTGGCAGGGGTTGGAATGAGATGAGAATAATTTTAACAAATAAAGAAATATAAAAGTAAAATGCTTATATAGGTCATATGGTCACCCAAACTGAGCACACAAACACTTGGTGTTTAATTCTGAAGCTCATCAGTGAGTATTTCCTAATGGTTTACCAGTAAAACAAATCAAAATTTTGCTCCCTTAAACATAAAAAAAAAAAAAAAGAAAATTTAATACTTCTTTTCCATGGAGGTCTGTTTCAGTCAATAAATACCTTGTGAAATGACAAACACTACTGCAAACAAGAAAACTGCTTTTAAAAGCTGTTTATAACATGCAGCATATTAAAGCACGTTTTATGATTCATGTAGCCTAAATATGAATATAAATTGATGATTTTCTTCTTTCTTGTGCTTGACTGGAAATGTAAGGTTTGGGTTTTTTTTTACTTTAACAACCTACCAACGATTTTTTCAGAGCAAAGAGTCTTTCTATGTCATTAGGCTTTGCCTACTTGTAAATATGTAAATACCACTATAAATATTAGCATTTGTCTTGGTTGAAGAATGTAAATATGGCTTTGGGGAATTTGGAGGTGGGAGATGAGGAAAGGGAGGAAATAGTAATGAGGAAAGTGTGGTACAAGGTTTCAAGTTCAAAAGCTGAAACTCAGTTTTTAGAATTAAAATTCCTGGATGTTTCACTGTACTTTCAGCTCATGCCTATTTTTAGGTTTACACTTAGTCTGGATTTGGGATTTCCAAACCACTGAGTTTGGGTTTGTTTGTTTGATTTGGAAAATTCTAGCAATTCTATAAATATGTAAATCCTCTGATAAGGTGTGTGTAAGGAAATTCTGAGTAGAACAAGAGCACAAAAACCTCAGGAGGGAGTGGGAAGAGCCTTGGCCATGCCTCACCTGAGTTCAAAGAGTGGCTCCCAAACCCCCTTTCATGAAATGTGACATTTCTGTCTCAGCAGATGACACCCCAGCAATACTGGCTCTGTTTTTACATAGGGTCACTAAAATTTCCTGAATATCTACAAATAAGGGTGTGTTCTTTTTCATGTCACAGACTCCCAGAGTGGTTTGGGTTGGGAGGGACCTTAAAGCCCATCCAGTGCCACCCCCTGCCATGGGCAGGAACACCTTCCACCAGATCAGATTGCTCCAAACCCCATCCAGCCTGGCCTGGAACAATTCTAGGGCCCTGGACAAGACATGTGCCCACTATAGGGAGAAACAGAAGGTGGGAAAATGTCACTCTTTCCAACAAAGAATGCAACAGTGCTTCACAGATAAATTAGTTTGCCTAAAAAATATGTACTTTTCTGTAGATAGGAAAGTGTTGCAAAGATGAGTTATTTCAACATCACATTATCTAATTTACTTTAATGGATATAGTGAGGTTAATGTTATTTATACCCCTAACAAGCCACAAATAAACTTAAGTTAAACATTGTGGGCAAGGATGTCCCTGCCCACGGCAGGGGGTGGAACAAGATCATCTTAAAGGTCCCTTCCATCCCATACCAGTCTGGGGTTCTAGGAATACCCTGCTTTGGCATTGCCTGTTGTGCACAGCATCATGTTCAGTCTGGAGACAGATTCCAGGTGATTTATTTTAGTATGGAATACTTCCTTAGCAGGACTTGCAAGAGCATTTGGGAAAATGGAACAAAGAATTTGTGCACAGCTGATACGGGCTTGCAATGGGAAATTGCAGTAAAAGACCACTAACAATCTCTAGAAACTTTGTTTCCTGTGATTATAACTCTTTGTGAAGGTCTTTGGAAAACAAAACAGGCTTGGGAGACCCTGGCTTGCCCAGTGTCAAGTGGCACAGAAATTACTGCTCCACAGAGTCCTTTGTGGGCTCCTGTACCACACAGAAAACATGGTTTAACCTCTGCAGTAATCAAAGCGTGAAAAGCCTGAAAAGGCTCCAAACACCAGCAGAAATTGCCAGGGGGCTGTTGAATTTCCTGGCTTGGAGATGCTCCAAACTGGAGTGGGCAAAGCCCTGAGCAAGCTGACATCCCCTGGCCCCGTGCAGAGCAGGGGCTGGATGGAGATTCCCAGAGGCTCTCTCCAACCTTTATCATCCCCTGGTGCTGTGATCTGAAAGGGCAGAGGAAACGAGTCCCCACTTTGCTCTGGATCCTGATGTCTGAGGATGCACAATCCCCTGTGCTGCCAGGGACAGGGATAATATTGCAACAATTATGGATTTCCTCCCAAAATCTGGAGCAGGAGTTCATGGGAACCTTGCCTCAAGGAACATCATGTCTTAGGGAAGCATCCTGACCTTCAGATATTTCTGACAGACTTTCCTGCTGTGTTATTAGGCATTAACGTGGTAAAATATGATTTTACTTTAAAGCCCTGTTTGCTAAGCAATGAATTCTTGCTTGGCTGGTTTAGATATGCTAAAAGAAATCCTTTTTAATGAGACCAGGACCAAATAGAATAACTCTTAATGGCTGAGATTTTTTAAATCATTTTTATACAGCATAAAGATAAAAAACCAAACATGCTCTTTGGTCATATACACAGATATATAGAATCTCTCTTATTGATACTCTAAAAATACACTTACATGAGCAGGAGCAAAGGTGCAGGATCACTTGCAAAATCATGGAATCACAATCATATATAATAACTAAAATGTGTAGATGGCTTTGTATGAAAAGCAATGTGAGCCTTCTTGTCTGATTTTGAATGGCTTGACAGGAAAAATAGTTTCATCCATGTGTCCCTACAGAAGAGTGAGAAAAGATAGCACTTAATGGGTAATTTTCAGTTGAAATGTAGGATTGGCTCACTTGATGTTGAAATATCATCTACAAATACAATCTTTGCAATGCAAAGAAAAGAGTGTTGGGAAAAATGACCTGCAACATAAGAGATTTAAAGAATATGACCTATTCAGCTTTTCTAAAAGAAGACTGAAGTGCAACTTAATCAGGAAGTCAAACCCTTTCCATTAACAGATATTTTAGAGAAAATTTAGCAGAGAAAGTCACAGTTAAAACCAGGGCTGGAAGATCAGGGAAGAGGGATTCAAAACTGCAGCTGTGCTGGGGATTTGGAAAGGTCCAGACATTCATAAGAGCAAAAGTGATTTATAAAGGAAACAGGGAAAAAGAGAAGCATAATAGGTATTTTTCATTTCAGTGTCTTCAGAATAAGTGTTTCAAGAACATATGGTTCAGTTGGACACAGAATATTGGACTTGAAGAAATATGAAGTCAAAGTTAATGGTCTACACTATTGGTAGAAAATTATTTCTCCCACCCTACAAATGCACAGATGGAACAATAAGCATTTCATCCATCCCATGAAAGGACTTGAAAGTTTTTCATAAATTCTGAAATGGAAGCAATTCCTGTTCCAGGGACTCTAAAGAGATTGAAATATTGAATAAATGTCAGGGGAAAGCAATGCCATTTTCTCCTAAAATACACAGGACGAAATAATTTTGCTGGAAAACATGTGGAAATATTTCACACTTGTGTTTTTCCCTTTCTCTAAAACAATTTAACTGTCTAAAAGATAGATTCTTTCTGTTGTACTGATCAGGAAGAAATGTTTTGGGTGGGCTTTGATTTGGGGTTTCTTTGTTCTTTGTTCTTGGGGTTTTTTTGTTGTTGTTGTGAATTCTGGAAACCAAGCCAGACCTGAATTAACTTTGGGAGATCATTGCCTTCATCAGTCAGCAGCTTTGAGATATGTCATTTATTGTGCTCACCACGTTCCCCTTGCAGAAAACATCTGGATGATCATTTAGAAAGCGACTGCATTTTCTATCAAAATAATTTTTGATTGAGACAAAAAAAAAAAACCCAAAACAACCCAACCACCCTTTCAACCCTTAAAATATAGTTACTTGTGACCATATTTCTTCTTTCTCTGGGCACCCTCTTTGAAACACCATGACAAAGGAGCACTTTTGATGGAGCAGTTCTTTTAACAGGATCCTGCTTTAAGGATTAATGAAATAGCCCCCCTATAAAGGATGGATTTCCTTCCCAAGGATGTCATAAACCCCACTGAAAAGAGGCCTTCGAATTATGGGGCTTTTGCACAAACCCTCACATGAGAGGTTTAACATTCAGATTCTGTTCTCTGCTTCTCCTCATGACTTTGTTTTATGTGGTGGGATAAGTGCAAGACCACAACAACAACCACTCAGAATAAACAGAAGGATTTCCACATCCAGGAGTCCCTGTGTCTGACACTGCATCCCTGGGGGCTGGCTGAGGTGAGGATTCAAAATCAGAGAATCCCAGAGTGGTTTGGGATGGAAGGGACCTCAAAGCCCATCCAGTGCCACCACTGCCATGGGCAGGGACACCTTCCACTGTCCCAGGTTTGCTCCAAGCCCCATCCAGCCTGGCCTTGGACACTGCCAGGGATCCAGGGGCAGCCACAGCTTCCCTGGGCACCCTGTGCCAGGGCCTTTTTCCTTAAGGGACAAAAGGATTTTTTTAAATCTTCTGGGACGTGATTTTCTTTTCTTAAGCAGGAACAGACTGACAGTGATACAAGGGGAAATTACAAAGTGAATTTGCTTTGCCAAAGGAGTGGAATGTCCTGTCTGGAAAGCTGGACTAGTAAATAAACCAGCATCTTTCTCCCTGTTATGCCACAAGAGTGGGAAATTCTTTTTTACCTGTCCAGGTTGTTCATTACCTTTTTCTGGTAGAAATGGGATGGAATTCCCATCCTTTAGAGCAGCTGTTGCAGTGAAGCTCCAGATGGTGGCTGCACTCATTGCATTGCAATATAACAGACTAAACCTAATGTTTTAATAATAAAGAGTGCAATAGAAACATCTCCTTTTATTGGCATGATGACTAAAAGGAATGATTCTCTCAACAATCTTAGATAATAATCTGTCAACAACATAATATCTCTCATCTCACAAAATATTTTTGCCTTTAGTAATAAAAAAACCCTGAGGCTTTGTACATACCACAGGTGTTTGGGACTTTTCTGGTTTTGTCTTAGACTGAGAGCACTTTACATTTGTCAGGTTTGATAACAGTGGTTTAGCAATCAACATTTTGGTGCAGTTTTGCTTTACTTTATAGAGCTAAAAAGTAATTTTTCTATGTGAATTGAATTGTCTTTGCCACCCAGAATAAATAGTTGTGGGGAAGGCTTTGTAGACACGTAGAGATCCCAGGAGCCTCACTCCAATCACAACAGTCAATCTGTGGTTGTTACAGGGAAAAAACCTCACATCCTTCAGGTAAAACCACTTTCAAAGGGAGCAGAAGAGAACAGCTGGATAATAGGGATCAAAGGAAGAGCAGGAGCATGCTGGCAGGCTCTGCAGGGAAAAGGGGTGTAAAAAACCAAGGAGATCCCAAGAATATCAACATCCTCCTCCTGGCAAAGAGGAGGAAGATGCCATGAACATTCTACTCCCCCTCTCAAGGCCTCAGGGTGCTGGAAGTTCCCCACAGCTGAGCAAAACCCCATCCCTGAGGGTCTCTGAGTGATTCCAAAAATACATTCCTAGGAGGTTGATGTACCTTAAATATATAATATTGCACCTTAAATGGAACCTACCAAGACAAGGTTCATGGCTCTCTGATGTATCAGTGAGGTGGTTCATTTGTTAATATCAGTGTTTTTCATCAAAACCAGCTTCTCTGGCTCATGTTTCTCGACAGGATTTTATGCTACAACCAACATTTCCTTTTTTCTTTGGCTGGGTTTTTAAAATCTCTTTGCTGGAGGAAGCTCCAAGATTGTTTGTGAATGGGTGCCACCAGCAAGCTGCTGGTTAAACCTGAATTACTCAACCCCAGGATTTCAACAAAAATCCATTTGTAATTCTTCAATTGCCCTGCAAGAAGCCAAGTATTTAATTGCCTTCTCCCTCTAACCTTGTTGCCAATGGAAATCCACATTTAAGGGAGAATAAGAATATTGACCTTTCTTTTTCAGGTAATACCAACTAATTATGACACATTCAGACCACTTAATCGATGTATTGTAAGATAATTGCTCTCTGCAAGGACCAGGATGTGTTTTGCTGTAGGCAAAAGAATATTCAGTAACTATTTAATTACTTAAATTGTGGCATTTTCAGTTCTTGATGTGTCTGAGCTGAAATGCAGCCCCTTGACCACAGACAAGGGAGCCAGGAGAGGCTGGACAAGTCAATTACAAACCATTGGAGCACACAGGGCCATGACATGTATTTAAACCCTCTGCCAGAAAATGTGCCAAGCAAGGCAAGTGGAAACTTTAATTAGCTGATCTTTAAAGTTCTATCTCATTTCCTGCAGAATAAGTTCTAATCCTTGCACTGTTTTGACAGTTTTTCTGACCTGAACTGAATTTCTTTTGCTGACACGCTAATCCGGATTTCATTTAAAATTATCATTTATATTTGCTCATTGTTCCTTTTTGCTGAATTTAATTAGAGTTTTTCCAGGATTGGCTGAAGGCTGTTTTGGGGAGGGAATTTGTACAACAAGCTGTAGCATACTGGAGAAATTATAACCCTGGGCTTCTTTAAATTAAATGAAAGTGAAGGGTAAAAAATTAAAAGTATGCTGCAAAAGTATTAATCTTACTTCACACACAGAAATTCATAAACTTGAACATTATGCAAGCCTTGTTGAAAGTTAGAGCAAAACAGCATAGTCTTATTACTGCTCCTGCATTGTTCTGTCCTTCAGCTATTTCAGATTTAACTGAGCTTTTCGTGTCTGCAAAGAGGCTTGAATTAGAAAACTGCCAAACATAAAAAATGTGTGGTGGTGAAATGTCTTTCTGTGGAAAAACCAGTGCTAAAAATCCCCTGGAATTCACACTCGACTGAGCTGTTGACCTCTGTGTTAGAGGACAGCACCACACATTGCAAGTGAAAACTGATTTTTTTTACAAGCACTTTTAACTGTGGAAGAGATTTTTATTTGGGGTTTTATTTTTTCTCTGTTACTACAGCACAGAATCCACATGTAGCACAGGAACACAAAACCATCTGAACCAGTAAGTTTGCTGTCCTCCTGAGGTGCCTGGCTAATGGATCAGGTGAATTTGGAGATTTAAAGTAGACTGTCCTCAATTCACCAGCTAAAATTTTAGTCTTCCCAGCACACATAGAAGGCAAAATCCCCCATTTTTCTCAACACCATTGAAAGTCAAGGTCATGTAAATCCTTTTCCAGAAGTGGTTAACCAAACCATGTGTCTACTGATAATAATATTATCAATGCATGATAAAGGGTGAGAAACTCTTCTACTTGAATTTGAATTTATCACAACACTGTGGAAGCTGAGAAGGAAGCACTCTGTTCTCAGTTTAGCTTTAATCTAGATTTGTTGTAGAATGATGTGTTAGATCAGTTTTGTCCTATGTCCTTCAGTAAACCCTATGCAGCATTATTTTATTAACATACATTCTTTTCACTGTTGAATTTAATTTTATGTATTTTCCTCTAGCAAGCATAAAATTGAGTCATCTTGGGTGTCAGATGTGTTTCTGCAGGTTAATACCAAGCATAAAAGGTCATTTTGGTGTTGTAAATTCATAAGCATTGCTTGCATTCTTGGGACTTGCTTGTGTTACCCCAGATGTTCAAACCTCAGACATTTGTGTCTTCATCCAAAGATCACTGAAACCTTGGATGAGTTTGTGACTGCCCCACATCCCTGGAAGTGTTCAAGGTCAGGTGGGAGCAAGCTGCTCTGGAGGAAAGTGTCCCTGTCCTTGGCAAGGGGTGGGATGACATTAAGGTCCCTTCCCACCCAAACCAATCTATGATTTTATGGAAAAGGGAATAAATTTCCAAGGTGTCTCTCAACATGGAATTTCTTTCTAAATCTGGAGCTGGGGCTCAGCAGAGCGAAAGAAGGAAATCTATTCAACCCCCTGCAAAAGAGCAAAACCCATTCCTCTAAAGCCCTTAATCCCACAAGCCATTTCAAATTTTAAATTTCCCTAAATTTTCTAGGGCATTAACCATAACTTCACAACAATTACCCAGAAAGAGAATTTCCAGCTCTGCATTGCTATGAGTCAGTTTTATTTCCTAACAATGACCTGACTGGTGGTCATATGAATTTATAAAATTGTATAAGTTTCACAGATATTAAATTTTTTTGTAAAACATATTCAAATGGCATGAGGATTGGATTAGCAATCAGGTGTTCCTGAGCTCTCTATGATGACACAAGGTGATGCCTCAGGTTTGAGCTTTTCTGTTTTTCAGGTTCTGTGCTGCTTCAGTGTGTGGGTCTGAGCTTTGTATGAGGGGATGGTGAGCTCTGTGCCCAGAGCAGGGAGACAAAACAATTCCTGCTCCAGCTGGGGACCAAGGACAAATGATCCAAATCTCAGCCCCAGAGCACAAACCCCGTGGGCTGGAGAGAGAAAAACAAGAAGGATGGGAATTCATAATTTAAAGCTGGAATGGGACAAGGAACTGCAAGGTGCAAATGGAGCAGAGCTGATCCCAGGGAGAGACCCCATGACCAGTTGTGCATTTTGGGGCCATTTTGGTCCATCTTGGGTGCAGCCCTGGCTGGGCTCTGGTGCTGCCCAAGGTAGATCTATTAAAGCCTTTTAATAAATCCCTGCTTTATTCTTTACCTCTGCCCAGTCCCTGCTCCAGTTCAGCCCACACAAGGCATCAAGGAAGGGTAAAAATGGTCTGAGAGAAGGATGTTGGGATGAAATGTGTTCCTGTCATGACCAACACTGATTTCATCCTTACCATGTAATAGAATTAAACTGTAATGCTCAGTCAGCCCATCTGAATGGCTTTAAACTCGAAGAGGATTGGTTTTTATTAAACACTGGGAAGGAATTGTTCCCTGTCAGGGTGGGCAGGCCCTGGCACAGGGTGCCCAGAGAAGCTGTGGCTGCCCCTGGATCCCTGGCAGTGTCCCAGGCCAGGCTGGATGGGGCTGGGAGCACCCTGGGATAGTGGAAGGTGTCCCTGCCCATGGCAGGGTTGGGACTGAGATGAGCTTCAAGGTCCCTTCCCACCCAAACCATTCCAGAATTCTCTGACTCCATGATCTTCAGTGTTGCTAAATTCTGCTGTAGATTTTATTATATTGTAATGTGCTGGAGCATAAGAAATGAGGAAAAAAATAAAAATAGCTGCATGCTCTGAGATTTTTTTTTCTACTAGTACGTCTAAGTTGAAAAACCAAAATCCAGACTGCATTATTTTCTCCAGTGGCACATTTATTTTTTCCCCTACCTCATCCTTACTGGCTTGATGCAGTTGTCCATATTATTTATTTAGTTTCCTCATCCTCTTATTGCTGTGGAGTTGCCTTTGCCTCACAGCCACCCCAGGAAGCTTTATTTCAGCATTCACACTGTCTCAGGTCATCTGAGGCATGTTAGGTCAGAGAGGCACAAGGGTTATGGACAGGCCTGCTCAGCTTTTGATGGTTTCTAAAACAGATGTCTGGATTATTTTTGTGTGCGTGTTTTCTTTTGCAACTTTTCCATCAAATTAAATGATTAATTTTCCTGATTACTGGTTATTTACAAGCCTGCACAGTGAGACAGAATTTTCAGCAAAAAATCCTTTGATTCCTGCATTACAGCACGACCATTTGCTGAAGATTTTTTTCCTCTCTTAGAAGATAATAATTAAAATAATGTAAAATTTAGATTGCCTTGAAAGGCATTTTAATGTAATGAATTCCTGACACACTACCTGTTGTCCTTATTGCTTGGTTCTTCCACCCAAAAGGGAAAAAAGAAATCCAGTTTGAGGTAGTCACAGAAGCAATGCCTGTCAAAGGCAAGGCTCTGTAATGAAGCCCTGGGAAGATTTGTCACACATTAAAGAGTTCTTGGAAATGTCAGACTTGCCAGAGCTAAATCCAGGATTTGAACACGAGTTCCTGAGTAAGCTCCTGCATTGAAAGAAAGAACTGGTATAACACCAGCTTCAGAACAACATTTTTGAGAAGCATTTTCTCCAAATTCTCTGTCTTTAAGTATCTGTCACAAAATGAATCCTTTCCAATTAAGCTGGGGAGGTTTTCCTTTCATCCTGTTTTCTTTTCCAGCAGGAATCTAACAAGAATGACTCTGCTGTTGGTTTCTATAAGAAACTCCTAAAATGCTTCTGGGCATCATTTCTATCTGCTGAGTGTATTAATTTCAGGCAGACACTCAAACTTGAAATATTTGAGTAATTTAAAATTGAGATCCCAGTTCCACATGTGCTGTGCCCTTCACCTGTGGAAGTTTGTGCCCATCACTGGTGCCTGACAGGAACACCATTGTTACACGTGAGCAAGTCTTTTCTGTGCTCCCTCTGACACAAAATCAATGGGCAGAATAAAACCAGCATAAAGAAAATGTTGAGATTGCTCATTCTGTTAACAGCTCTCCTCAAAACCACCTCAGGAACCAGATTGATTGATGACAGGTTCTCCTGAATCAGATCTTCAAATTATCTCACTTCTCCTCTGATTTGTGTCAGTTGAGCTGCATTAAATAGACAAAACTGCATGAGGTCAGGCAAAAAATGTCTTCTAAAGACATTAAACATTTCTGGGAATTTGTGGTCACATTTATGTGTTGCTGCCATGATACACTGTGATGTTTATCCTGGAATTAAAACATTTCTGGATATTGAAACTATATTGGAAGTTAGAAATGGCAAGGAAAAAAAACTGCTTCAAAATTGCAGTAATGCTGTTTTTTATATGAATTTTTAAAGTGTTAATAGCTCTGATTTCAGGACACTACATGTGCATATAAGTAAGCTCACAGGTAATGCCAGGCTGGGTAGGATGTGGATCTGCTGGAGGGCAGAGGGAACACAGGTTAGATTTAATGCTCTTGAAGGCCCTTTCCAACTGTAATTATTCTGTGATTCTATATAAAGTTACCCATTTTCTTCAATGTTGCTGCATTAGAGCTCATGACTCAACCACAACATTCTTTTTCTCCATAATTGGGATAATCCTGAAAATGCAATCTGAAGATTTTGCTGTTCAATATCGACTTCCCATTTGCCTGTTAGATATAGAAACTTGTCAAAACCCCCTTTCTTTGCAGTGTTTAATTCCCCAACAACAGATATATACATTTATTTATTTATTTATTCCAGCACAGAGTAGGCACATTTTGAATTCCCAGTCTAGGGAGGGACTTGTACACAACAAAGCAGAATTCTGATGTATTAATGCCAGATTTCTGGGGTTTTCTTCATTCTCTCTGTTTCTGTCAAGATGCCTTGTCAGAGCCTGGCTGGAAAACAGAGTTCTGAAATCTATTGTCGTGTTCAGGCTTGAAATGCCTGAAGACTTCTGATGTCCTGTAAATCAAAAATTATTTTGAAGCACTGAGGTGGTTGAGCATGCAGGGAGGGTGAGCAATCTTTGTCTGTCTGAAGGCTGGGGAGCAAACAACAAAGAACTTTGATGAGACATGCACAAAAGCCTGATCTGTTAATTTAAATTTGTGTATTTTAACCAAATCATTTAGAAAAGTGGGAAAACAGAACGTGCATGAGAAGCTTTAAAAAGGAGTATATCTTTATCCAATACAGATTCACAGGTTCAAGTTCAGTGGAAAATCCTGCTTTCTCAAGATGGACAGGCAAAGGAAAATAAAGAAGTCCATCACTTCCTTGGCACTGTGGGTGCTTCCTTTCTAAGTGTGAACTTGGCTATTAAAGGACAAGTAAAAGAAGCAATTTGAGCTTTGTCTTCCAGTGCATTTGAGATACAGATTCCCTTAGTTTCTAAACCATAGTCCTGATGTTATTTTTATTTTATTTTATTTTATTTTATTTTATTTTATTTTATTTTATTTTATTTTATTTTATTTTATTTTATTTTATTTTATTTTATTTTATTTTATTTTATATTTTATTTTATTTATTTTATTTTATTTTATATTATTTTATTTTATTTTATATTATTTTATTTTATTTTATTTTATTTTATTTTAATCTTCACTTTCTTTGGAATATCCTGGGCAGGGTTCCTTAGTCCTGGTTGTTATATATGCCTTCTCTGTTTGTACCCTACTTCTTATCTCTTCTCTCCCACTGAGTTTTTTAATTGAGAATTTTTAAGTGAGAATCCCAGAATGGTTTGGGAGGGACCTTAATCCCCTTAATTCCACCCCCTGCTATGGACAGGGACACCTTCCACTATCCCAGGTTTCTCCAACCAGGCTCTGGACACTTCCAGGGATCCAGGGACACTAAAAAAAAAAATAAAACAACCTTCTAATTAAGAATAGGAAGGTAAAAAAGGTACATTTCTATGGACAATATCTCTGTGAAATTGCCTTTTTGCAAGATGATGATTGGATGTATTTTTATCAGCTAGTTATATGGTATTTTAATCCTTATTCTTGATAAAATAATATCACAGCTGCATAAAATTATGAAGGCTCATACAGTACTTTTAGGCAGAGATCCTTATAATTAATAGCAGGAAAATAATTCTGATGACATAACCTTGGTCTCAAAACTCTTCCAAAGCTGAAAGAGCATTCAGGTGCCTGAGTTTTTCATTGTTGTTTTTCCTCAGCTTTTTCACTGTTTAATTTCAGGCTTCTGTGAACTTCATAAAACCAAGTAGTTTGTCACAAAAGTGCTTTGCTTTAGAAAAATAATCATTGTATTCCCTATCTCATCATCTGTGTGAAGTAGACATTTTATTCCAAGGCTCTCTCAATGAAATTCTTTGGTTCAAAAATTTGTGAGGATGCTCACTGAATTTTCAGCAGCCAGACTGTGCCTGGCTGGTGTCAGCTCCCCACAAGGGACGCTGAGACAGTGGCAGCAAGGATAAGTCATTGCAGATTAAGCTTGAAATGGAGTTTTTGGATGTTTTTGACCCTTCTGAGCGGGGATACAAGGGTGCCACAGTGCTGAGGAAAGTGATGGGACAGCATCAGCTCTTCAGAGATGAGTCTGGTGTCACACCAATGGAAGGGACAGTGGTAAAACATCAAATTGGTTCATAAAAATTTGGAGCTGACCAGTCCAGCCCAATGGCCGTGTCTCTATTTTTTTTTTCCCTAACTTGTCTTGAGTGTGAAAATGAGACTTTTTCCTTCTCTGACTGCTGCTGAACATATGCCAAAATTCAGTTTAATCTTGACAAGATGTTCAGGATGACCAGAGCTTCCTGCAGTTTCTCACCACTGGCCATTGTCTCTCCTACACTCAATACCAAAACACCTTACAGAGACTTTGGTACTTTCCTAATTCTTCTCTCTAGTAAAAAACAGCAAGGCACAACAGGATTCTGCTGAGATATTTATGACAGATTTAACATCGTGGTGGTCTCTGTCACTCACAAATATTTTTGGCAAATGCTTTAGGGGAGTTGCATTTCTCTCTGAGCTGGCTCTATCAGAAATAAAATCTGGCTTGGAATCAGAAGCGCCACACTGAAATATCACAGGTTTCCTACCTATGAGGAATGCAATTCAGCATTCTCCCTCTGTTGCCCAGAATGTTTTCTGCAAACAGCAGAGATGATTCTGGTCTGGGCTTTGTCCCAGCTTTCTGTGTAACATCACCAGGGAGAGCAGGAACACTGAAAGCAGACATCACTGAGGATTTGGACCTGATGCTCCCCTGGAGATCTGCTGTGGCTTTGGTCTCTGGTGACTGACTGGACCTTCAAAGACCCACATGGTTCCTAATCCTTGGGGAAGACTGGTTTGTGTCTCATACAGACAGAAACTTTGGCAGCAGCAGCTTTGTTATTTCCTCCCAAGCTCGTGGTGAAATGAAACCTCACACTCAAAAGCTTGTCGCAGGCAGAAGGAGCAAAGCAGACACGCACCTCAAAATGAAAAATTTATGGTTATTCTGATTAATGTTTTAACAGCCTAATTATGCTTTAATAGTCTAAATGTTTTAATAGCCCAAATGATCCTATCAGTACAGAAAATCTCATTACTAACACAATGAAAATCATTATATAAAAAGCCTTCCTATATAAAAGAAGAAAAGAATTTTGTTGTTGTTGTCTCTGTTCTAGTGTTTACCCTTTGAAAGTTATTTGTGGGATTTTGGATTCCTGTCTCCTTACACCCACGTGTGATTTCTAATACAAGGTGAAACCTTATTTTTGTCACATTTAGGAAAATTAGCACTTTCCTGCAAACAGGTTTTTTGTTTTTTTTTTTTTTAGTTTATTAAAACTGGTGAGTTTGTGCTTTATTTATCTTGTCAGTGCGTGCCTTCTTTTGGGAGCCAATGTTCCAGAAGCTGCTATCAAATAATGGATGTTATCTGCATGCTTGAATGGATTACTACACAGGGATTCATCTTGCTTGACTGGTTGGAAATGGATTTATTTTGGTAGATCAGACAGATTTAAACACAGAGCAGTGGCAGTTCTTGTATTTGTAGAGAAATGAGCTTGTTTCAGTAAGACTCCAAATATAGATTTAATATGAGATCATTTATTAACTGCCCATTGTCTTGTTTAATACTGAGTGCAAAATCTGATTATTTTAACTGATAAAATCCTTATGTAACTTCTTTTGTTTTTTCTGTTTTCCATGGAGAAAAATCAAGCAGTGCATTTATATGAATTGCCTCCTTCTCTCACCCTCTTTCCATCAGCTTCTGAAACATCCTTCATCCTATAAAAAAACATATATTCTGTGTAATAAATGAGAGCCTGTAATTAGGATCTTAAAAGCAGCAAGGGACTATGGCATGACCATAAGCTGACAATATTTGGGTAAGTTTTTCAGTGAATAATGACATCTAAAGACCTTGGGGATTCCAGAAAAGTCAGTGGTGTTTTTTTCCATAAGTGTAGCCCATGAGGTGTCCAAGCTTTCAGCAAGTTTCCTCTTTGTCAGGTGACAGAAAAGTTGTTGGAGAAATTCATGATAACAGGATGAAGATTCGCTTGGCTGTTCCTGCTCCATAAAAATGGAGTTTTTTAGGATAGATCACCTCATTTTGAGAGTCCATGGAATTCATGGAGCAAAGCAAAAGAGCAAAGACCCCCAGCAGCTGTCCCCTGGTGTCTCCAAAGGGGAAGAAGTGTCCCTGAAGAGCCTTTCTGAGGGGATCATCCCTGGAGAGACCTGATTTCATGGTTTTTCCATGGTTTTACTGCTCTCAGTGCATAAATTGATTTGGGAATGATGAAAGATATTGATGTCACTAAAAACAGACATCAGGAAGAGAGGAACTGGTCTTTAGAAATACAATAAAGCTCCTAAATAACAACACAGTTGGTTCTTACCCTCTCCCATTTCTCCTGTGTGTAAATACTCCCTCTCTGCTTACATTTTAAAAGAAATGCATTAATTGACTTATTCAAACAATTACAAAATTAACATTTAAAAAGAAGACCGAGACCTAGGGAATCCTCATCTCCCTAACCATCATTTTCACTCATTTACCTGGGATAAAATTCACAAAGGACCCCATTCTTTCTTGCTTTTGGAGCTATATGCTAAATGTGACACTAATATGGATTTAAGCATAAAATGTATGGAATAGATACTGGTTTCAAACCCTTAAACTTGAACTTTAGTTGCTGGTGTCACATGCATTGATGCCAGAGTGCTTTTTATTCTCTCTCTCTGCATCAGTCTGTGGAGAATGGGGCAAGATCAAAGTTGACTTTCTCTGGCTGGGGTAAGTTAAACACATCTATACACAATTTATTAAAAAAAAATATTAAAAATAAATTAAAAATATTGAAAAAATTAATTATTTATATAGGGCAAAATAAAAAAGAACAATTGTTAAACCATTTAAACCTTCTTACTTTATGAAATGATTAAAAAGGAGGGTTTAATCTTGAACCCCATGAAATCAAATCTCAGCTCCTATCAGAAACAGGTGGAGCAAGTCAAGCAGAATTTCAGCATTTCTAGGACAAAAATGGGGTTTTTTCTTTTTGTTGGAGAGACGAGATTTTGCTTGTTGAAGTTTTTTTATGGATGGAAAGAGGATTGATTTATTTTAAAGATGAAGCTCTGATTGGTCATTTCTGGAAATAGGAGGCAGAAATTTCTGCAGATAAACAGGTATAACCAAGGCATCTGAGAAAGAAATCCTGTGTGTTTGAGTCTGATGTGTCCCAGTGAGTTACTGATTGGGCTGTGCAGCTGACACAGTTAAAAATAAAGCTCCTTCCACATTTACAAGATGTGATACAAAAGGTGAACACAAGCCTTGCCACCTGCTGTGTCATGCAGAAGGCAGAAAACAGCAGATTGTGCTGGAAGAGCTCCAAAAAGTCAATTTAACCCTTGTCCCATTCGCAAACCTGACCTTAAAAGGAGCACAACATTGCAAGCCACGTCCTTGGTTCTGTTTTAGAAAGCTGGGAGAGTTTCAGGCACACCATAAAACTTCACTAGAAAATGTCCTTTGAGAGGAACAATGTACAGCAGGCCCTGGAAGTAAATAATAAATAATAAATAAATCCCCCATGGACACAGAGCTCACAATGCAAGCCAATATCTGCATTATTCCTGGCTGATTCCTGACTGCTCAACACCCAAAGGATGCTGGATGAGGGAGCAGAGGAAAAGCTCAAAATCCTCCCAGTCCAAGTTAAGTTTTTCCAACAGTAATGACAATGATAGGGAAATGATTTTATTTTATCAATTCTTCTAAAAGGCCAGTGGCAGGGGTGGCACTGAGATGATTTTGAGGGCTCTTCCAGCCCTGCCCATTCCATGATTCCATGTTAATCCTGGCATAGCTGTTGCATCAGGATTTTTATTTATTACAGCTCTAAATCGTGGAAATCCTGTTCTTCCACAAGAACTTGCCAGGTTCAGTTATCAGCAGTGCTCACAGAATTATTTTTGGCTGGTTATCAGTCTTACCCACCTTTAATACTCTAATGAATGCAATAAAGCACCTGCATTTCTTCTTGTGGCAGTAACAAATCAGATTTGATGCATAAAAGATTAACAACCCCACAGACAAAATCTTAGTTGTCTTTCTTTTTTTTTCTTAAATAATAAAGTTTAAATAATTTAAAATAATTTAATTGCAGCTACTTAAGATGCAAGATCAACTCACCATAATCACTCAGGAGAGAGTAGTTCCTTAAATAAATAGTTTTAATTTCATGGATGGGGCTTGGAGCAGCCTGGGACAGTGGCAGGTGTCCCTACCTGTGGCACTGGATGGGCTTTGAGGTCCCTTCCAAGCCAAACCATTCCAGATTTTTTGATTTCTGCGTTTTCTGTATGACTGCAAACCCCTGACATCTGACATTTCTGCATTAAAATAGAACTGAGTCAGGTTTTTTATTTTTCACAGGTGAAGGGGAGGAAACTCTCCTAAGTTACAGAATAACTTAGAATGCATTTATTCTGCTTTTCATGACAATCACTGAATACCAGAGGAGTGGAGCACTATAAATCTTCAGGCAAAATCAGCTTGCAAATGTTTTTGAACAAAGCCTAATGTATAATATATATGAAATGCTTTATAAAATCAAAGTAAATTACATAAATAAGCAAATCCCTTTCTAGTCACAGTTTTCAGTACATTATACAATTTCTCATGATAATTTCATGCACATCTTCACATTGAGATTTTATTTCAATCTTAAAAAAATCAATTAAAAAGTTTAAAATCACATTTAAAGTACTTCTAGGCATGAGAAAAACTTTAAAGCACACTATCTGTTAGCCACACCATCAAACCACATCACTGATACCTAAATTTGGGAAAGCATTTCCAAATATTTCAACCTGAAATATGATTTTTCTCTTAGTTGTTTACTGATGTGTGGAGATGGGCAGTGCAATAGAATTGCTGATGATCCCAAGGCTGTTGAACTGCAGATAACTGGGAAGTGCTGATTTCTCCTCAAACCAGATGTCCTGCTTACACCTCTTTGCTCAATACAGCATGATCTCCCTCATTTAAAGGTTAATTAGCATATTTCCCTTTAGATACCAGGAATTTGGCAAAGCATCCACACAAAGTTATCACCTCCCCTTCCTCCTCTATTCCATGTGGTAGCAAACTTTACTAATTCAACTTTTTAATGGAGATCATGCAATAACTGGTGAAAGGAGGCTTTGCACTGGATTTACAGATCCTTAACCCCTGCTCCCCTGGGCTCTGCATTGCATCCTCACACTTCTGCACAGCTTCACAGGAACTTTTCCTGCTGCTATTATCTGTATTTACTCAGCACATCCCATCCTGAGGAGCCAGGTGTCCAATTATTTCTGTCCCAGGACGTAATGACAAGAATGTTATTGACAGTAGCTTTGTAGCAGGACATGGACTCAAGGAAAATCATCTACATCTCAGCCTGGTTAATTGGGCAGGAATTAGGATTGTACCAGGCCAGCCCTGTTTCTGGGTAACTGAGATGTGGATGTGGAAGAGGTGACAGGTCAGACACACATTTTGAAAATAATCACTGCATGTAACCAATTTTGGCAAATTTAAGGGCTTGACCCTCGTAGCTTCTTTATCCTAGGATAAGATCTTGTAATCTGGATCAAAGATAGTATTTTAAGACTGCTGTCATAACTTGTTCCTTTTTCTTCCCCAGAGGATTTGATGTTTCTGATCTCCAGCAGTTTCTTAAAAACTAAACAAAAAAACCCTTGTCCCTCTGTTTTATAAGAGGCAGGAAAAAACACTGAGTTGAGTCCAGAAGAGATGATGTCAGGAAAATTCCTCAGAAGAGCTGGGAAAAAGATCAGTCCTGAAATCCTGCAAAGAACAGGGTTTGACAGAGATTTAAAGATTTCAAATCTGTTCATGGCTGCTCAGCCATTTCATATGGATAATCTCCAGGGTTTACAGGCATCATCTAGAGAGGGGATTTTGTGGCTAAAGTATTAAAGGACATTGTCTTTCTCAGCAAGTGCAGACCAGAGAAGAATTATTTCCTTCACCCTCTTATGGGCTGCACCCTGAAATTCTCCTTGGACAATAATTTTTCATCTCCAGAGCATTTGATGAAGTAATCATGTTGTTTTCTCCACTATAAATAAGTATTTAACTCCAGAATTATACATTCAATACTCAAATGAATTTTTAAAGTTGAGTCTTCAGTTCACTTTCTTTTTTTTACCTGAGATTTTGCTTTTCTTAAGCATTTCAGGCATTTTAGGCATTAGAAGACCTATTTTAGCAAAACAACAAACTGAAAAACTCTGTAGATTTTCTCACAAGAAATAGGTGCTATCTATTAACTGACAACCAAGGTTAAATTAAAACATTAACAAGCAAACAGGACTTTTTACAAAGTCTGGCAAGCAAAGCACAATTGAACCAAGCAATTCCTGATTTTACAAAGACTACTAAAATTGTTATGTGGCTTTAATGGCCACTTTCTCTCTGCTTCTGGATTTGCTGAATGTCCTGTGGCAAATTATTAATTTATTATTATTATTAATTTAATAATAAAACTTCAGTGTTTATGAGAGGAACTGGAAGAAGAGAATTGGGTAAAACCTGCTTAAAGGACACAATTTAATATTATTTGAGTAACCAACATCCACATCAGTATCAATGGCACCCAAGAGAAACAGGAAATTCACATGTTTAACTTTCTCTGGAAATGATAATCTGAGGGTTTTAAACCTTCTGGGAACCCACCTACAAATTCAGGACAATAGCCAAAAAAATCACCTTTTCTGGGAGGCCACCAGAGTGATACCATTTAAACCAACTTTTTGACAGGGGAGAGCTTCTAATGTCATTAATTTCAGACTTGCGGCCTAAATTTACAGCATAAAAACACAATCAGCAGTCCCAACAATATTTTAGTTCACAGACTTCCTCCCACCTGTTTGAAAATTCCATATTCCAGCAGATTGTAAAACAAGAGCCTTCAAAACTCTGGTGTTAAAGGAAAATACACATTCACTTCTGTCTGACTTTATTCTATTTTTTGCAGACAGGTTCAAACGCAATTTTCTCACTTTCAGACACGCTTGATGCAGAATATTTTTTTTATAATAAAGTTTTAATATTTTAAAATATTTAATATTATAAATTTATAGTATAATTATATAATTTTTATATTATAATTATATAATTATATACATTTACATTATAATTATAATATAGAATATTTAATATTATTAAGATAGCATAATATTTAATAATAAAAACATCTGAGAAAATAAATTTTTACTTTAATTGAAGCAAAATTATTTTAGAGTCATGAAATCCCAGTATCCCAGGATGGTTTGGGTTGGAAGGGACCTTAAAATCCATCCTATTCCCACCCATGCCATGGGCACCTTCCCCTCATCAGGCTGATCAGAGCCCAACCCTATCAATTTTCTTCCTAAAATCACAGATGTTTTAAATTTTTTGGAGGGAATTCATGGCATTTTTCCCTCTCTCTTTAACTGGAATATTTTGAGATATACATCATTCTTTAGGAAGGGTTTAACTGGGGGAAAATTTAGGACTTGCTGATACTTAATGTTCAAAAACTTTAAGTTGCACTCCCTCACAGAGAATCAAAATTATCATTAAAGCATGTGATGCAGAGTAATTCAAAATTATACTCAATATGAGTGGCTTTAGAGGTAATTACAAGTTAACTGAAATTTTAGGGATTTCATGGGAGAGTGGTTTATCTTTCATTATTTATTATTTTTTCTCTGTCTTAAAATTATTTCATTGCTGCCCATGCTGCGCACATTTCAACTAATAAATAGAAATATGTTGCAATTATATTAATTTTTATATTTAACTCAATCATCAAAGCCTTCATGAAACTGAAACCCAAATGTCTATTACCTCATTTCATAGATGGTTATTAGAATAACATTTTTCCATTAAAGCATAATTTTGTGTTACTGCAGAAAAAGCTGCATTTTGCTCATTTCCTTTTTCCTTTAGGCAAAAAAAAACTTCATTAGTGGAAAGGAGGTTTAATAGATTTTGAAAATGCATCTGTCATGTAGAAAGTGATCCATAGTTATTAAGATGACATCTTTTACAGAAGCCTGAATGGGCTGAATGGAAACTCAGCCAGAGTTGCCACAAAATTTGCCCCAGATCTGTAACTCAGCACCTTTTCTCTTGTTCTTAATTTATGGACTTTATTTTCCCTGTGTCATTATTTCAATTTGCTGTATAAGATTGATTCTGGTGGTGTTTCCCTGTTATTACAAAACTCATTTAAGACAAGAAAATGTGTATTGTGTCCCTGTGGGACATGGCAGTAACCAATGTCCCTCCTGGAAATCTAGAAATGAAAATTAGTTCTCCTCATCCAACATTCTTTGTCAAGTAAATGAAGGAATAATTCAGCATGTGAGAAGAAGTGGAGGTGATAAATAGAAATCTGAAATCAGATTCCTTTTATATTTTAGGATTTTGTTATGAGACAGATGATGCACAAGGTGTGGGGCTCTGGCAGTCCTCTCCTGCTTTAGAGACATTTATTTTATCCCTTCCCACCCCAGTCCTGCATGTCCTGAGCAGCTGATGGAGGCAGGGGAGCTCATCTTGCCCCCTCAGGATGTCATTTACCTCACACTCAATCCTCCCTGCAATCCACCACTTTCCAGTTCTTCTTCTTCCTCTCCCCAGACTCTTTGTGTCTCTGCATCACTCCTGGTGTTTATTTACCCGTCAGAGAAATTTCACTGCAAAAACCACAAGAAAAGATAAAATCAGATCCTCTACTCAGCTTAGACTGGTCCAGTATCAAAGGCAGGGGGATGGATGAAAGGATAACTGGGCAGCCTTTGGAGAGGAGGGCTCTGCTAATATGAAGAAAGGAAGAAAGAACCAAAGTTCTTTAAAAGTTTAATTTACTTGAGAATGGCAAACTGATCCTGGGGACTGACCTGCTCTGAGGAAAGAAGATGTTCTCAGTGTCTCTGCACACACCAACAAAAGCACGAGGCTTTCCTCTGAGACTTTGTGCTAAATGGCATCTGATGGTGCTTTCTTAGATGAATCAATTATTGTAAGTGGATCTCTTTTTTAATAATGGGTGATAAATGCTGTGCATCCTTGTGCTTTCACTTATTTCATCACAACAGCGCCGTGAGCTGTTTCATGCAGTTTTCATCTGGTTGGGTTGGCACCATGCTGCATTTTAATGCAAGGATGGAATAATGGAATCCCAGGATGGTTTGGGTTGGGAGGGACCCCAAAGCCCATCCAGTGCCACCCCTGCCATGGGCAGGGACACCTTCCACTGTCCCAGGTTCCTCCCAGCCCCATCCAGCCTGGCCTTGGGCACTGCCAGGGATCCAGGGGCAGCCACAGCTCCTCTGGGCACCCTGTGCCAGGGCCCCACCCTGGAATCCTCCCTAATTCTTTCCCCTGCTAATTTTGTGTCCATGATTAGGAATGCCATGTTTCTGGATCTGCTAGAGACTGTAACAGAAGAGTTAAACCACCCAACTTCAACTTTCAAGCTCTTAATTCACTAGTTTTTCATCAAATTTGATTTGATGTCTTAGATTGAGAATCATTCTAACATCACAGTTACTTTAGTCACTTTTTGTCATCATCTCAAACTTAAGGAATTGAAGGCAAACTCTTGTTCCACACTTGTTTACTGCTGCAGATTTTCTCAAGAAATTGTCCCTTAAGCTACCCTGAGGATGTTTCCTGTGTGCAACTGTTTCTTTGGGACATACTTGAGTTATGAATCTATTTAATTTTCTGGGTGAAGTCTGAAATTAGGCATGAAGTGTAATCCACATTCTTTATGAAATATCTGATTCACAGGATATGGAAAACCTGACACTGAAAAACTCTGAAGTCCTAAAGAAAAATGATTAAGTCAAGTAAATCATTTGATGTCCAAGGATCAGCAGCTTGTCCACACTGTACATGAATTATGCAAATTGATTTATTTACATTGAATAAAGTTAAAAAAAAAAAGAAAAATACAGAGATATATTTGTCAGGGATTGCTGCAAGCATCTTTACTCCAAATAACTTTGCTTCAATAATTTGGAATGGAATTTTAAGGGGAAACTTCCCCAGCACATCTGCCCATTGCCTTGGGCAGAGCCCTGGGTGGGGATGTGGCCAGAGGCAGGTAGAAGGAAATATTTCTAAATAACACTTCTTTATTCCCTTCTAACTTACAGGCAAAAAAGGGGAAAAGGCAGCACCCTGCAGGACCTGGCTGGATCTCCTTTTCCTTTTTCACATGACTATTAACTTTTGTTTCTTTTACATGTATTATGCCACGAAAAACTTATAAAATTCTTATCATTAAATAAAAATCAAGTTTTTCGTTTTTTTTTTTTTAACTCAAGAAAGAAGGCATAAACGAATTGGAAATTGATATTTTGGAGAAAACTATTTTTTTCTCACCATCATTAATTGTGTTCTGGTAAGACTAAAACAAAACCAGAAACAAACAAAATCTGAGTTCAGAACTGCTGCATTCCATGATTCCCCTGACTCCAAGTGCCAGACACCAAGGAAACAGAAGCTCTGCTTCCCACTGTCTTTAGGGCAGCTAAAATGAAATTAGAAAGGCAGAGTCATGGCTTCTACAGTCTCCATGTATTTTCATAAATACCCCTGCGGAAAATAACTTCTTAAAAAGAAGTCAGGAAGTGATTCTTTGGGATGTTTACAGAGTTTTTTTGTGCTGCTGTTGACACAAATGTCTCAGTCTTCATCATGGCAAAAATCTGAAAAATTGCCCCTTTAATTCTATTGGTCCATGCTTAGGGGCTTTTTAATTTCCCTCTGCTAATAGATATCTGAAAATGGCATTAATTTCCATCCTGTGTCAGCTGAGAAAAAAGCCCCATCAGTGGCTACATGGAGTCCATTATTTTTATATAATATTAGAGAGTGAAAAACAATGCTGTATTTTTGATGTGAAAATGATCAGAAAATGTGTCTTAATTTCAAAATCTTGAGTCAAGCTTTGTCTTCCAGAAAGAGCTGAGTTACCAGTGGGGGTGAATGTGAGAGACTGGGAGTTACCTTCACTTTTGGGTGAAATAACATTTAATAAACCTTCAATTCACCCCAAATTCTTTAAGCACCCTATTTTTTGGACTGTAAATCTGCCATGAGATTTACCAGGTGTGATGTTTTTCCTTTGAGCACTTTCAATCAATGGAATGACTTAAGAGAAGAGAAGCTAATCATGGGTTTTTCAGGAAATAAATGGTGTGGACTGCTTTGCTTCAGATTAAAAAAAAAACCCAAACTTGCTTGGGATCAGAAACCTGGACTCTGTCAGTTCAAAGTCTGGAAAAGCTTGTTCTCGTTTAGAAATTGAAGGAAAGTCAACTCAATTTCAAAGAAACGGAAGGAAATTCAGATACTGAAGCCATCTCTGTTATTTCTGTTATTTCCTGGAAATTTCCCCTGCCTGAGGAGGTGGAGATGCATTCCCAAGAGGAATGGGCAGAGCACAGGCTGAGGATTATTGTCACCCACCAGCATCTTGGGTCAGTCCTGGCAGCTGGTGGAACAGACCTCCCTCAGCCTGCACAGAAATCACACAGAAATCACTGCCCCTGCTGCTGGCTGCAGTGGGAGTCTGGAGCTCAGAAAAGAGGGAATGCAGCAGCAGCAGCAGCAGCAGCTCCCCATTTCAGGAGCTCCATGGAGTTCTGTGATTCAGGTGGTGGTGTGTGAATGACTGGGGAGAATCATCCAAATCGTGAATGAACAGTGATGAAACCAGTTCACCAAAGTCTTTGTATGCAAATTTAATTTGGATTTTTGCCATTTAACCAGTGCTTTCCCTCCCACTTTTCCATTAGTACCATCTCCATGGAGCTGCTGCAATGCCAACAGAATGGAAAGACCTAAATCCTCTAAAGCTGTTGTCTAGAAGAGACATAATTATTGTTTTTTCATGCCTTTATAGCCTCCTACTCCTTCAGCAATACCCACCTACTGCCACAAATGCGGATTTTACCCCTGCTCCTCCTCTAATCCTGCTCTGCTTGGCTCTCTGAGTTTTCCTGGATTCAAGAGAACTGCCATGCCTTTCATCCAATCCATTTCAAATCCAACCCCTCCTGCCCACATTTTCCTATGATTTCAGAGAGGAGAGAACATCAGCATAAGAATTCCCAGTTAGACATTTTCTGACTTGGAGAAATTGCTGTGCTGACCACTTTTCCCCCCTCTTTTTAATTTGAGGAGAGTATTTTATGAGAGGATAAAGCCCATTAGTCAAGGTCAGGATGGTTTTCACTGAGCTTAAGCACAAGATGTTCTTGTAAGTGCAGCTCTCTTTAACTTGGCTCCTGTTTATCCAGGTAGAAGCTGATGAGGATTTAACTCAGGGAAAAGCACATTCCATCTTCCATCACTTAGGCTGACAGTTTGTAAGTTCTTGTTCTGTACTTGAGTGGTCACTGTGCATTTTAAAGTCATATTTCTGCCTTTGGGAGCTTATGCAGACATATTTCAGGAAATATTAATGTTTTAAACAAAGAGAAGCATGAGAAATATTACATATATTAAACCTCTTTCTTAAAAGCCTGACTCAGCTATAAAATGATAAGAACAAAGCTTGATTCTAACGAGAACTTAAGTTCAAAATGACCAGGAATGCAAAAAACTTGTGCTTTGGTGAGGTTTAATGTATCCACAGTTCAGTAGATATTCCATTCAGAAATGGACATTTTTCCCTCATCCCCTGCCAGCAGATTCCACATCCTGGGATTTCAAATGGATTCCTTTATAAGGAAATTAATTCTATGAAATATTGAGATAATTCTTCTGCACAGGGTGGGATTTTTGGGGTGTCCCGTGTAGGACCAGGAGTTTCACTCCATGATCCCTGTGGGTTCCTTCCAGCTCAGGATATTCTGTGATTCCGTGATTTCTTCATATTCCCAGAAGCATAATCAAAAACTGGGAACCACAGACCTGAAAAATTATTCATAGACTATGCATTTAAACTGTATTTTAAAATGAAGTGGTAAAATCATCAAGCTTAAATATCCAGAATAAACATTATAGGTTACAGAAAAAGGGAAATGTATCCAAATGTTTTGGAGGAGAGCACAAGTTGGTTTTTTTTAATGTAATGTATTTGTATCATTGATGTAATACCAAAAAATTCCCTACTAGCCAGGTACTGGTACAAAGTTCAGCTAGTGATAATTAAAAGCATTATTTTCTGACTATTTTAACCTTCAAATTATTTTCTGATTATTTTAGCTCTCAAATTATAAGCAAGGATAATTGTTTGAGCCAAAACCAATTTTTTTTTAATAGAATTTTGGTACTTTATTTATCCTCATTATGTTGATTCTAAACTGGGCAAAACCTGACCCACTCATTTAAACTCCAACAGAACTGCACCACAAAACAGGACTGGAAAAATGCCTCAGGATATTTCATATTGCTGTCACTGAAAATGCATATGGAACTTCAGTTTCCACTACAAAAATGAGATGAAAATAAAGTTATTTGCTCTAAAAGCTATTACAAGGGAAGGCTGTGAGTGTAATAAATTTTTCCCTTTCAAGAATAAACAATGCATGACATGACTTTTATTTTCTTTCAGGGAAGGAATGTAATGGGCTGAGTTATGTGGCAGCAGTTGTTAATACTTGTTTTAATTATGAATCAACTTTGATTTAGTAATGCACTGCCAGACAAAGTTTCCAATCCACATTGAGGAGCAAATGATACAATTCACAATTGGAAGCGAAACAAGAAATTACCAAATTGGGATTTTTTTTTTCTCTAGGGAAAAAAAATCATTTGTGGAAAACTCTATTAATCAGGAACTTCATGATATATAACCAGCAAATCATATGGTAATGAACTTCACTGTTTTTATTAATCTTATTGTCATTTTACCCACATAACAATTTCAAATATATTTTTACCCAGAACCAGAAGCTCTTAGCATATTTTTGACCTTTTTTTGGCTAAAAACCGAAGCACATTTTGAAAACACTTTTTTTTTCATAGACTTAATGATTTGATAAATCATTAAGTCTAAATTTGATTGGCTTTAATTTTCAAAGATGTCATGGCTTTAACCCCTGTTTTACATTTGAGACAGATGCACTAAAAGGTTGTGTGCCTCCATCTCCAAGCAAATGCAAGGTGGCTCTAACTTTATAAATAAAGGATTTGTTTCGGGGGAAATGGGCATAAAATGTAAATTTGTATTTTGGAGAAAAAGAAACTGCCTCTCATTGATAGAACCAACGATTCATCTTAATCCCTTTTAAATGCTTTATATTTCCTGTGTTGTTCTATCAGCTATGCCACTGTATCCTCGTATTTTCAGCACTTTTGGGCACATTCTCTTCCCACTTAGGATAGGGCATGCTTCTATTTTTCCATGCAATTAGCATGGACATCCAAATAAATTAATTCCTGAAAACCTTTTCTATTTTTCCCTCCCTGATAGTTTATCATTATTTTTGAGCAGTTCACATTTTGACATGGATGCTTTAATTTGCTTTTAGAAAGATTCCTGCCAGATGAGTCCTTTGCAATATTTCGTATCTCTGCATTCTGGATTAAGTTTGGGATTTTTCCTCCTTTTTATTTTGACTTGTGGATGTGTTTGTTTTATTTTTTGTTTTTCCTGTTTGTCTCTCTGGATAGGTTTGGGAGGTGTGAGTGTGTGGTTGGCATGGCAAGAAGTATCCTGGCACTTTATCAATTGTGTTACTGGAAGGATTTCATGACTGCAGCACTCAGCATCTTTGATCTTGCTCTTTAAAGAAGTGCTTGCCCAATTAATTTCTCATTGGAAAAAGGACTAAAGGAGTCAGTTAAACATCTCTTTTGATTAATTTTTTCTGACTTTCATTGCTGGCTGCAGGCACAAATAAGGAGCTGAGGAGAAGAATAACCACAGTGTTTAATAACTTGAAAATTGAACAGGCAGAGGAAGACAATGACTCCAAGGGAGACTCATCCCAGACCTGATATTGGCCATGGCTGTGCCCCAGGTGCTCCCAAAACTCCCTGGCACTGACACCTTCCTGAGCTCAGAAGGACTTCAAGGACCTCCCAGAACATCTCTTTCCCTCTATATTTATGTTTAAAGGTTACAAATGCTCACAAACATGAAATATTTTTAACATATACGTGTGGATGCAGATTTCTATCACTGTTTTACACATAAGCACATATTCACACAAGTGAATAAATAAAAATGGCTTAATAATTGTTGATGAAATTAATGATCAAGGTTTGAATAGGAAGGGGAAGGGGAAGGAGAAAAAGAAAAAATGAAAAGGAAAAAAAGGAAGAGGAAAAGGAAAAGGGGAAAAAGGAAAAGGAATAGGAAAAGGAACAGGAAACGGAAATGGAAAAGGAAAAGGAAAAAGGAAAAGGAAAAGGGAAAGGGAAAAGGGAAAAGGAAAAGGAAAAGGAAAAGGAAAAGGAAAAGGAAAAGGAAAAGGAAAAGGAAAAGGAAAAGGAAAAGGAAAAGGAAAAGGAAAAGGAAAAGAAAAAAGATGAGAAAGAAAAAGAAAAAGAAAAAGAAAAAGAAAAAGAAAAAGAAAAAGAAAAAGAAAAAGAAAAAGAAAAAGAAAAAGAAAAAGAAAAAGAAAAAGAAAAAGAAAAAGAAAAAGAAAAAGAAAAAGAAAAGAAAAAGAAAAAGAAAAAGAAAAAGAAAAAGAAAAAGAAAAAGAAAAAGAAAAAGAAAAAGAAAAAGAAAAAGAGAAAAAGAAACCTGTCTTCTCCCCCTAAGCTAATATTGTATTTTTATGTTTCAAATTTAATATTTAAAATTTCAACTCAACATGGAGAATTTCATCCTTCTCAATCTCCATGCTCCTGTATTTTTGGGCATGGTGGATTTCCATCTGAGTGAGGCCCTTTCAGCTCCCAGTGTTGAATATAACCTGGTTTGGCACTGCAGATCCCACCACCCTCAGCAGCTGATGATATTTTTAACTGATACTGTCCATGTGCTTCCCAAATGGACTTGTTTAACTTCATCCAAACAGTTATCTGGAGTGCTGCTTTATAAAGGTGATTAATAACCCAGAGGTGACAGCAATTCCCAGAAAAATCTGTTAGGACCTTTCACTTCTTTTTCATGTAAAAATGCATGAGATATTATTTTATAACAGCTAGGTAAGACATATCTCCTTCATGCCACAAGACTATTAAATATCTACTTAATTAACCTCTTCCTCTTAAATCCAGAGTTTGTCCAGACTTTCTGACAGTCCAGAAAGAAAAGAATAAAATACCAATTTGTAATGATCTGGTTTAACAGAAACCACACTTATTGGTGACTTTGATGTCATTGCATCTTGCTCTGTTGCAGTGTGAAAATGGGAGAATTGCCACGTGTTAATATTTGGGTTTATTTTTCCTTAAACATAAGAAAGGCAAACACAGGACAAAGGAAAATATTTTTATTGCAAGCCTTTCAAGAAATGATGCTGAAGGACTGAGCACAGCAATTATCATGGAATCCTGGAATCCTGGAACAGTTTGGGTGAGAAGGGACCTTACAGCCCACCCAGTGCCAGCCCTGCCACGGGCAGGGACACCTTCCACTGCCCCAGGGTGCTCCAAGCCCTGTCCAACCTGGCCTTGGACAGGGCCAGGGGGTGGGGAGGTGATGCTCTAAGGATGGGGATTAGGAACAGAAGGTCCTCTAAGTTTACATTCTTCAGCAAAAGGGAGCTCAAAATAGGAACATGCAAATCACATTTTAGGACAACTTAATATCCACCCCATGCCTAGACTTGTCTAATGACAATGTTTGAGGTTAGATCCCCAAAAATTCCCTCCCAGGTGAATTTGTGATCCCCAAAAATTCCCTCCCAGGTGTGTGATGACATTTAGGTCTCCTCCTTAGTTGGTGGCTGAGCACAGCCCAGGGTCTGGGATGACAATTCCTGAGCTGTGTTTGAGCCCTCCAGTGGCCACCGGTGCAGTCTGTGCTTGAGAACTGCCAATTAGAGCCTCAGTGTTTATTAAACGAGACCCCGTGGCTCTGTGTGCACTCACCAATATGTTTCTGTGAACCTGATCTGACAAAATATTTTGTTATTTTGCCTGAAAGAGCAAGGCAATCATCTGTCGCACGGCAAAGTCCGCGCTCCCAATTCTCCCAGAGTATCACTGCCAGCACCACTGCTGAATATTTAATGGTTTTTTTCCTCCCAACACCCACAGGATGGGGCTGTTCTGGATGCTGTGGCTGCAGCAACCCTTCCCCAGTGCTGCAGAGGCTCCCTCTGCCCTCTCTGATGCGCTGGGATGCTCAGCACAGCTCACCTGCACAGGTGTTCACACGGGACCTTTGTGCAGCTTCCATCCACAGCACGGCTCCCTCCAAGCTGCTTTCTAAGCACAGAGGGCTCCAAAGGCTCTCCCAGTCACATTTCCCCCTGGTTTTAGGGGAAGCAGGGCAGGGAAGTGCTGTTCTGGCAGTGCTGGGTTTGTTAATACTCACAAACATAAAATATGTTTATCATATACATGTGGATGCAGATTTCTATCACTGTTTTACACATAAGCACGTATTTACAGAAGGGAATAAATAAAAATGACTTAATAATTGTTGATGAAATTAATGATAAGGTTTGAATGGGAAGGGGAAGAAGAAGGGCAAATAGAAAAATTAAAAAGAAAAAAGGAAAAGGAAAAAAAAAAGAGGAAGAGGAAGAAGAAGAGGAAGAAGAAGAGGAAGAGGAAGAAGAAGAGGAAGAAGAAAAGGAGAAGGAAAAGGAAAAGGAGAAGGAAAAGGAGAAGGAAAAGGAGAAGGAAAAGGAAAAAGGAAAAGGAAAAGGAAAAGGAAAAGGAAAAGGAAAAGGAAAAGGAAAAGGAAAAGGAAAAGGAAAAGGAAAAGGAAAAGGAAAAGGAAAAGGAAAGGGAAAAGGAAAAGGAAAAGGAAAAGGAAAAGGAAAAGGAAAAGGAAAAGGAAAAGGAAAAGGAAAAGGAAAAGGAAAAGGAAAAGGAAAAGGAAAAGGAAAAGGAAAAGGAAAAGGAAAAGGAAAAGGAAAAGGAAAAGGAAAAAGAGAAGAAAAAGAAAAAGAAAAAGAAAAAGAAAAAGAAAAAGAAAAAGAAAAAGAAAAAGAAAAAGAAAAAGAAAAAGAAAAAAAGAAAAAGAAAAAGAAAAAGAAAAAGAAAAAGAAAAAGAAAAAGAAAAAGAAAAAGAAAAAGAAAAAGAAAAAGAAAAAGAAAAAAAGAAAAAGAAAAGAAAAAGAAAAAGAAAAAAGATCTGTCTTCTCCCTCTAAGCTAATATGTTAATGTCTTTCCTGTTTGTAGAAAAAGCACTTTTCTACATCCCCAAAATCTGGGTGCTTGGGCACAGGAGGAATTGCCAAATTTGAGCAAACTGACTGTGTGCATCCCCCTGGGGCCTGGGCAGCTCCAATTTCCTGCTGCCTTAGGGCTCCTTCATCATCCTGAGCCCCCTCTGAGCTCTGGGGCACAGAAACATTTTTATACAAATGTGGAAACAGGACTGGAACAGCTCTGCAAAATCTTCATCCTCTTTATAACTGGAGACTCTCCCATTTATCTTATCCTAGTATTTAAAACAGATTCTCTTTTCCTTGCTTTTTTTTTTTCTCCTCCCTTCCTTTTTTTTTTTCTTTTTCCCTTCTTCTGATTGCCTGTTATTCCACAATTCAGGAGGCAATAATGTGTTTCAGGAGTTATAATAAAATGGATATACATTTAGTAATCTTTCACCCCTTCACTTATTTCCCATGAATGCTTTTAAAATGAGTACCAAAAAGCCATGAAAGGAACAAGAGATATTTTCTTCTCCTCTGAAGATGGGAAAAATTTTTTATCTCACCCCTTTGTCTGCATTATAAGAAGAAAATGAAAGCTTTCTCTGTCTGCAGATCTAGCCTGGAAATCTCCATTTTTAAACCACATATATATATATAAAAGTATAGAATCAGGAAATCCCAGGATGGTTTGGGTTGGAAGGGACCTTAAAAATCCTCTCATTCCACCCCTGCCATGGGCAAGGAAACCTTCTCCCAGACCAGGTTGCTCCCAGCCCTCTCCAGAGTGACCTTCTGCCACTTCAACCTGAAGTTAATGAGGAAAGAAGGGGGGAAATATTTATGTTGTTGTTCAAATAATGCTGTTTTAGAATAATATTCGTGGTTTTTTTATTCAGCCTAGGAAAAAGATGGAGAGAAACTTTTTTCAAGGGTTTGGGGTGACAGGACTAATGATGGACTAGTCTGTGAGAGGTATAATTCTCATTTTGGGGTTCCAAGACCAATTGCCAGGATGGAGAATGTCCTATGGACACCCACCACACCTCCATAGCCACTTCCAGGAACCAAAAAAAATTTAGGGAGCTGTGGAGGCCCTTTTATCTCCTTCTCGTTTGGTTTTTATAACAGTGAATGTTGGACATCCTTATTTTTAATTTTAAAAGAGAGGAAGCTTCCACATCATCATCTAATGCAGTGTTTGGTGACTTAAGGGTAAAACAACAGCTGTGAAAATTGGTGATAAAATAATGAGACTTGGCAACATTTCAGTCAATAAAGGCAGCAGGACTGGAGCATTCTATTGCCCAAAATCTAATACCATTCAATAGCTGTAACATTATGCTATTTTATCCAATTATCTACGTCAGTGCCACTTGAGTTTCCCAGTGAAATCATGGAATGATTGGTTTGGGTTGGGAAAAACTGAAAGATCTTCTAGTTCCAAAGCCCCACCATGGGCAAAGACTCCTCCACACCATGGGCAGGTATTATAATGAAATTATTAAAATTATAGCAGAAATTATGACTGAATTATGACTGTATCTGTCTGCTACTGTGGTCCAGAGCCAAAGTTTCCAGATTCATAATCTGTAGTTCGAGGTATTGGCCAAAACACAGGGATCTGAACACAACCTATTTGGTATTTGTCTCAGAATATTTTGGGAATAATCATCTCTGTTTTTAGAATAAGGTGGAGTTGTTCTGCACCCATGGGCTTCTACACAATAATTTTCAAACACTGCATTGCACAGAGCCAGAGCAGCAGCCACATATAAATTAGAAGTTCATCAATCAGGATATAATTAATACTACTTTGCCTTGGAGCCAAATATTAGCATCCTAATTTATTACAGCGTAGCAGCACTTTGTAAATGTTATGGCAAAGCCAGACAAAATGTGGGAATATTTCAGAATCCTTGTGTGAGTAGTGGAACAAGCAGAGGAGCAGAGGTGTGTGCAGGTGCACCCAAGGGGCAGCTGGAAAACAAGCAGCTACGAGATAAAGAACAAGATAAGCAAAGAGGCAGAACATCCCACCCAAGAGACCCAGCTGGCAAAAGCAAATAGAGAATCAGCAGTGGAAGGAGCAGTCAATGCATCACTAAGGGGAGATAAAAGCATGAACGACATGAAAAGCTGAGGGAGTGGGGGAGAAGAACTCCAGCAGCCTGCTGCAATTCTGACTTCTCCAACAAAGAGCTCCCAAACCTCATCAAGGTCAAACATTGACCTCCAGCATTGACTCCAGCCAGGGCTGTGGGTGTAAGAGCCTGAATGAGGGATGTGGGACTCCAGGTGTCTCTCCAAAATTCAGTTTATTCCATCCAAGGTGTTACAGCAGTCCAGGGTGGTGGGTGACAGAGCTGTGCCCACAGCTGTCAGCTCCAGCTGCAGGCAGCCTGCAGACCCTGAGTTTAGCTTACAATGCATTATAGACTTTTCTTTGCTGAGCATCTTAATACAGTAGAACCAATCCATACCTTAACTTTTATCTATAGCCTATCATAACTACTGTCATTACCATGTTCATGTTACTGTTCTCCAGTCACTAAAAAGTCAGTACATTACAGTTTAAGCCAGAAGTTGTTTTTCAGTTTTCTTGCAGTGGAAAATTCTGAGGCCTTTTTTCTACTTGCACCATTGTTGACTTGTTTGCCTGTGCTCTCTTTCTGCTTGGTAAAAACATCTTCTTGTTTGGGGTGGGTTTATCCTTTGCTCTAAGCCATAAAAACCCCTTCTAACTAACACACCCTTTGCCTCCTTGGTTATCCAGTGAGACTGGCTCAGCAATTCTTTTCTTCTGTATCAAAACTTGCTTTCATCTCTATTCTTCTCCAGATTCTACATTCAAAAATCTTTCTGCCAAGCATGCATATCTGTGAGACTTTCCTGTCAAACTTTCATCCTTCCCAACAGTTGGGATCTGTGCTGCCCACCCCAGCTCAGTGGTGTTGGGGTTGTTAAAAGGTTAAGGAATAACAGCTTTGTCTGCACAGTCATGTTGATTAATCACTCTAAGAACTGGTAATTGATAAGCATAAGGACTAACCAGTCAAACTAAATGTGCTGTAAATCAGCAAGTTTTAAATTGTTTAAAGTTTAAAGTTTAAAGTTGGCCTGAGCTCTTGGTTCTCTCAGCACACCACAGCGCTCCAATTCCCCCCTGATCTTCCTTCCTCCTCAGACCAAACCTTTTTATCCTGTAAAGCAATCAGGTTGATCAGGCCTGATTTATCTTTGGCAAGCTTGATGGGCCCATGTTGGCTGCTCCCAGTCCCCTTCTCCTCTGCCTTGTGTCCAGAAACATTTCCAAGAGGGTTTGCTCCTGGATGTCCCAGGGACCAGGGTGGGACTGACCTTCTCACAGCTCCCTGAATGTCCTTTTGACCTGTTTTAAAGGGGACTCTGACTCTTCTGTCTCCTTGGAAATGGTAACACTGCACTCTGCAATTCCTGCTCTGTTTCAAGAACAGAATTAAAGCAGAAAAATAACTGTACAGTCCAAAATTTCAAGGAGTATTACAAAACCTGTGCAAATATCAAAATACTGGAGTGTTTTGGTCACTTGAGTCTCCCAGAAAGTTTGCAGAAGTAGTGCCCTACTTGGGAATTCAGGAACTTCAGACTCAAGAGTTCATGCATAATCAGAGTCTGGAGTCTCCTGCTGTTACATAAAATAGCCATTCCAGTGAAAATTCCAGCAAAAATCCCCTTGTGCTAATCCAGCACATTCCCCCTCCAGAATGGACACTCCTTTCACCTTCATCTCTTGGCTGCCACTTCCCTCTCTGACCTTTTTCTTGGAGCTGATTCAGTTTGATAACCCAATGATTTAATTTTGACAGGTCAGGCTTTATTTTTTACCAGTCCAGCAAGTTGTACTGCTTGTGCAGATTGTTGCTGACACAGAGGGGAAAGTAAGAGGAAAGAAACTCCCACTTAGGTAGCAATAAACTGTGGGATGGACAAAGGGGGTCTGTAGTGTCCCAGATTTCCTCTCTGCATTCAACAGAGAAACTCCAGCACCAAGCAAAAAATTGCAAGGAATTTTTTTGTGTCTGTAGGACACAAAATAAAACAATGTGGATATGCAATTCTCTAACGTAGAAAAGGAGAGAAGTTTAATTTCTGATTCTAACATTTATAGATCTCTAAAAGTGGATTGGAGGGTGACAGTGCTACCTCTCCAATGACACTGGACAAACCAACAGTCTTTCAAATTTCTCTTCCTCCATTAAAGAATGCAAAACAATAAGTTGTTTACATAAAGTGCGTGCAAAAGTTCGTTACAAAAATATAAACATCAGAAGGCTTAAAAAACTTAAAAAATAATTTTTATTACCCATAATTTTTGGAAATCCCATCATTTCATCCATGTTCTCCAATAAATTTTCAATCAGCTGCTTAGAAAGTCCAGAAGTAGACGAGATGCAAAAGCCACGTGAGGCTTCTCATGGCACCCTGATAAATATGGCAGCTGCCAGCCCAAAATGCTCATTGTGCTGCAAACACTGCTGAATCATTTATTAAAAATGAATAAGTGGAGCCAATGGACTTTCTGCTGCGTTAGGTAGCCCTCCTCTGTGCCACTGAGGATCCTGCAGCAATCACATTGGGCTTCTTCACTCCTTGCTTGGTCTGCCCTTCTCCCTCTGTGCTTCTCAAAGTTATTGTTCCTTGGTGTCACCACTCTCCCCCCTGGCTCAGTGCACATCCTCTGCTCTTGCTTTTAACTGGGTTCTTCCCACAGTAGGGTCTTTTGACTGCAAATGTATCATACAACTTACACAATTTGTAATTTTATTTTTTTTCCATGGCCACATTGGAAGGAGCAGGATAAACATCCCTCCAACCAACTGAGCGTCTGCCATGGCACTGGGAAAATTTGGAGTTTAATTTCTGCCCCTCTGGAGTTGGGTTGGGTGACTTTGGCACATCCCTTGGGGCACAGAAGACTTTACAACCTGGAGTAGCGTTATTTACCCAGTGAAGGGCTTCAAAATGACAGCTACAACCAAACCCAAGCCCTTCCAACCCAAACCATTCTGGGATTTTGTGAAACTCAGCTGATACCACTACCTGTAGGAAAGCTCTGCCTATTTCCTACCCCCATGGACAGATGGATTTGTTTTCACTATCACATTACCTCAAAAATGCAAATCCATCAGAAACAAGCACGCTTTTCTGAGGGATTTTAAGTTTTTGGTAAGTTCCACTGTTGGCCACCTCAGGAATTTTTGAGCACTGTCAGCTACTGGAACAAACACCACCAAATGTTACTGTGCATTGGAGAACAATTCTTACAAAGACTTAAAATTTAGCTTCTGAAACCCCTCTGAGTCATTTGAAAATGGGAACCAGTTACTGCTGTAGCTCCACGTGCTTGCTCAAAAGTCATTTACATCAAATATTTTGAAGGAATACCTGGGAAAAACTACAAAGTGCTAAAAACTCAGGAGTGGATCGAACAGCAAAGATTTGAGGTTTGCTGCATGAATTGCTGCACTGCTCTCTAGCTGAGAACCAGGTTTGCTTCCAGAGGTGATTAAATAACAAATGACACTGAACTAATTAGAAGATTCTGCCATCTAGTGCCTCCAGAAGCTACGTGGAGCTTTTGCACGACCCTCCAGCTGAGGTTTGAGGACATCCTTGTGGGCTCAGAGCAGCAGCTGACTCTGATGGTCAAAACCCAAGTTTTCCTCTCAGCACACAGCATTAATTTTCCAATCTGGCACTCATTTGGTGTCTCTCCAGCATTTATCTGCTGCAACTGCTGGCAGTATCTTTATTTATTTATTTTTTCTCTCCATAATAAATCTCTGGAAAACAAACAACATCTCTTTGCTGCACCTTTGTCTTTAACCTGTCTGGCTTTTTGTTTTAAAATGTCACTTTTCTAGGACAGCTGCTGACAGACAGGTACCAATGTGATACTAATAACATAACTATATGGCTGGAACATGTTATTTTTTCCCTCATGTTGAGTTCAAATAAGACATTAGATGACAGGTGCTTTTGGATGATCACTCACTCTCCATTTACAGCATTTTTGGGCCGTGCTGTTTCTCATGGCTGTGTTGTCTGAAAACTGAAAATTTCTCTGAAATTGTTTTTCCAACTCTGCTCTTGATATTTCCTCCCTTCAAAGTTCTCCTTACTACACCCCCAGTTTTTGGGCTTAAAAATCAGCCATCCCAGCACCAAATTTGTTTGCTCAATGAGAAGTTGGAGCAATTTTCTCCTTGGAGGTATTTCTTATTTTGTTCTTCCAGGTCTTAAAAATGGAAGCTTGATCAATGTTTTCTTTTAAATTGAAAAAAAGTGAGAGACTAAACCCACACTTTATAAATTGTCAAATAAAACTGGTAGCAAAAGGTGCTTCTATTTCTGCAGTATTTTTAAACACCCTCCAAATTTGTCATTAGTGTAATAAAAAGGTATTTTGACAAACCTTGACTACTTCATTTCTTAAATGCATTGGTTGCTAAAATGAAGTCGTGGAAATTATGTCTCACATCACTTGCAGAATCTTGCTAATTGGATTGTCTCACTGATATTTTAGGATAAATGGAGCTCAGCTTCTGGAGAGATGTCTTTGAAACTGACCTCAGTTCTGGGTTTGCAGGGGTGACTGGCATTACCATGGAATCAGAGGAACCCAGAAAGGTTTGGGTGGGAAGGGACCTTAAAGTCCATCCCATCCCACCCCTTGTGTTATTTTAATATTGTTATCCAAAGTGTTGTTGTCCATCCAAAGTGAGATGGATTTCCAGAAAAAAAAAAGTATCTTATTGTGTATATTGTATTATTTCAGGCTGGACACCAGGAGGAATTTCTGCATGGAAAGGGTGCTCAGACCTTGGCACAGCTGCCCAGGGAGGTGTTGGGGTGCCCATCCCTGGAGGTGTCCCAGGAGGGCACTCAGAGCTCTGGGCTGGGACAAGGTGGGGATCGGGCACAGCTTGGGCTCAGTGATCCTGGAGGGCTTTTCCAACCTCAGTGATCCTGGGATTCTGGGATTTGGGTGCACCTCTGTCACAGTGACACTGTTGGGCAGTTGGTTCTAATCTATCAAGCTTGAGCTGAAGCAGTTGGCTGTGATGAAAATGTGCTGGAGATCTATCAAAATAATAAACCACCCTCAAAAAGAATCCAAATCAGATTTGTTTTCAGCCTGACACTCTGAAAAAAAAAATAAAGTAAGAAAAACAGAGTGCTGAAACAAATCAAGCATTTTAACCTGGTTCTCTTGCTGAAAGGCAAGGCAAAGAACACCCTCAGAATTGGAAATGGATGCTAATTTCTGGAGGACTGTGCATATAGTTATTACATGTTTGCCAGGAGCTAACCCTGCCCCTGGAAAGCTTTCATTGTGACAAGTTTAAAACTGCAAGCAGCAGTGGTGCTGCAGCAGATTCTCTAATGGGATTATTCAGATGGTTATTCTGGAAACTGAGTACTGAGGAGCAACACAGATATCTCTTGTCAGGGTCCCAGAAGTGATGAAGTGGCAACTTGCAGGGGGAAAATAACAGGAGGCAATGACAACATCCTGCAGCTGCTGAGCCTTGGAATGAGACTTTCTGGTCCACACAGGAGCTGTTTATCAGCGGTGCTGCTGAGGTTTTCAGAGAGCAAAGTGCAGCACCTGAGGAAAAATCCCATTATTGAAGGGCCAGGTGCTGTGCTGGGTTTGGCTGGACTCAGGATTCTGTCCTGGGTGAGCCCCAGAACAGATGGAGCTCAGAGGCAGGGAGTGAATTAATGAGTGAATTAATTCTACACTTTATGGGCATTTTCAGGAGTGGGCTGGAAACTGAGGGAAGGAGAGCTGGGCATTAACAGAGAGGGGGAGAATGGGGTGGTATTGAACAGTGTAGGACCAGAATGGGACATAAAGGGTGGGGAATAAGGGATGGAATGTGCTGGGTTTGGGCTGGGCTGGGGTTAATTTTCTTCCCAGGGGCTGTTTTAGGGTTTGTAAATACAGAGATGTTTTTGTTATTGCTGAACAGTCGATTTTTCTATAGGATCTCTACATTTTTCTACATGATTTGCAAGTGGACTCTGAGACCTCACACTGTATTTGTGTTTACAAGTTGCATTTCTATATATTTGTAAAAGTAGACAAGGATAATAATATTAAAAATACACATATATAATGTATATGTATAACAATATAATAGTGTAATATAATACAATAATATAAAATATACAATATACAATATATAATATATAATATACAATATATAATATATAATACAAAATATATAATATATAATATACAATATATAATGTATAATATATATTATATATTCTATGTTATATGTTATATGATATATAATATATTATATATTATATAATATATATTCTATAATCTATATTATATAATATAGATTATATATTATAATATATAATATATGATATGTTATATATAATATATTATATATTATATAATATATATTATATATTATACATTTTACATTATACATTATATATTATATAATATCTATAATACAATAATATATAACATAAAATGTATAATATATACCATTATATATTATCTATATATGTTACTATACATTAGTAATATATAATATCAATATATTATATTATAGAAAATATATCAATATTATATAACACAATATATTAATACTATTTTATTAATATATTGTATATCTATATATTGATACATAGAGAATATTAATATTAGATATAATGTTATTTTAAATTGTTGTTATATTTATAATAGTTATAAGTCATATTATATAAATAATATATATTACATATACTATAATTATTTATATTATTGAATAGTATATTATCTATGTTATTGTATTTATTATTTAATATATAATATTATAGGATATATTAATATATCATTAATATCATATATTGTATAATATTTAATATAGTTTATAATGAAGTTCTAATATAATAATACACAATATAATAGTAACAATAATGATAATAATGATAATAATGATAATGATAATGATAATGATAATGATAATGATAATAATAATAATAATAATAATAATAATAATAATAAATACTGAATACAGTATAATAATAAAATACTGAACTTGCTGATTGATAAACGAATGATTAAAACAGCATCATAAACAACAAAAGAATGCTTTGATGTAGTAAGGTTTGTCCTCCAATATTGGAATTTCTTTTGCTGACATGTGGTAGCTGCCCCCTGAGTGCTCCAAATGCACAGGGATGTGTGTGATGTCTTCCTCAAAAGTCAATTCCTCCCCCAGCCCTCAAGTATTAGATGGCAAACACGTGAATCACTCAGCCAGAAGGGTTTCAGCTCGTTGGTGTACAGAGCTATTTGCTCTGTCTGTCCAGCTTGTCTTGCTAATGGTCTTTCCTAATTTTTCTTAGCACTTACAAGCATCAGTTGTGGAAAATAAAGCATTGGAAATGGCTCTGTACAATCATGCTTAAATGATCGTGGTTATTTTTCAAATCAACAGAGAAATGTTTAATAAGTGCAGGTCACCTGTTCAGTGAAATGGAATTTTTTTGGGAACAATTCTAATTAGCAAGCTGTCATCTGCTACCAAGTGCAGATCAACCAATATTCCTTAGTTAGACTGTGAAAAAAAAGTGTCCTTATAATGCTGGAAATGGATGGAGACCTAAATGCTTAATAGTGTGATCATCCAACCTTCTAAAAACAGGTCATTACACCCATGAAACCAGAGGTGTTGCAAATATCAGCTCATTCTTGCAGCACTAATAAGAAAAGTTTGTATTAAAAGAAATACCTTCCAGCTAAATAGAAACCTGAAATTAGTCAAAAATTATATGCCACATACATGCATTCAATTACTTTTTTAATTTTTTTAATATGTGTGGCCTGGAACTGCCCATTTCCTGGAGGATTTCCTGTGTAATCACCAAAAAGGATCTGCCATTCCCACTGAGGAACTGCAACATCAGCTCTTTATGCATCTGCTCCTACATTTGGCCTATTCCCACTTGCCCAAGGATTATTTCTCCTTAACCCCCTCGTCCCTGCTTCTTTCCTGGCCACACTTGTACCCTGTAGAAAAGTCATTGGTGTTGTCATTGGAAGTAAATTTAAGAGATTCTGTAGCCCTGGCTTCCTTGTTCTGCTCATGGTTCTTTGGCTAAACCACAATTTTCAATTTATATAGAGGTAAAACGAAATTAGTAATGAATTGAACAGAGTATTTATGGCTAGGAGAATGCTGTAGGGTAAGGAATATAATCAAAGTGGGATTGAGGGAGGGTTGGAAATGGGGCTACAGGATGATGTGGAGAGAAGCACAGGGATGGGGTGATTAAAAATGGGGCTCAGACTGGCTCTGGAGACCTCAGGTGTACAAAAGGTCAGAAAAAGAAATGCTGACCCAGGAGCTGAGCAAAAACAGCTTTAGAGGGAAAAAAGTGGGCAGAGATCCTGTAATCAGCATGCTTAGGGCACTCTGCACATCCCAAATTCAGCTGTGATGCAGGACTGCAGGTGAATGAAGAAAGGTCAAGGAATTGGACAATCATTTTACAGTTGAAATTGCTTCCTAGGAATTCCTCTTTTTTTCCCTGTTTAAGATCCTCACCTTACAGCATTGTTAGTCAGAAATATTCTGTTCAATACAGACTTCCTTCCTTCCTTCCTTCCTTCCTTCCTTCCTTCCTTCCTTCCTTCCTTCCTTCCTTCCTTCCTTCCTTCCTTCCTTCCTTCCTTCCTTCCTTCCTTCCTTCCTTCCTTCCTTCCTTCCTTCCTTCCTTCCTTCCTTCCTTCCTTCCTTCCTTCCTTCCTTCCTTCCTTCCTTCCTTCCTTCCTTCCTTCCTTCCTTCCTTCCTTCCTTCCTTCCTTCCTTCCTTCCTTCCTTCCTTCCTTCCTTCCTTCCTTCCTTCCTTCCTTCCTTCCTTCCTTCCTTCCTTCCTTCCTTCCTTCCTTCCTTCCTTCCTTCCTTCCTTCCTTCCTTCCTTCCTTCCTTCCTTCCTTCCTTCCTTCCTTCCTCCCTCCCTCCCTCCCTCCCTCCCTCCCTCTCCAATAAATTGGCCAAATACAAAATCCTGACAAGGTTTCAGGTACACCAGTAATAAATTCCTGACCAGCAGGAGGTTTATTTGCTTTCTGATAATAACAAAGATTTTAAAATAAAAAACAAAACAAAAAAAGAAAATTGCAGGACCTCTACTCTTTGAGGAGTATTGTGGGAAAGCTGCAGCAAGCAGTACCAGAGAGGCAGATCCCTCCTCAGCTTGCCTATATTGTCTTTATGATATAGAGTTATATATTCTTTATTACATTTCTGAGACTTTTTTGTACTCTTTCCCACCAGCTAAGTCTTACTCTTCAACTTAGAATTTGTATAAAGGGAAAATGCAGCAGTGAAGGAGTAGTTTGTGCTGCAAGTACTGAAATTTTCATCATTTGTTGCTAACACAACTGAAATGTTCTTTCCACAGGTGTATAATGAAGACAATTTCCATGTTCCAGACATCCTATAGATTAAATGGCACCGGTGAGGGTGGAATGAGGGAGGGGAGAGCTGAGAAAAGTTGTTAATATGCAATGCAGAAGGAAATAAAGCTATGCATAAAACATTCCTATTCAACTGTGCTATGAACATATACTACAAGCATATAGAAGTGCAAACTTATATAAATATATATGTATGTATAAATAAATGAATAATTTAGATGCATGAATTAATATTACAGAAGGAAATGAAGAGAATCACTCAGTCTCAGCCAGCTGGCATCCCAAGGTGTTTAATTAACCCTGCTTGGTTTCAGGCAGCACTTACAAATAAACCTGGTCAGGTATTGTGCAATGTGTTTTTCTGTGCATTTTTCTGTATATTCAAGGTACAATGAAGAATGTCAAATAGCTGTGACCAAAACAGAAAAAAAAAAGGAGTTTAGAGTTTAGAAGTTATTAAATTGAAGGGTTGTTTATTATCCAGTATAGAACAGTGACTGCATCAGAAATTACTGAGAGATGCCATCAAGACTCAGGGACCACTCCCAGCAAAACTCCCAGAGACAGAAACTTCTTCCAGTCAGGAGAGTGGGACTGAAGTCAGAAAAATTACCCAGAAAGGAAACAATTTAGGGATGGCTTTGCTAAATGAGAGTTTCATTTTACGACTTTGACAAGTGTTCCATTAAAACAGCATGGCTAATTATTTCACCCCTATTTTTATTCCACAGCCTCCACTTTGTGAGCTACTCTGTTAAAAGTCCTGGGGAATATTCCTCATCCTTTTGGTGATGGGAGGAATCAAAGAAATTTTAAATAGGCTACAAAGCACACTAAAATGAGATGAGCTGGATACTGCAGATGATAAATTAAATTTGGGGCTAAAGAGCTGAAGCAACACCTCATATGTCCCTTAAGATATTTTGCTGGTATTTTTGGGAAATATTATTTGATATTCAGTATATAGGTTAAATGATAATGGTTTAGAAGCTATCTGTCTGTCTGTCTTCTATCATCTTTTCAGCTGCTGGTTTCTTTTTCATGCTGATTCTTTGGGTTGAGACATGTTTCCTCATTTCAAACACAATTTAAGCTCAAAAATAACAGCAGAGGATAATTTATTTCACAGAATCAGAGGGGCTTGGGTTGGAAAGGACCTGAAGGTCACCTAGTTCCAATCCCCTGCCATGAGCAGAGGCAGATATTTAGGAGATGTGAGAGCAGCAATATTTATGACCTCTAGAATTACAAATGTTTTAGGTTAGGTTGCTTTCCTAGGAAAATTTAGAATATTTTACCTAAACTACATCACTACTAAGCAATCATCAGCAGTGTAATTATGCAAACAGAAAATCTGCATTCTTCACCTGCAATAATCAAGTATTATTCTTATTAATTATGGTTCATTCAAGCTACATATTTTGCCAAGGAAAACCTGGGACAATTGTTAGGTGGATCATTACAGGTTGTTTTATGAAACCTAGGAAAAATGATCTTATTGTCATGAAAACCCCACTTTCATTGTAAATTTGGCTGACTGGTGAACCAAAATGCTAAGAAACAGCTGGAGAGTTTCAAATATCTAATCAGGGTGTGTTTCCTGTGCAAAGTGCCCCAAAATCAATGGGAAATTTTCTCTGAGGATATCACTTAAAGAACACATGCAATTTCTATCAACCCAGTCCTTGGGTGAGGTTTCCAGTTGTCTCTGCAACACAGGAATCCAATGACAAGGAAAAAGAAAATATGGATTATGTCCTGCTTCTCCCTTTACTTTCTCCATCACTGACTTGGGTATGAATTTAGTATTCAGTAAATATTCAGGGAGAAAATTGACTGGGATGAGGAGATAATATTATGCTCATGAGTGCTTGGAGGGTTTGGAATTGGCAGTCACAAGAGGAGTTCTCAGATGTTTTTAGCACAGCCACCTCCATTACATCTTTACATTAGAGGCTGTTAAAGGACCAGGCTGCTCCAAACAGGATAATTCAAAATTCTGATGGCGGCAATATGCGCAAAATGCAGAATTATTGGTGTTCAGGAGGATGGGGATGTGGATCTCTCTGTCAAGCAGCAGCTCCAGGGACCTTCTTGGCTGCCAGAGGTAGCAGAATATTGCACATCTGAGAGGGGGAAAGTGTGGGAATGGAGCCCAGGGAGAAAGGGAGAGTGCCTTGGAATGCAGAGGCAGCGACGTGTAAATGTAAAATGTGATGGATAACGGGCTGAGCAGAAGCTCTCAGCACAAGACTTCACTCAGTTTGGTTCTTGGAGGACTGAGATGATCATTTTGGGTACACAAACTGCATCCTTAGCTCTTTACAATTCAGAAACAGAGTTGGAAAAATCACGCCAAACCAGCATTTCTGGAAAATGTGCCACAGTAAAAACACCTGGGGAAGTCTGACTAAGTCAAGAGAAAACAAAGAGGTTTCATTGTTTTAGGGTTTTTGTTGAGGTAAGTTGGGATAAAAATATAGATTTTTTTTCTGAAGTTTTAAGGTTTAAAATTATTTTTATAGTTTGATTTATAGGATGGATATTATTGTATTATGGATATGATGGATTTATATTGATGGATAAACGTGGAGATGCCTCCAAGAGAAACTGATGATAGAGAGAAAAATCTCTTGTCATGAGCAAATTCTAGGGGATGAAGCCAGGCAAAACGAACCAGGCAAAGCTGAGGGGCTCAGAAATTCATTCCTGAGCAGTGAGGGCTGGTGGAAAGGAGCAGAGAAATTTAAATGTGCTCTGGAAAGAGTTTGCAGCTCAAAGGAGATGTTACATGGCAGAATCTCAGCGTGTGCAACCATTCAAGAATCAAACTCCAAGTTTGTTTTGGTGCCTGGAGATGACATTTATTGCTGTGAACCTAAACCTCACCTGATATTTTGAAAATAAAGGTGAGTGAACCTCCCATTTTGTTTCCTGGTTTAATACTGATGAGCTTCCCAGACCTGCACACCCAATAGCAGCACACAAAAACCACAGAGAACATTCACATCTTTATTCCAACACTGGGCATAGTAGATTTTATAAATTACTCCTTTTTTTTTTTTTTTTTCCCAAAATTTAAAATATATTTCAATTCTACAGACCCAGATAATAATGGATGTTTTGTTAATGCTTTGGTTAAATAAAAGTTTTAAAGATAGTACCAGTCAAAGTCAAATTAAAGAGTTGAGACACCCTGAATAAACCAGCTTTAATATTTTAGAGTTTCCTGCCTTGAGGCACATTTGATTAGCAGTCCCTTCATGCTCTTCTTGAAAGATCAGCCAATCCACCACAGTTTCTGTAACCCAGAATACAGATTTAGGTTTTTTTTTCCTCCTAAGGTTTTTAAGTATTCTGAGAATGTTTAATAAGAAGTAGGCAAGTATGCTCAGAAAGTTTGAAAGAATAAATTCAAAATTCCTACTTTTTTACCAAACATTGTAGATGAGGATGGAGTCAATTTTAATAAAAATTGCCCCAAATTTGAGGAATCTGTTGTTATTCTGTAATAAACCACTGAATTACTAAATTGTTTCAGAGCCCAGATGTTGCTTGGGTAATTCTCATAAAATTAAGAAATTAAAGTTATAACCATGTGCCCTGTTTAATTTAATGGAGAGAGGAATTAGAAATAAATTCAGAGTGTAGTACTTAATAAAATATGACATTCACATAACCTGAAACCCTTTCCTGCAGTAAAACTGGTATATAAATAGAAATTTCATAAATAAGAATGTTCCAATATGATTTTCAAATAACTTCATAATGATCAGCCTGGGACATAACTGCTCTGGTCTCCTGTCTCTCTTTTCCTTTAATTATGTTAAAATACAGCAGTAGGTGTAGAGAAAGAAAACATAATCAGAGAGATTCTTTTATGTGAAGGACCAGCTCAGGGTGGGATTGTTGGGGTGTCCTGTTGGATGGAAGATCCCTGTGGGTCCCTTGCAGCTCAGGATATTCCATGATTCTGTGAATCTGACAACAAATTCACAAGCTGCTCTTTTAATTCTGCTGATTTTTATTGTTCTGAGATTTTAATAAGTGATGATTTTAGAAATGCAAATTATTTTTTCAGTAACTTTAATTAAACAGTTGCATCTAAATTGCCTCTGTTGTTTTTTCCTTTAAGTTTACATGGTAAAAGTGTTCTTAAAAATCTTTCAGCCTCTCTGATTTTCCTGTGAGTGAAGGTGATGTTCATGTTAGTGTTTTCTATTTAAACAGCAGATGCTGTGCCTCCTAAAAAAAAAAAAAAAACAAACTCTGAGCCCATTTCTTCATCCCTGGAGTGGAACACAACTGCCCTTAGACATTTCTCAGTTAAACCAGAAACAGAGTTTATGGCAGGAACTTATTAATCATGAGCTGCATCAAATCTGCAGAGGGAACTTCAGAGGGCGAATTTTTAATTGCTGGAACTGGGACTCAGCCAGGACACGAGGTTAATAAGCTAATTCCTCCAAGGGGTGTTTCACTGCTGTGCATTCCATCTGAAGGATGATTCCCAGGGAGAAGGGACATTCCTGAGTGCCTGGCCCCTCTCTGGGAGCTGGCCTGCAGCAGGGCTCTGCAGTGACATTGGCAGAGGGCACTGGCCAGCCCCGGCACGGTGACCTTGTGACATGTGCAGGGGGACAGCCTGGCACGCACCACTCGCCTCTCAGGGCTTCTCATGACCTTGTTTATGTCTTGAAATATCATCTCAAATCAGAGGACAAGCCTTTGCAACCTTTCTTTGTCCCATCAATACTGCAGGCGTTTTTTTCCAGTCGAGTCAACTGGGGATGTTTTGGTCCTTCCCTTTTATTTCTGGTTATCTCCTGCAGCAGAAAATTCTATATAATGATAGTAGAGCTCTCCTAAAACCCTCTCCTGATTTCTACGTCCTAAATAATGTCTTTCTTCACTTTCATGTCATCATTTTACTGATTTCAAAGCATGCAGACTGAGAATTAAATCTTACTGCAAGAAGACACATTACTGGAAGAATGGCACAGAGAGTCTCCACCACTTCCCTTTCCCCAGAGTGGTGGAGGAGTCACCATCCCTGGAAGCATTCAGAAAACACTTTGTTTTTACAAAACCTTAGGGAAAAAAAGAGTTCTGGATGTTCACAGATTACTGGTCTGTACATCCACTGATGGGAAGCAGGAAATTAATTCCTTCTTTTGCTTGGCTTGCATGTGCTGGTTTTGATTTACCTATGAAACTTTATCTCAACCCAGGAGCTCGTCCCCACCCTGCTGGGGAAAGGGAGTGAAGTTTTGGGGGACTGAGCTGTAAAACCTGAGAGGATTTCTTGTGGCAGCTCACTCATCAAGGCTGCAGACAGCAGAGCTCCTCCCTGGGCTCCTCTGGTTCCTCGAGGAAAGCAGTGCAGGACAAAGTCATGGATCCATCTGTCCTGGATATTTCAGCAGTGCAAACAGGTTTATCCAAAGCTGGGAAGAATGCCAGCATGTAAAATGGTGCAATGCTTCTTTTCTGAGATTTACCTAAGACTGCAAATCACTGATTTGGGTAAAACTCACTGAAATGAGGAGGCAGCAGCAGCAGCTCCCATCTCATGGAAGACTCAGAGGTGACCACCGAGCTGCTCCTTTGACTTCAGGTGGGTAATTTGAGACAGATATTGACAATTCAGGGACTGGATTGCTCCTCAGAGGACCCAATTCTGCCAGTAGGAATGGCAAAGAAAAATCCACCTTCTTCCTCATCTCCTTCACTGGATTGGTTCCATCTGCTGTCCAAAGGGTCCTGTGTATCCTGGGCTCTGGAATCTGACCATAAACACCATTCCAACCTGCTTGTGGACACCCCACCTAGCCAAAATCCCTTCTTCCCCCACATTTTCTGCCCTAGCAGTTAGAAAAGTTTCAGCTTTGGTTTGGGGACTAATCTAGCACAAGCTGTGAGGACAAATGTTATCATCAGGAAAGGGTAATTAAGAAGTTTATGCTACTTTTATTCTAAGTTCAGACTATGGAAACATCTGGAGATTGGATTAACTGAAGGAATTGAGCACAGTCATAGAACATTCTTTTTTTAAGTCAATGATTTATGTCCACTTAGATCATAATTACTTGGTTCTTTCTTTCTCTACTGGGGCAAGTAAAATTATGCAGATTTTCCAGAATCCTATTTTTGCTTTTCTTCTCCCAATTTGTCAGTGACTTCTGGAAAACATAGAAAACTGTGAAATGAAATACGGGTCTTGATAAAAAATGTTTATAGACAATATGTCAAATAATGATGGGAAAATATTTATTAATTCTGCCTCAGTTAATAGTAATAAAAAGAAACTCTTCCTAGGTATGTGTTTAGAAGTATTTTTCTCTACAGTGTTAGCAATTTCTCTAAAAATCCTAAAATATAAAAACACATTAAACAATTTAAATGTACCTATGTCTTTCTGGATAGAAGAGGATCCTATTTATAGTGAGGAATAGTAAAAGCAGTGTGCCTCTATTCTAAAGTACAATAACAGAGAAACAAGTTCTTCCAACTGTCTTTTGTCTGATCTTATGGCTGTGCCCCAAAAAATGGCACTGCATTATTTCCCTCCCCTTCCATCTGGGTGAGACTCACATGTGCTGTGGGAAGTCCAAGTTAATACTTCTTGCAGAGATAAAAATGTTAAGGGATGGTGAAAATCAGTCCATAATTCCCAATAACCACTGCCAGCACAGGAAGCTGAATGGCAGCAGCTACCAACACTTCATCCACACAATGATCTGACTAATAATTGACTAATCCAATATTTGCTCTGACAGGAGGAGGAATTTCCTGTTCATCGTGTTCTTTAGTGTAAAGCTGATGGCAAAACCTAATTATGACTCATTAAGTAACGTGGGTGAGTACCTTGGGCTCCTGCAGGGGCTAAAACTGCAGTGGGTTCCCAAAACCTACAGTTCCCCCAAAAGAAATGAGGTTTTCACTGTTTATTCTTTCCCTGGTTGCAATAAGCCCCCAATATCTGCCCTGAGCAGGTCACCCCAAGGTGAGTTCCTTGCCCATATTTAATGCCAGTCTGTTTTCTGACACTTTTTAAGTCTTGCAACGTGCCAATAGGCAAAGCCAAAATTGGGTGGCTGTAGTACCTCTGAGGGAAAATGAAACTGAAAAATCTGCTGTGTCCTGCTGCTTTGATTAGCATGAGCATGAAACCTCAATCAGGGCCCAGATGGAGAAATTCCAAAAATAAAAGTGTCATAATTTAAGATAGGAACTGCTATTCCTAAGAGACCCAAGCTATTTCTTCTTATGAACATGTGGAAAATGTTTGAGTAATAAGAATTAGTTGTAATATTTTTTTTTTTCTGGAGAGTTGGGGGGTTTTCTTGATATATTTTTGTAAGAAAAATCCTCTGTTCAAACCAGAGCAGCTGCAACACTAGACCAGGATGCTCAGGGTGATGCCCAGCTGAGTTTTTAATAAACTCCGTTGAATTTTGAATAGTAACTAATAATTCTTTTTCTAATTTGCTAGAGGGAATTGGTAAGACTAAAATTAAGAGATGCTAAGACCTAGTGCTAATCACATTGAAGTCAACTGGATGCTTCCTGATTAACACAGCTTGGATTTATTCTCCCCCAATTTCCTGCACAGAGTTTTCTCTGACTTCTATAAGAAGACAATAAAAATACAGATGAGATGAAAGGAAGTCCACCAACAAATCTTTCAACACCACTCATTTCACATTGATTTGCTCAGGGGCTTACTTATTTTTTGAGCAGCATCAGAACTGGGATATGACACCTATCAATGAAATAATTTCCTGTGCAAATCCAGCTCCTCTGCCTCACTTATGATTTTCCATTTCATCACTGAAGCTCTAACAAGTACAAAATGAAGGGGATCTGGTCAGATCTCACAATTATTTTGTGTTTCATTTTTAGATTTCAGTGGGGATTGTCACTTTGTGCAGAGTGATTTTGGAAATAGATCACCCGGAAAAGAAAAGAACACCCCAGTTTGAACCTGGCTGGGGAAGGATAGAGATTTCTGGAAAACAAAACCTGCTTCAGGTGACCTTTGTTGTACCATTTTGAGATCATAAATATCCACTATCATAATTTGGACAGAGGAGTTGAGTGAAAAATGTAGTTGGTGTGGATTTTCATAACATTTTTGATCACAATTTATACCAGCAGTCTGTTTTCATTACATTAAAGAAATAATAATTAGATATTAATAAATAATATATTGTTCTTTAATAATATCTAATAGTAATTAGATAATAAATAACAATAATAATAAGCAATAAAATGAAATAATAACATAAAGGGGGATAATAACTGCCTTGAAGTACTGTCAGTGCAAACAGCTGACACAGTGGAAGAGAGAAATATGAAATGATCTCAGCTTTTTGGAAAATGAAGAAGGGAACTAAAAACTATCTCCAGTCACAGAGAAAGTTTCTGGTTATGCTGAGACTTCCTGATCTGAAGACATCTGGGTTGCAAACCATAGAAAAATAAAATAAAAATAAAATAAAATTTTGTTAAAATAAATAAATTAAAAACTTCAACATAAAATAAAATAAATTAAAATAATTAAATTAAAAATAAATAAAATTTTAAAAATAAATAAAAATTCAAACAATAAATAAATATAAAATAAACAAAAAAATGAAAACAAAGTAAAAGAAAAGCTGCTGTTAGGAAAAGGCCAGGAGGCCTTAGAACCAAATTTTTCTATAGCAGAAATTGTGAATTCACAGGCATCACTCTATATCATTTTCTAATGCAACATTTACAGTCCTCACCCTTTGGTTTTACTTTATAGACCTTTCAGCAAGTAATGCAGAAATCTGCACAGGTGACAAAAACTAGATAAGCTTTCTTTTAAAGCCACTGTTCTGTAGGGTTTTATGCATTTTTAACCTTCTGAAAAATGATTAATGGCATCTGTGTTCTCAAATAGCATGTTATGGATGACAGAACAATAATATTTTATTCTTTCTTTACATATTCTTTCCTTATATATTCCTTACGTATTCTTTCTCTATATTTTAAGGCATTTTCATCTTTTTTCTTGATTTTTATAAATCTTAAGAATAACTATTTTTATAACATATTGAGTAAAATACAATTAAGTGTAAAATAATCCTAGAAAATTGCTTTACCTATTGGATGGAAACAAGGAATGAAGGATGTTTCAGGTAGAGAAGAGGGATTATTTCTTGTGAACCACCAAATAAAACCAACATTTCCAGTGTCACAAATGGAAGCATTAATGTTAGAAATAATTACTGGGATTCATCAAGTAGCTATTCAGCTCTCCTGCCAAATTTTATTCGAGAGGGAATGGGGAGTGGGGGTAACTCAGAGGGGAGGTAATGGACTTTGTCTGGATTTATGGTAATGAAATGGGCAGAAATAATCAAGAATTTTGGTGTTTTCAATCAGATTTTTGGGCTTAGGTCTGGGTTCTTTGCACTTCACTTCTGTGATGGTGCTGTGAAATCTCTCTGTGCAGAGCACTGTGGTGCAGGTGGATGCCAGAACTCTTATTTTCCTTTTATAATCAAACACCAGTTCAGCAACCCTTCAGTATTGGTATTTCTTTTTTCATACAGAAAGCTGTAAGAACATGTAGCAAGAGAATAGGGATGGTTTCTTGAGCTTTCATCTGACAAGCTCTTTCCTTTGAATAAGTTGTTGCCTCTGTGAAGAAAAATTATTCGAATATTCACAATATACAAAAGTTTTCTGATCAATGTATTTTTTTATTAATAACCTACCACAGTCAATGTAAATTGCATTAACTCCCTGGAATGATAAGAAATTCTGAACTTCAAAGATATTACTTCTTTTTTCTCCAGCCATTCATTTCCATCTCTTTTGTGCTCAGTCTAATATTCTTCATGCCAGTGTGACAGCTCCATGTTCAGTAGGAACAAATTAGACTTTAAGAGTTTGCCCTGCCATATTTTCATTTGAGAGGATCTGTATTGGATCCATTCATTGCTAATGACATTTTTTTCATTAAAAACACTTCTGTAGCTGTATAATAACAACGCTGGACAAATGCTTTTTTCTTCCTTCCCTCTGGCTTTTGCTCTGGGGGAAAGAATTGGTCATTTATGCCTCCAAGAAGAGACAGATTTCAGGTAAATTCTGGGGCTGCCCATCCTTGGAAGTGTCCAAGGACAGGTTGGAGGTAGATATATATATATATATATATGTATATATAGATGTATAGATTCTCCCTGAAATAGGAAGTTCATAAGACATGGACAAAGACATCAGAAAAAAAGACAGTAAACTTGAAGTACATTCCCTGAAGGAAGACTCTTTGTGAAAATGCAATTTCCTTTATTGTTTTTAAGGTGCTGAAATTTAAGATGTAATAAAACATGAATACCAATTTGGAAGCATTAGTTGCTCCTGGCAACCTTGAGAATGCATTATGCTTCATTTTTCCTCTCCATCATCTCTGCAGAGGCTGAGCAAGGGAATGAGCAACAGCACGTGCTTGCTGAACCAATATACACATCTGACCTCCTTTTCCCCTTCTCAGGAGCAATAAATTATCATTAAAATGATGGCTGTGGGTGTGATACTCTGGAGCAGTGCATCTCAGCTCAGGAAGAAATTCACCCTGGTGCCACCGTTTGACATTATAAAGCAGTGCATTTCAGCCCCCAGGCAGCGGAGTGGATTTCCCAGAGGACAGCTCTGTTTGCATTTTGAAAGGCTGGCATAAAGATTACCAAATTAATAAAATATTTTTTTACATAAATCAGCAGCAGTTTAAAGGAAACCCAGATTCCCTCGTGCAGAAGGGAGTGGAGCAAACTGCACATGACGGAAAGAGAAGGTGAGAAATTATTATTGAGCTCAGAGGGTGTCAAAATTACTTTTTAAACTAGACTTGAAAAGTTTACTTCATATTTTTTTTTTAATACAGCTAATTTTTCTCCTCGTCTTCCTCTAACAGCACTCAGAGCTGCTGCAGCTGAGGAGCCAAGATATGTGGATGCCTGTAAACTTCAAGAAACACTTGTCAAGCCCCACTGCAACATCCAGTCATCAATTTAATTTACATTGCATTATTCATTAGATATTCAGAGAGAGCAACAGAGTGGAAAGAACTGGAAATCTGTATTAGACCTAAATAAACCCATCTCAAAATTCACACCCGAGAGATTTCTCGACTGAGAAAGAAATAAAAATTAAAAAAAAATAAAAAAAGAGGGGGAGGTGTGTTGCCATTGATTGCTGCAGGGTTCCAATATCATCCCATATATTTTGTGAGATTTGGGGAAGTTTCTCCTCACTCCCTGGATCTCTGGCAGTGTCCAAGGCCAGGCTGGATGGGGCTTGGAGCAACCTGGGCTTGTGGAAATGTCCCTGGTTGACCTTAAAATGACTTTTAAATGACCTTAAAATCCCTTCCAACCCAAAGCATTCTGTGTGATCCTGTGGCAATGAAGACTCGGGAGAGGACACTGGTGGAAGGAGCTGCTCCTGCAGGATCCTGGAGGGCTTCACTCAGGCTTCACTCCTTGACTTAAAGAAAGGAAACAAGATCATAAGTTCATGGAAAGATGTTTTAAGGGGACTGTGGGGACTGGTAAAACTGAAGCAACATTCCTCTGCACAGAGAAAATTAAAGCACAACTTCCCAAGGATATTTTCTGAGATTCACATTTTCTGAACCTCAAAGAAAGAAAAAACAAATTCTTATCTCAATTACTGCTCCTCTTGTTGTTCACAAGTGGAACACATGGTAAAAAATTGTTTACCTAAAAAAAAATTACTAATTAAATTCTAGTATGAATGTTTTAATTCATTTACCCATTAAATCCTTGAGTGTATCTATATGAGTGTCAACAAACAGTCACAAAATTCTAAACAGTTAAATAAAATTAAATACCCAAAAAATTCAATATAATTGTGTAATATAATATAAAATAATGTAATAAAATAATTAATTAGCATTCTCATATCTATAAAATCCTCCTCAACATTTCCTGCCTTCATTGGCATTGCCCTGCTTTTAGTAGAGTCAAACTTCTTATGGGAACATGCCAAACATGGAGGGAAGGAGGCACCAAGGTGTAAAGAACTTGGAAAAAATGAGAGGAGGGGCTGGTGAAGGTTTGCTCTCGCTAGTAAGTAATAAAAATGGCCAGATCACTGCCAGAAACCCCTGGCTGCTGTTTGGCCATGCTTGGTGCAGGGGCAGGACCCTGCTGGGAGCACGGGACACACATCTGGGGAGGGGGTGGGTGCACCCTGAGCCCCCTGGGATGGGGTGGGGGTGCTGGGGGGCTTGGTGGTGTTCACAGGGGTCCCAGGATGAGGGAAGAGAGGAGAATCTTGACTCCATGTTTCAGAAGGCTGATCTATTATTTTATCATCTATATTATAGTAAAATAAAATGATAGAGTAAAACTGCACTATAGAAAGAGAAAGGAGACATCAGAAGGCTGGAAAGAAAAGGAATGGAATGATAAGAAAATCTTGTGACTGACCAGAGTCCCAACACAGCTGGACCTGTCATTGGTCATCCAGTAGAAACAACTCACATGGACCAATCAAAGATGCTCCTGTTGCATTCCACAGCAGCAGACAATTATTGTTTTTCTCTTCCTCTGAGGCTTCTCAGCTTCTCAGGAGAAGCCACTGGGACTGCCCACACCCAGGTGAGTGGCACCTCCACACACATGGAGCCTGGAAAGCTGCAACTCATCCCTGTGTGCTCCCAAAGCAGGACCTGTGTCCTTCCTGCTTGGGAGGAATAAACACACAGGGCACCCTCACCAGCAAGAACTAGGGGAAACAAAATAACTTCCTAATGATTTATTAAACCTGAAATCTCTTCAGTGGGAGGCTTTTACATATGTTTGATCGAGACAGACAGGAATAGACACATCAATGCAGTGCAGAGATTTTGCCCTGCTCAGGAGCTGATGAGACAGGAATCCCAGGGGAGGCACCATCCTCACAACACTTCCAGTTCAATTCCTCAGGCCTGAAGGGCCTGCAGTCTTAAAACTGTGACTCAGGGGTTGCTGTTGCAGGTGAATTTCTGAATCTATTAAAGGCTTGTGAAATACCCATCTACATAACAGGAAAAAAATCTCTGTAACAGCCAAAGTGATGCTGGTCCTTGTTGTTCCTCTCAGCCGTGGCACTCATTTCTCTCATCCATCTCTTTTCACTGCTGACACTTGGGAAAGGAAAAAACAAACCACCACCACTTAAAGTAAAATGAAAGTGTTGAATTCCATGCTTATTTAGTTTGCAGAAGCCTAAACAAAATGTGAGTGTTTGGGAGACAGCAGGAAATGATCCTAATACAATTATCTGGATTTTATGTCTTTGGGGTTTTTTTTGAGAACCACTGAAAGACTCCTTGCACCACAGATGACTGAACCCATTTTCTTTCCTAATTTTCCTTTTGCTGCTCACTTCCCTTCAGAAGCCCTTTTTGTTGCCCTTCACATCCCTTTCCAAATGCAACTCTGGGCTTTAGCTTTCCTAACCCCATCCCTGCATCCTCAAACTGGAGTCCCCTTTGGATATCAGGAATGCAACCACTAAAATTAATTGCTGAAGCCTGAAAACCTTGGAACTTTTCAGTTTTAGCTCCCTTGTGAAAAAATTAAAACAACCTTCTAAAATAAAGAGTATATTTTGTATGGCTGGACCTCTCTGTAAAAGCTCTCCCAATATATCACCATATTTATAATCCCAACTTTTTAATTTCTATTTAAGCAAGTAAAAATAACTTTTAAAAAATTACCTTGGAGAAGGTCAGATGGTTTTTCAGCCTTCTAGGAACCAACTTCTTATCTTTTCTTTCACCACAATTATCAAAATAGATGATTTACAATTTCAGTGATTGATCAAAGCCTGTCCTCATTCTTCCACCCAACAAACAGTTTTTCCTCTAAATCAATTATTTGCCCAGATCTGCTCCCAGTGTAATACTTTTTTCTGGTTTTAGCTAATTAGATTTTGCCAGGTCTTGTGCATTTTCAGTTGTTCAATCTCTATCAATCACTTTAATTGGAGCAAAGAAGCAGTGGTTTGCATGATCTTGCTATTCAGTGTAGTCAGCTAGGCTGTCAAATAAGTTAGATTGTGCTTGTTTTCCATTTTATTTATTTATTTCAAGCAATATTGGTGAAATTGCAAGGGCTGGTATGATTTAGAGGTACTGTTTTGATTGAGGAGTCCCAGGCAAATTAATGATTATTCCAAAGTAATGTGGAACATAATTTTGCAAGTGTCTGCTACTTTTTAAATGTCCAGAAATTGGTTATTTTTCCCACTTTGTCTCTCCTGCCTGTATCCAAAAGAACTGAAATTAGGCATACTCATGCATTACACCTGTTTCTACCCATTTTCATGAAGTTTGACTGCAATCAGACTGCTGAAAGGCAACCCTGTTCTGAAAATCAATAATCAGTCACTTGAACTGCAAAACCCTGTTACCCCACAGCAGAAATTCTGCCTCTTTATCAGGGAAAAAAAAAAGTGCCATGAATTATTACTGCACCTCTGCATTCCCCAGGTCCTGGGAGTTAAAAGAGAATAATTGCTGCTATGCAGCTAAATTAAAAGTGTTGTGTAAGCTTGGTATTGGCACCTTGCAGCTCAGTTATTTTCAGGGCTGGTTGTGTTTAAGGGGCTGGTTAAATTAATTCTCTACCAATTCCTCTTCATGGATTTCCCTCTCAGTGGCAAATTTAAACTCATTAAGTGCTTTTCCATTGCCCATGTCCACTGAAAATGAACAATTTAAAAAAAAAACCTCAGGTTGGCAGGGAGTTTATATGGGAAGCAGTCATGGACAATGTGGTCTTTAGCCTCACCTATAAACAATATATTCAAGTGAAAAAAGCCTTCCCAAGGAAGAAATATCCAAATATCCTCCTAGAAAGTACCAAAGTGCTGCTACAAGAACTGCTCAGGTGATTAAACAACATACATCTCTGGCTGGCCAGATCAGTTCTGCAGCTAAAGATAAACAAGCTGAAATATGCTAAAGTTTGGTTGGCTCCTGGAATACTTGGGGGAATTTAGGAGAAGCATATGGTGAAACAATCTGGATGTATTAATTTCAAGAAGAAGTCTTTCTCACAGATTAAATGATGTAATTCCCAATATATAGCCATCTTCAAAATTAAAATGTTTGCCTGATGCATGAAGTTCAAACAGTCTTCAGAGTTCCAGAGCCAATTCCTGGGAAGTGTATGAGCTAAAGTTTCTTTATAGCACTCACTACTTCTGAATTTTACACTAAAAAAAAACCAACACTGCTACCAGATCTGTTCTCCAAGATTAAAATTACTCTAGAAATTAATTATCTAAAATTAGCCTGTTTCTGAACACAGTACCAAGTCCACCTACAGGAAAGAGCATGTATTTCTTGCTTCTAAAAGTGGGAATAAAACTGTTTGTGGGGTTGATAACTATTTATTTATTAATTAATTCATGAGAGCCACATGGGCAACTGAACATTTTATGTATTCTTTGGTGAGGAGAAGTTATTTATCAACAAAGTGAGATTTGAAGCTGCCTATTATTGTTTGTTATTATTATTATTGTTTGATATTAAGGAATCAACCCAAGTACAGTTATGAAAGGTCCACTGGCACAGGTCTACTGAGCTGCTGGTAACAAATATTTGCAGAGCCAGGAGTTGGACTCCATGGTCCTTGTGGGTCCCTTCCAGCTGGGGATCCTCAGTGATTTCATCATTCTATGAAATGCATTTCTGGCACTGATTTCTGAATAGTGTTTGTAGACAAATCTGCATTATTTATGTTCAGACAGGTGGAAAATACATGAAACAAACCCAAACTCACTCATTTCTAGTAAGTATTGTGCTTGGGTGCACAGAAATGAATGCAGGTTACTTTGTACTAATTGGAATGGTTCCAGCAACTGTGAAGTGGATTTTGCTCCTGCTCAACCTCTACAGATAATTCCCAGAATCTGAAATACTCATATTCAATCTGAGAAAATCCTGCCAGAATAAGAGAATAAGTATTAATCCACAGAAATTATGGTGTGCAACCAATTATATTTCAATCCATTTCAAGTCCACCCATCTCCCTAGTCTTTTGAAATTGTTTCTGTAATCATCCAAACAAAGCAGTCTGATTTTTTTTTTTTTTTGCTGGACAATGGTGCCTTTTTCTTCCTGGGAAGTTATAGGAGCACTTCAATTACTTCAGCCCAAATTAAGGAATCTGCTAAATGGCAAACCACCCTTAGATTCATACAGTCAAGGAATCATGGAGTTGTTAAGGTTAGAAAAGATCAGCAAATCTGATCTTTTGCCCAAATTCTCCATCCTCAGTAAACCATGACACACTTGCTGGCTGTCAGCATCCATCACTTTATTCCCCCATCTGTAGCATGGGATTATTTGCTTAATTTATTCTGCAAAACTGCCTCCTCTAAAAGAGGAGACAGGGCTTGTGAGAGTTCAGGAGGATGGCAGAGCTCAGGAATGGCATCCAGGGATGAGGAATGTGCAGAAAAGAGACTGAGCTGGGCACTGGCATGCCAGGAGGGAAAGGAATCATTCCCTGTTCCTCCCAGGAGGATCCCTGGGGATGGTGAGGCAGGCAGCTCAAGGCTAACAAACCCCAGCTTTGGCAGTGGATTTATGGCAGCTGTGGGATTTGTTACCACAGAACAGTGTGGGGTCAAATGGAAGGGAAAACCGAGCAGGGATGTTGGAGAGCAAAGCACTAGAGGGTCAGGAGAGGTGGTCAATGACATGTTTTCTCCCCTGAACATCTTTGGTTCAATATGACAGGGTACAATACATTCAGGGCAGTGTGTACCATTGCCCTTTTCTTGTGTTTTCCCCTCTGAAGCTGTTTCTGCCCACTGCTGAAATCACAGGTTCTGTCTGAATGACCACTGAGCTGCTGCACTCCAGCTACCCTGGTGCTTGTTGGGGAGCTTCAGTGTGAAACTCTTCAATTTAATCTGTAATTTAATTCATTTAATCTTAATTCATTGCACCAAGGCTCCATCACCATTCAGCTTCGAGTAATTATTCCTATCTTTACCCAAGGAAGCTCAGCAATCCATCTTGGCCAAGGGAAATCCACATATTTTGTAAAAAGTGGCCCTGTCAGAGCTCAAAGCCCTTACCTACAGCAAAACCCATGTTAATGTTGCAATCTATATGTGCTTGTGTGAATGCATTACCTATTGATTAGGGAATTTGAAATAGTCATGATGGAGGTGCTTAGAAAACTGATAATCAAACTAGTTTTAAAATGAAGAAAAAAAACTCATTAAGTTCTTTGATGGACAATAAATTTTTTAACCAGTTGTTTGTTGTTACACATTATTTGCCATCAGCTCTACAAATACAGAGCTGCTGGTCTTCAAAAACTGCTTTTAAATTATCTGTAGGCACTGCTGCCATGGAGCTGGTGCCATAGAAATGGTGGATCATTACCTATTGATTAGGGAATTTGAAATAGTCATGATGGAGGTGTTTAGAAAACTGATAATCAAACTAGTTTTAAAATAAAAAAAATTAATCTTCATTAAATTCCTTCATGGACAATAAATTTCCTAACCAGTTGTTTGTTCTTACACATTATATCAGCTCTATAAATACAGAGCTGCTGGTCTCCAAAAACTGCTCCTAAATTATCTGTGCCATAGAAGTGGTGGAGATGGACACAGACCTCCAAGGGGTTTTTGGTCACTCAGGCCTTGAGAGCTCTGTGAGGACAGAAGCTGAAACCAAAGTGAACCTTTTTATTTTCTTCAATGCTTTTTTTTTTTCTTGGTTGCATTTGTGATATTTTCATGTTCCTGCCCCAAATCCCCTAAAGTGAATCCCCCTCAGCTCTTCCTCATATTAATTTGGTTTTCTGGCTTCACCAAACCTCCTTGTTGTCTCTTTGGGGGGAAGTTCTGCCCTTTTCCAACCCCTGATGCTCACTTTTTCCTTGGCCTGGCAGTTTTTATCAGGTGCCTGTCTCCTGTTTGTTGTGTCTGGATTTGCCAGCCCTGTTTACAGTCCCTGGTTATGCTACATTAATGCACTTATTGCTTTGTTCTGAGCACAGATGTAAGGATTATATTCTAATTTTAATTTATTGGTGCCACTTGTCTCTGCTTTGGCTGCATGGAGGGTGACTCTCACAGCTGCTGGTTGCAGAGACCATCCTGAAATGTCCCACAGCCACCAGAGCAGTTTCAGTTCTCACAATAAAATGAACTGTTTGAAAACCACCTTTGTGCCAGAACCCCCCCAAGGCAGATTTCCAGCCTAAAAACTGAGCTCCTGCCACTCAGAGCTTTACCTTGGAAGTTGTGAGCAGAGCCTGAGCCAGGTTTGGCCTCTCCATCAAGCACATGAAACACTTTTGTGTGTGGATATGGGGCAAACTCCAAATGATTTGAGGGAGGTATCAGCTGGCTTTGTTAATTCAGACACACCCTAACAGATACAAAGCTTGCAATTCTCCTTCTATTAAAAGAGTGCTGACTACCAGTCTAATTAAATACTTCTTTATCATCCAGAAATAAAAAGTGAAATCTTAATTCACTGTTTGTAAGTCCCAGAAGTTATTTTTATAATTTATCTTTTACTAAAACAATCACTTCATTACCCAGACAAAAGCAGGTGGAGAAACCTTTCCAGAATTATTTAAACTGATGTGTAAGAACTTTTAATTTTTTTTTTTCCTGCCATGCTGCCAGGTATGCCTTCTCTGCCAGGCACAAATAATCTGAATTTATTCCTCTAGCTGCTCTCTCAGGCCCCAGAACTTCATTATGGCTACAACCTCCAACTCTTACCATCTAAATTGCTAATTGTTTGGCTAATTCCTTTCTTAAGAAGGGGGTGAAGATAAAGAAGCTCCTGTCAGGGACTGTAATGGGATAAAGAGCTGCTGTCAGTGATGTCAGGATGGCCAGGATTTCTGGAGGACAGGGGGAAGTGTACAGGGCTGCTCTGCTGTGAAAATATATTTAAGAGGGGCACACACAGGGGAGAGGGCAAGGAGGGACAGAGGTGAAATGTCCAGAGCTCTCCATCCCCTCTGTGCTGTTTGGGGAGGATGCAGAGGAGCTGGGAATGAAGGTGGGCTTTTAATTCACTCCTCACTGCCCAAGCCTGTCTTAACTGGCAATTAGATGTATTTGTTTCCCCCAGATAAGTCAGTTTTGCCCATGAAGGTAATTGGTAAGCGACCTCCCCACCTTTATCTCCACCCAGGGGTTTTTCATCTTATTTTTTTAATCTCATTTTCTTCCCAAAGCTGAGAGAAGGAGTGAAAGAGCAGCTGGGTGGGTGCCTGGCAGCACAGCTAAAACTGGACAGTTGTTCAGCCAAAATAAAAGGCCTCTTCTGAGAAACTGGAGAAAGTAAAACTTGGTCCCTGCAAAAGATTTCTGCTGAAAATTCCTGAGAGGGAAGGAGAAGGAGAAGGAGAAGGAGAAGGAGAAGGAGAAGGAGAAGGAGAAGGAGAAGGAGAAGGAGAAGGAGAAGGAGAAGGAGAAGGAGAAGGAGAAGGAGAAGGAGAAGGAGAAGGAGAAGGAGAAGGAGAAGGGACAGCCCCCAAAGAACTAAACTATTTGCCTGATACAGCTGGTGAAGAAACAGTTGCCTGAACTATTAAGCCTTCCCTTTATTGCTGATATTTTGCTTTGATCAGCTTTATATCAAACCCACAATGTCCTGGTGTCTTCCAGGGTTTCTCCAGGAGTTGCTGTCTGTGTTACCCCTCAGCCTGACCCTGGCTCCCAGGGCTGTCTCTGCCAGCTCAGGTGGCATTCTGGATGGAACATTTACTGATTCCAGTCACAGAGAGGTTTGATGGTGCTGTGGCCTGTAGGTGACACTCCATTCAATTCTGTCACTGTCCCTTTCTTCCCGACACTTTTCCTTATTCAAAATGAAGAGTATGAGCACAAATTGGAGGTGAAAATTTCATACAACTGCTCAAGTGTTTTACACCCTGGATTTTCTTGTTAGGGGCAGAGAACTACTCATGTTTTCTTACAGGAGACTGCAGAGGCTGCAATATTTTAACCTGTTTATGAACCTGGGCAACCTTTAGGTCTTCTTTTCTTGTTTCTTTTTACTTGCTTAATTATTTATTTTTTTAATGGGAACCACATCAGTGTAGCCAGTTAATGCAAAGTGTTCATTCAAACAGTGCCAGAAATGATTTCTCAAGCAATAAGTCAGAACCACACAGATCTTAAAATCTGAGCACGTAGGATTTGTTCTTCTCTACCTTCCCAGGCTTTGGAGTAAATGTAAACTGCACTTTTAGATGTTAAAACATGATTGGTACATAATGTAGTCTTTTCATTCAATTCAATAGCTGCAAGACAAGAAATGGGTTCTTCAAAAGAATGTAAAGGGGAAAAAATCACAGGGCATTTCAGCTTTACTTTAATAGACTTAAGATAATACGAGTGCTTGAAACAACCCCAGGGGAAGCTTGGTAAGAGCAAAATAAGAAAAATAAATAAATAAAGCATAGGAACAAATTCTACATGTTTTGAAATATATATTTAAGAAGATTTCAGGGTTTTTAAAAGATTTTTTTTTCAATTATATCCCTCTAATTATCTCTTCAGGTTTTTAAATATACCTATTAAAAGAACATATTGAGCTATTTCTCTGGTTGTGCTTGCTGTTCATTCTAATCTATTAGCAGCCGACAGGAAAAAGCACCAGTGCTTAATTATCTTGCTGGTAGGATGGATGGAGCCAGCTGAACTTAAAAGACAGGAATTGTTGATTTAAACATTGCTGTGTTATTTTAATACAGCCACTTAAGCTATTTTAAGCATAGTGTAATAGGTGTTTAAATGTTAATGCTTCATTCCTTCTTTACAATTAATTTGCATAGTGGCCCTGATGAATGAATTATGAGGTAAAACTAACATATTCAGCCAGTAATTGAGTGTACTTTCTCAATTAAAAGGGGCATCTTCTTGTTTTCTTCTTAAAAAGTAAGAAAAATCCTATTGGTAAGGATGAACCTATTTCATTCAACTTAATTTTTAATAAATCAATTGACATCAGCTAAGAATTTTCTCCAATCAATATTTTTTTAAAAATGCCAAGGTTATTCTGGGTTAAAAGAATGTGCAATTATATATTCATTCTTCTGAATGCAAATTGGAAAATGTGAGGGACAATAAGAGATCCAGTAATGTGTGTTTGTGGTTGACACTGTGGGATCTTCCCTACTGAGAATCCAAGAGCAAGGCAGTTTGTAAAATCAATAATTTCTACTGGATTAAGGCCTACAGAAGGAAGGGAGGGAAATAGGGAATGGAATGGTAGTGGGCTCAAAGCTGTGAAGATAAGTCACAAAAGTCAGAGATAATTCTCAAAAAAAAAAACAAAAAAAAAACCCAAAACTTTTCATGACAGTTCTCTCAGACTGCAGAGCACGTCATGTGGATCTTGGAAGGCACCAAAGATTCCCAAACTCTCTGTTCAAATATTTAAACACGATAGGTTGGGTTTTTTTTACTTTATTCCCAGATGGACCTCAAAGCTCATCCAGTGCCACCCCTGCCATGGGCTGGGACACCTTCCACTGTCCCAGGTTGCTCCAAGCCCCATCCAACCTGGCCTTGGACACTGCCAGGGATGCAGGGACAGCCACAGCTTCTCTGGGCACCCTGTGCCAGGGCCTCACCACCCTCACAGGGAACAATTTCTCATTCCCAATATCCCATCCATCCCTGCCCTCTGGCAGTGGGAAGCCATTCCTCTGTGTCCTGTCCCTCCATCCCATCGAAATTGTCTCTCTCCTCATTCCCTGTCAGCTCCTTCAGGCACTGGAATGTCCCAATGAGGTCACCCCAAAGCTTCTCCAGGCTGAACATTCCCAACCATCCCAGCCTTTCCTCTGCTGCATCCCTCTGATCATCCAGCCCAGCCACTCCAGAGTGGTAACTCACCCTTCTTCCACGTGGCTCTTGACTGGACAATCAGAAATCTCCAGATTTGATGGGAAAGTGAGGAAAAAGCTGTTTCTTTCATGGCAGTTGCAGGATGAGGGTTTAAATATTTGTATTTGCCTCGTAAAGTTTGCGATGTCGCATAAATAAATGAGCGCACCACTGAAAATTAAATCTTATGTTGCAACTAATTCATTTGCAATCATTTAGCACTCACTAGATTTTACACTAATTGCTCTATGAGATTAATGAATTTACAGAGCTCTTTGAGTCTCACATCTCCTGGCAAAGCACATTGCAAAGAGCCAATAAAAGTGGCTGCATCTGATGTGAGACATCTTCCAAACCTCTGCCTAGAGGCAGTGAATGCCCTGCACTGGAGTTTTCCAAGAGTAGGCTGCCTCCAATGTAAAAAAGTAAGCTCAGAATTGTTTATTTTTTAAAATTTCCTCAGTTTTCTTTTTATTGTTATTTTATTAGATGGCTCAAGGAGAGTCAGCATACAGATCTTTAGGTGTGTGCTGTCTTTTTCCCATTATCAGGGTAGAGTGCTGGCTTTTTGGAGAATATATTTTAACAGATCTGTTCGCCCTGAACTTTAAAAATTAGAGGTGAAAGTCATTCTGGTAGAAAAATGAATGATTATATATTCAAAAGGAAAGGCTGCTAGTCTAAGTTGGAATTCTCTGACTCTTGTTTTCACAGAGAGCTCATTGATATTTATAGAAGTAACACATACAACCACACATATCCTTGAAATTTAAGGCTAAATTGAGATCACTGCTTTTATTTCCATTGGAGCTTTTCTGTTGAAGTCACTGGGGATTCATGCTAAGAAAAAGAGATGTGGGAAGGCATAAGTTGTATTTAATGTCTGCGTGTGCATGGTGCACCAGGAGTTTTGTAATCAAAACAGCAGCATGTGGGTAAAAGCTTTGTCTACTGGGTAGTCAGAATTTCCAAAAGGAAAAGAATATTTGTTTAGGGAGGCCTTGTAATGATGGGGTTGGTGGAATTGTTTATTCCTTGCCTATTTGGATGCAATCTTTCATGAGAAATATGACTTTTCCAAATATGAATTTCCCTGGTTTCTTTTTCAGTACTTAGCCATGCTGGCTCCAAAGTCACAGATGCATTTTTCTCCCAGATTTAATTAAATTATTTTCTTCCCTGTAGTTTTACAGTTTTGACACAATTAACATGTTCTGAACCATTCATAAATAGGCAGAAGGTGCCATCATCTTGGACCAGCCAAAGAAGGTGTCCCTGCACAGAGCAGGAGGTGGAACAAGTTGATCTGCAAGGTCCCTTCCAACCCAAACCATTCTGGGATTTTGGGATCAATAACAATATATTTTTGTGGAAGTCCTCTATAGTTTCTATTGCAATTGCCCTTTCACTTTTTCTTGTAGGTTGTTGGCTTTTTTTTGTGAATAGAGTCTGTAAGTGTGGCTTTGTCTTCAGGAGATGACAGTGTGTGTAGGGGATTTAGTCACTCCTAATCATCAGGTCCTTCAGGTAAAGATGAGTTAAGGAAGGTCTGATTAAAAGCTGGGAGTGAAAACCTTAAGATGCAAAGAGGAGATTTATAGTTTATCCTTCATGCATGCACTTTAAATGACTGGTTCTGCACTGAAATGCTCCTGAAATCTGTTTTACACTGAGTTTCCATTAAAAAAACAGTAGTTTTCTCTCTGTATTGGTCTGTATTCTAGCAGAAGGAGCTGAGAGCTGAATGGATTAATTCTTCCTGCCCCTCACACTGTTCACATCCCTGGCTGCTGCTTTGAAAGGTATTTTCATTTATTATTGACTTCCAATTTGATATTAATTTGTAACAGAAAGAGCTGATCAAAATCATATCAAGGGAAGACTACTCCTACCTCAGTGCAGTGTCCTGTTGCTATGGGAACTGAAAAGAGCTGAGGTTTACACAATTACCAAAATCTAGAATAATTCTGGTTGTCATCTGATGCTAGATAAGTCTACATGCATGAACACACAGGCACAGGTGTACAGACAGAAAATATCCACATCTAAGAGTTGTTGGCCATGATGTGAGAGGAAAAGGCTCCTGGCTGTCACACCCTGCCTGGGTCTCAGTCTCTTGCTGCACAAACAATGGGCATTTCTCATGTCTGATCAAGTGCTTCTCATTTCAGAGCCCTGAAATCTGGAGAAAATCTGCAGTGATTTCCAGGTTCACCAGGCAGGAGCAGGATTCATCTGGAGAGTCCTGTGGCTCATCCATTACCCCACTGCCAGCTGTTCCACACCAGACAGCTTTGAGGGACGTAAAAAATGGCCTAAACAAACAGAATCCTCCAGAATCATCATAAAGAGAAGAATCTCTGTGTTCTGAAACTTGTCAGATCGGGGCAAGTTTGAAATTCATTCATGTTCCATCTGCTAGGGAATCATGGGATCACAGAACCATTAAGGGTGGATAACACCTCTGAGATCACCCAGTCCAGCCACCACCATGAACCCACATCCTCAAGTGCCACATCCACACCTTTGTTGAGCACTTCCAGGGGTGGAATGAGTTGGATCAAAATGTTTTCTGATGCTTACCTGCTCAAGCAATCAATTCTAAAGACTTTGGGGTTAGAAGGACCGCTGGGGTCACTGGCCTCAGGGTGGGGAAGATTTCTCTCCCTCCTGTGGATCAAGCTTCTGCATACATGTAACTGTACCCATCTCTTGTATGATTTGCCTGGAATTCCTTCTCCCCACTCCATCTTCCCACTCTTCATCCTCTTTGTGGGCTGGGTGTGGGGACAGGATCAATGTCTGTGTTTGAGGCAGATGATGCATTAAGGTTTGCTTATAAAGGCTTGTCTGCAGCAGTTCTGATAATCACAGTGACTGTGAAATGCAAAGAATCACAGAATCCCAGAATGGATTGGGTTGGAAGGAACATTAAGGATCATCCTTTTCCACCCTCCCACCATGGGCAGGGACACCTTCCACCAGCCCAGGCTGCTCAAAAATCACATAAGTGTGATGTACATCAGTGAGTAACTTATTCAGTTTAGGTCATATTTTGCCATTTTTTTTCCCATCCCCACTTCTAATGGCTGCTGGTGTCACTGTTATTTTTTTGTTAGGTTTCAAAATTTTACTGCTTATTATATTTCCCTCTCAATTAGGAACATTATTTAGTGTCATTAGTACAGCAGCACTGACAGTGGCATGAGGTCAGTGCCAAGCTGTCCTATCTGTTGTTCCCTAAAAATAGTAATAATCAATTCACTGAAAACTCCAAGAAGAAAAGCTTCTTCTATTACTGAGTAGAGGAATGAAATCACATTTATTTGAAGTTTTAACTGAATTTTTCCTTTCGTGAATCCTCTCACATTGAGCTGGCATTTATTTGGTTGTTTGGCTGTTTATTTTGCAGTGATATAAGCAAACAAAACGCACCTCAGACAGTCAGTGAGGCAATGAAATCTAATTGATGAGGGCTTGTACCTCACTGCATTGCCAAAGGATTAGCTTTTCATAACCTGACAGGCAGAAAGACATTAATGTTATCAAAGCCTGTTTCTCAAATCTGAATGAGTGTAAAATATTGGTATTTTCTTCTTCCAAAGTGACAAAGATTTCCAGTGAAGTTAAGCACTTGAATTGGTCATAATCCTGTCCTGTTCTCTGGGTAGGAGCTGGTTTGGATTTGTACCAATGAGGAGAGATAATGAAGAACAATTCCCTCAGGACTTTGGGGTGCATCTCATCAGGTCCCACAGATTTATGGGTGTTCAGGTTCCTCAGGTGCTCATGAACCTGATCTTTACTCACAGCGAGAGGGACTCTGCTCCCCGAGCCCCCATCCTGCTGCCCAGCCACTCCAGAGGTGTGGAAACAGAGGTTGCCATTGAAGACCAAAACACAAAATTTGTTGAGCTCCTCAGCCTTCTCCTCATCCATTTTTACCCATTTCCCAGCCTTGTTTCTCAAGGGTTGACACCTTCTTTGACCTTCCTTTCCTCCTCACCAGACCTGAAGAAGACCTTCCTGTTACTCTTTGTGTACCTGGTTCAGTTCCAGATTTGCCTTCCTCAGCCCTTCCCTACACAACCAAATTTCATCCCTAGACCCTTCCCAGGTCCCCTGTCCGTGTTCTCATTGCCTGAGCCTTTGTTCCTGTCCCTTTGGTGTCCCCAGCAGGTCCCTTCTCAGCCATCCTGGGCTCCTGCCCTCCCTGCCCCTTTATTTGCTCCTGGGAATTGCTGGCTCTGCCCTTCCATGGAAGATTTCCCTAAAGATCTGCCAGCTCTCTTCTGCTGTCCTGTTGTGGCATTCACATTCTCTGATAAAATCCCTTTGCCCAGGATTTTTCCCCTGGGAAGCTGAGAAGCCTCAGAGAAAAGGAAAACAATTCTTATCTCATTTGCTTCTCCTGTGTTTTGCTCATGTGGAATGTGTTTGGAGATTGTTTGCCCACAGGTGATTTGATGTGAGTTGTTTTCACTCTTTGGCCAATCTGGGCCAAGCTGTGTCAGGACTCTGGAGAGAGTCACGAATTTTCATTATTGTCTTTTTAGCACTCAGTAAGTATCCTTTCTGTATTCTTTAGTATAGTATAGTATTCTTTAATATAATATAGTATTATAAAGTAATAAATGAGCCTTCTGAGAACATGGAGTGAGATTCATCATTCCTGCCCACTGGGTCATTCCCAGCAAATACAATACCCTGTCCCTGAGGACAGCCTCCCAGGGGATTGCACTTACCATCTCCTTGAAGAGCTGGAGTTTGTTTTCCCAAAGTTCAGGGGCCTGACTTTACTCCTTACCTGACCCCCAGGAGTGTGAACTCCCCCAGTGCTGGCTGGAGCTCAGGCTGCCTGCAGGCTCCATGGATTGATGATATTGGATTATTGACAATTGCAGTCCCCAGAGACCTGTGCAACCCTGTGTGCAGAGCTCTGCAAGCAGACATGGAGTGAGTTAATTTAAAATATTGAAAAAACACGCCTGAAGTGGCACATTGGTTTTAAACAAGAAGGAACTCTAAAACTTCTAAAGCTTTAGAAACTTCCAGAGTGTTCTTAAATTGCACTGAGATGACTAAATCTCTCTACATTTTTGTAATCAGCTTTTTGCCAGACCTTTTGTTGAAAAAAAAAATACAGTTAATTTAATTTTTTTAGGTACGCACTCAAAAAAATTCTAAGACAAAACTGAAGTTAGAATCCTCCAACCATCAAGAAGAGACTTTTTGCTTCATCCAGGCCAGCCAACAATCCAGCTGTGACTCCTGAATCACTGAGCACATCCCCCAGTGCCAGGTGCCTCTGAAGCCCTGCAGTCATGGTGAACCCTGCGGGCCCCCAGCTTTCCCAGGGGTGCTTGCAAACTTACAGAAAATGGTTTTTATTTAGAGTAAATGCAAATGTTTTAGGAAAAGCTCTCTGTGTTTTTTAACAATACTGTTCAGAGCATTACTTCAGTCTGAATGGCAAGAATTAAAGAAACCCTGAAAGGAGAGGAGGGTCAGCCTGGGCATCTCTGATATTAATTTGCTGTTGTGTGATTACAGGTCTGTGCTAATTGCTTTCATCCATTTTCACGAGGAAGGAAATACATGATGTAACAGAAAATGAGTAATAAAAGCACGTTACAAGTTATAAACTTTCTGGATTTGCACTTAAAATGTGTTCAGCCTCATAATCCACTTCTTTCCCCCTAAAAACATGTCAAGGTCTGTGATCAGGGCTTTCAGAGGCTGCATGGACTGAGGGCTCAGGGTCTGTCAGCTGGGTAAATGGAGGCTGGGAGTGCATCATCTTTCACTGATGGACGGGCTAAATTCCTCAGAGCACAACAAGTTAAGGACTAAGTAAATAATCGATTAGCTGTCAGCCTTCCTGGTCATCCTCCTGAAAGGGATTAGTGACAGCCAGGGGCCAGAGAAGTGAGTCATGCTCCTACAAATACCTTTTGAACCAGGACAAAAAAACTCCCAGGGAACACTCCTTCCATTTCAAAGCAGGGTTTAGGGCGATGGTGGTGCAGAAAAGGCTGGCTCCCTTCTCTCCTGTGCCTTTCCTAATTAATCTTTCATCAATAAAGAAAACAGACCGAAAAAAATGAGGAAAAAAGTATCAATATGTTCCTGTTACACTGATTGAAAGAGGCAAGGGCGATGTGGGAAAGCAATTCCACAGATTTGGACAGCAGGACTCCATCTGGCTATGGAACCAATTATATTTGCATTTAAGCAAATGTGCCAGACAGGAGGAATGGAAATTCTCCACATCTTCCTGGCAGCCAGCAGAACTTGCTGAGAAGCCTCTTATTGTTTGGTTTGCCTGATGACTTCTTTTATTAAATATTAGCTGTATCCAGACAAAAAAATAAAAAAAAACAAAAAACAACTTTTCACTTCAGGGCCTCACACATTGATCACTTAATCCAAATTCACTTTTCTACACTATGCCTTTTGCCACATCCAAAATCAGACATCACTTCTGTGTCTGCTGGCACTCTGCACTTTGTTCTTCCTTCTCAACTCATCCCAGCTTCAGAACTTTCCAGGTGCCTCCTCTATTATTAGACTATAAGTGAGCTATCTGTGTTTCACAGGAATAGACTTTGGTGTGGGTCATTTCCTGAGGTTTCACTTTCTCTCTGGCAGCCCTTACAGTTTGAGTCTTTACAGAGAAACAGTTCTCGTGGCCCATCTGAGGAAAATCTTTTTCCACAAGCTGTCTGTAATTCCAGTAATTGTGATTTAATTATGAACTCCCAAAGAGCTTTCTGGTGAGTGTAAATTCAAGAGGCACTTCTCATGAAGAAGTGTTTCTTCCAGCATCTTCAGGCACTGTTTGCTTGATAAACTATACAATATTTTATAAAGTTAAAATATAAAATATTTTCTAAAATGGCTGCATTTGTGTATTTCCTAAATCACTGCAATTTCAAAAGTTCACACACCTGCTCTGGAAAGGTTTATTTTCTGTGTCTCTAAGTAAAATTGCAAAAAATTCCAATTTCAGGTGTCTGTATGTTTTCCATGCTGTATATTTAAAAAATTTCTCAAACAAAACAAACAGGAGTTGCATTGAGTGAATGGTGAGAAAAAGCACCTAAATTCTTGAAATGTTTAAGTTCCTCTCTTAAACTTACAGCTGCAAAACTGATTTTTACTCATGTTGTGAGCTGAAAACAGGGAAGCCATAGGAAGATTTTAAATTATTTATATGACAGAGCCTTAACATGACCAGTAGAGCTTCTGGAATATTTACTGTACAACCTGGTTGATGCTCATTGCCAAAAAAATTCTGTTCTTCTGGAATAACAGAAATTCTTCCTGTTCTTCAGGAATAACAGACCAGGGGTTGAGGCTTATTTTTCAAATCAGTACCTGTGTTCTACAAATCAGTGGCATAAAAGTTGAGTTTGCTTTTTGTTTAGAAGCAGTTTTGTTCAGTCCTTGCTGCACAAGCTGCTCACATTTGCAGTCAGGGAGGTGCTCAGTCCTTCACAATGATTGCTCACCTAAGTTCCTGTACAAAACCACAAATCATTACCTCCTGCATTTACATTAATTGGAAAAGGCAGAAGGCAGCAAGTTTTCTTCCCTTTTTTCTTTATTTCTATGTTTTTTTTCCCTTTGGGTAAAGTCTATTCACTAAGATTTGTAGAAAACAGATGTGATTCTACTTTAATGCATTCAGACTTCATTGCTTATTGAAATATTTGCATTACTTTGAATTTAGAAAATAAGCTTAAGCTGTTAATGGACTTTGAATAGAAAGATATAAAGAATCTCAGTCTTCACTGTTTCCTACTAATTACTAATTCTGTTTCCATAAGAAGGTTTAATGTTTCTGCCTAAAATTAACCATGAATGCCTTTTAGAATGTGTATTTAAAAGACCTCCTGCTGCTGCAGGAGAATTTTATTTTGTAGAATTCTTGTAAACATGGAACATTTAACTTGTGCATCTGCTTTGGTTAATGGAAAATCCCTGGTATATACAGACACAAGTGTGTACACACAGGCATATATATATATAGATATGTAAAATATATTGTCCACTTGCACAGAGAAGGGGTTCAAAATTGAAATATTAAATTAATTTCAAAGCATTTTGGATCACCTTATGAGCAGGATTTTGTTTCTCCTTTTCTTAGCTTGCATGTGAAGAAGCTCTCTGTGTCATAGCCCAGTTACCCAAATGTCATTTAGGAAACAGATAGGATGACTCATTTTCCAAGAAATATCAGATAGCCACACTTCTGTCAGTAATTCTTTTCCCTTTGGACCAAACTGATTCTTCCTATCTAGAAATCAATGGAATGTAGATTGAGTTGGAATGTAGATTGAGTCATGTATCCTGGTTGTGCAGATTTGGATGTTGCTTTTAATCCAAGTGTGTGAAACTACTAAAGACAATGGTCCTAAATATCTCAAACACTTATGAATATGTTGCCAGAAAGACTCCCCAGAATACTCTTGGCTGCTCCTTCTGTCATCTGCCTCTCCCATTTGCCTTTGTCTCACTGGTCATTGGCATTTGGGAAATCTGTTCAGCAGTATTTATGTAGTTAAATAAAGGACTTCTGTATTGTCACAGTGGAAAAGGAAAAAAAACCCAGGAAAGTAGCAGTGAAAGACCATAAATCAGTCTTATTTTTCAATTCAAATAAAAATTCTCTTCCTGAGCTGTTATTTCCAAATTAAAAGTTATTTAACTATATAAATACTGATGAATTTTGGCCATGAATATGTAGGAAAACCCTTGAAATTCTTCACACTGTGTAATATTCAATAGAGCTCTGAAATTTCCTTTTCTTTTACTAAAGATGACAGTGTCTATCAAATCAGAAGAGACAAAAATTTTTTCCTCTAAGAGAAAGGCTGGTTAGCAAAGACAAAATCCTACCAGGAAAATCCTCTCAGTGAAGCACAGTTGTATAATGATCTAGCTGCTCATTTCTCATTATTTATGCAGCCTCCTTGTTTTCTAAAAACCACATATGGATAATTTTCTTCTTTTTAAATATCATATCTTTCTCCATTGTTCCTAGGAGGCATTTTAATGCAGATAATTGAATTTCAATTAATTCTGCATATGCTGTTCCAGATTATAGTTGCTTCCTACTGCTGACATGGGCCTGTCATTACTCAAACCCTGCCTCATTTTCAGCTCTGTGTCACCATTTTTTAGGCCTTGTGTGAACATATTCCATTTATTATTCATAGGAAGTTGTCCAGGAAGGTGCCACAGCAAGTTCTCTAAAGCCTGGTTCTCTTTGGGAAGTGTTGTGCTCTTTTATCAGCTTGTGCTGTTGTATGGCCAATAATAAAAATGATTTCAAAGAAAATGAAAAACCCTATGGTGAAATTTTGGTTGTCTATTTTTTTTTTTTTTTTTTAGTTCTCAAATGATGAGGTATAGATGCCTAAACTAAATGGAGATTCTGAACCCCAGGGTTTCTGCTGCCAGATTTGCCTTGGTTAAATTACTGCAAAGGACTAAGAAATGTTAAGCTGAGGTCTAAAACCAAGAACTGTCCAGTGCTCAGAGGATAAAACTGACAGAAACTTTGTGGACTGCCTACTGATGATGTAAAACATCCTGGAAGAGAAGCTGGGGCAAGAATGGGGATATTAATGGTAGAATCCACATCACACTAAATTACATCTGGATCCCATTGCTCTGGGATTCAGAACTCCTTTTCCCACCATCCTGCAGGGGCAAACCTTGCAGTAATTAAATGTTTTCCTCACCTTAGCAGAGATACCTTAAAGCACAATGAAGTGGCAGTGAAGAAGAATCCACTTTCTCTGTCAGCTTAGATCTTGAAAATACCTTCCTTCCACACCTGCTTGAAAGGGAATTGTGCCTGCAAAAAGGAGCAGAGGTGGAATCTATTGAAATTCTTTACAGTCAGAATTGAAATTCCAAAAGTAGGCTCGTAACAAAGGGCACTTCTTGTGAAAGGATTAAAAACTGAAAAAGCACATTCGGTATTACATTTCTGTTCAAAAATACCTATAGGTATTATAAAGAAGACAAAATACATTAAGTTATTATTAGGATTACAATGACCACCTCGAAAATATGTCACTCATTTATCTTAGGGAAAGATAGATGGGAATGGACTGGGGTTCTCTCATTTTCCTCAGGGATGCTGTGACTCTGTGCTTGCCTCTGTTCATTATGGCAGCTAATTAGCACAACCTATCTTGATTGGAAGAAATGAAAGCTTTTGTAGAAATACATTTATTCCGTTCAGAAATGAAATTATACTGCATCAGAAAAAGGTGATTGCAACATTTAAGTTTATCCATCACTCCTGCCTTCAACATAATAAACAAAATAATTCTTAAATCATCCCAGGAAGCTGCAATATTTCAGTAGGAGTGTGCTAGAATGGATTGCCCCATTTAGTCTGTTCAGGAGGCAGAACTGAGACCCTGAACTTGCTCAGTTATGATCAATCATAAATTGGTAGGAATCATTGAAAAAAAAAATCTAACTTGATTTCCTCTAAATCACAAATGAATAAATTTCACTAAGCTGTTCCCAGGAATGTTGTAGTCCTGATACTAGAGGCAGAATATAATTTATCCTTTGTTCTTTGTTTGTAAAACCCCATTTTTTTTCTCCTTTAAGGAGAGAATCAGTGTTTATTTAGGGAAATTCCTGTGTAGGTAGAAAATTCTATTTTCTCACTTTTAAACTGACTCAACCTCTGACTTTCTCATCTGACTTCCTGCATAATAAATAGCTGTAAGAACTCCTCCCAGTGATTTTTAGAGTAAAGGGATTTGTATATTTTTCAGCTATGCAAGGGAGCAATACTAAGAATGATAAACTGTGGTGAAGCAAGAGCAAGTCTGTAAGAAAAAAAATTCCATTCTTCACTTAAAAGCTCTACACTTAAATTTCATTAGGGGAGATATTCCAGTGGTTTAAAAAAAAAAAAAAAACTTGCCACAAAAACAAAATCAAAAGAAACCACACCTTCCCTCCAACCAAAATCTGGTTTAGCCTTAATTTTCATTATTAAAGTTATTTTTTTCCCCCATTTCATATTTTTACCAGCAGCCTGCATTTACATAGAGTTGTTCTAAGGGGAGAAAGGGAGAAACCTGCACAGCTCCTGCATCAGATGAGAAAGGAATTAAGTTTGATGAATGCTGTTTATGTCTCACTAACAGCCCTAAAGGCATCTCATAATTTTGTGGTAAGAAAATATTTCCCTGTCAAGAGCCATTAACATCTGTTTTTTTGAAAAGTTTAGTCATTACATGCTTTGCCTGACAGCTCAATGTAGTACAGCTTGATGGATAACTGAGTGAAAGGCTTGAAAGGTCTCCAAATGAAGTCAATGCTCCAAATTTAATGAAAAATTCTGAAGTGCAGTACTGTTATAAACATAAACCATCTAATTGGGAACCAAAACAAGGCACCTTCTTGGTTTGGGTCATTTTAGTGATGTTTGAGGAATAAGGGATAAGCAAGACCTCAACCCTTTCTCTGCATCTCTTTGTTAGAGTTGTTCCTCCCACCTCATGGATTGCCAAGGTTTCAGCTGTTAACCACAGTGACCTTTGGAAATATCCATGGCAAAATTAGCAGGATTCAAAAGTATTCATTAGTGTAGAAGAGTTCCACTGTGGAGCAAAATTCTACTTGTGGGCTTTGGTCCTTAATGAAGTTTGGAAGTGAATTATTTTTGCGTGGCAAGAAAGAGGTTGAAGAGTATTTTCCTCCAATGAAAAATAGCTTGCCATTTTAGGCACTTCAGACAATTGTTTAGCAAATGGACTCAAAACCTGGGATTTCTGCTGTATCCCAGTGAAGTGTTTGTGTCCCAGGTCTGGCTTGGGGGAGCAGGGAGTGCAGGCTGAGCTCTGATGGAAGGCAGGTGTACAGGAGATGGATGTGAGTACAGATGGCAGAGGAGGGCAAGAAATCCATGGATATGAAGGGAAAATGTTTGAAAAGCCAGAGATCAGCTGGAGCTGGAACTTGTAAGGGTTTCAAGGGCAAGAAGAGCTGGTGCTGCTCCATCATCAGTTGAAGAATGAACAAGGGAAGTATTGTCTTGCTGGGAGCAGGGAGGGCAATTTAGTGCCAGAATCCAGAGATAATAAATGCCTTCTAAGCTCTGGGGCTGGCTTCCAAAGCCTCCCAGCCTTTTGTGCCTGGAGACAAGAGTTCAGGAGGAGAGGAGCTTCCAGCAGGGAGAGAGGAGATACTCGAGCAGGGATCTTTTCAGCAGCTCAAGATGGGTTGCACTGAAGCACCAAGAGAAGGATGGCTGCTGTCATGGCAACTCCATCACTCCTTGTCATCTCTCACGGGCTTTGCTTTATTCAGCTGTCATTATCTTGACCCAGGAGGGCTTTTTCCAAGTCTTATTCCCACTCCCCCTGTCCTGGTGAGGAGGTAAGTGATTGGGCATCAGGTGGTGTCCAGCAAGGGTCCAACCCAGCACAGCCATGGAGCTGCTCCTGGGGTTGGGCTGTGTGCCTCAGGAGAGCCTGGGTTATTCCAGCAGGAACAGGGAAACCTCTGGAGATGGGGGAGAATGAACCTGTGCCTGTGGGATGCAATAGGAGAAAAGAGAGGCAAATCCTTTTTTTGCTGAATGATTGATAATAAATTTTTTTAGTAACCCTGGTTACTAAAAATTTATATTTTCTGTGCTGACGGGCACTGACCCCCAAGAGAACACTGCATTTGACCTGAGGCCGTGGAGAAGGCTTCCAAAATTGAATGATAGAACTGGGATTGTGGGTGTGGAGAAGTGTGTAATATCCCATAAAAACTTAGAGTTTAAGGTTTTAGACTGTAGTAATGAATATAAAGCAAGATGGAGGTTTTAGGGCAGAGGCTGGTCCTTCTTCTTCACCTTCTTCCCCATTGGTTTGGGTGGTTTTGTGTAATTGGACTAAAAAGTCCACACTGAGGGCCATGGGTGATTGGTTATTGGGCCAAAAGTAGAAATAATTCAGGTGTCATTTCTGAATTGGACAGTTTATTCTTAAAAGGCCTTGTAAAGAGAGAAATAGGTCTCCATTTTTAGTTTGTTAGAGTGAAGTGCTGTAGAACTCATGGTTTGTGAGACTGTGACATAGATAAGAACTAATAAACATGCGAGTCCAAACAAGAAATACTATCTCAAGCATTTAATCCCAACCCTAGCAAAAAAGAAAGACACCACAATCAATCATAAATTGGTAGCAATGATTTAAAAAAACCCAAACCACTTGATATTAGGTTGCTTCAACCCTGCCCCTTTATGTGTTTGTTTGTTTTTCTCTACTTAAACACTTCATACTTGTGTTTGCTCTTTTATTCAGGAAAATTCATCACTGTTTCAGTGATTTTCAAAAGTCCTTTCACAGGACTTTTCTTCACAGATACCCAAGAGCAGAAGATTATTGCTGAGTCAGAGCTGTCTGCACATCTCCAGAAATATCCCTGCTGTTATTTTATCAGTGGCAGAATTGGATCAAAGCAATTCTTATTGGATAGAATAATAAATTCATCTCAGTTGGTATCACATAGCAGAGTTAGTCCTGCAGGACTCAATTCCAAGAGGAAAACCCTGGTAACAAGTGTACCCAGTCCTGGGGGATTTCTGCCCTTTCTTACACTTCCAGGGGTTTCAGTGCCAAACCTTGGGCTGCTTCTTGTTAGCTCAGCACTTCTGGAGGAGCACAACACAATGAGATTTCCCTGAGTGAGACTGTGGAGCACAATTGTTTTTACTTGCAGTGATTTGTAAGCTCAAAGACTCTATTTTATCAATGGCACAGGGTATTAATGGGATTTTAAGGTGCACCTCCTTCATATATCAAGGGGATAATAGAGTCACAAGCAGACTTACATGATAAATCATTACAGCTTTAGAGGGAAAGTTAATGCTTTTGTTCACAGAAATGTTAAAAGCTTTAGGAGGCAATATTTTAAACTGCTTAAAATGATAAATCAAAGCAGATTAGCTTTCCAGATAAATATGGATGTAGGTAAAACCCTGTGGCACTGACTAGGGCCACATATATTGGCTGTAATAGGTTGAAAAACATCCCTGTAAATCCATTAATTTTAATATTTCTGACAGAAATTCCACAAAAACTCTTCCATATGTCCTGTATATCATGTGTTCCATATCTAGAGCCACACACTATTTGAGACACTGCTTTTGGTTTGGTTTAGCTTAGTAATAAAACCCTAATTAATATACATTGGTTAACAATTTATTCCTTTAGTTCTCAAGGTATATTCCTTTTGGACAATTCCTATGGGTTTGTATGACAGGAAAATATCACAAGTGCAGTATTTCACTAATACGTTATAAAATGGTTTCTTATTTATTTCTATAAGGTCTTTTAAGGTGAAAACTATTTCATTAAAAAATTATAAGTAAATTGTTTTTATTTTTAACTTAATAATTAATTAATTGTGTTTCATAATGTGGACTTTTCCACATATAATTATATAATATATATATTATATAAAATTATAAAATACTACTTAAACTCATAAAGAAGAAGGTGAAGAAGGATTAGTCTCTCTCTTAAAACTTCTGTTTTTTTAATATATTACTAGATTCTGAAACTTTAAATTTTAAGTTTTTTATTATGTGATCTTGCACACTTCTATTTAAATTATACACTTATAATTTTGGTGCTATCACTTAATTTTGGAAGCTTTCTCTAGGGTTTTAGGTTAAATGTAGTGGTTTTTTGAGGGTTTGTGTTTTTTTAAGACAGAAACTTAAAAATTCTACACATCTACGGTTCCAACAGTAGGGAATTCATTAATTTTCACAAGCTACCTATTTGGCATTTTGAAGGATCTCTGTGCCATGCTCTTTTCATGGGGTGTTTAGCAATTAAGAAGATCAGGACAAACCAAAAATAATTGACTGTAAGTTTGTCACAGGAGGTTTTCAATGAGATGAAAAGTAAAAAAAGGAGAAAGAAAAGTAAAAAAAACAAATTGTGAAGTGTAGCAGAAAGAGACAATGGTCCTCATCACAAGATCTCACAGAATACCAGAATTCAGCAACACGACTATATAAATATATATCTGTAAAATGAAAATGTGCAATAGTTAATATAATAAAAAGACCCTCTTACAAAGCCACTAGTTAAATTAAAAATTGAGGAAGAGGAACATTTTTTCCACAGAGCAGAGTTAAATCCTAATTGCCTACCAGAATGGGTTTCATCTCTCTCTCTAAAGAGGAATGATTGCTAATTGGGAAAATAAATCACCAAATCATCATCATCATCATCGTGGAATAAGTAACCAAATAAACAGCAAGGGATTTCTTTGAGAAGATTATTTTTGCAGAAGTTGCAGCTCACTTTTCTCAGTGTTAGAAGGGCATGATGATTATATTAATATTGAAAGCTGTGGATGTGCAGACTATTGGGGCTAAGGTGCAGAGAAATTTTCTTTAGGTATCCCATGGATTGAAGCCTCAGCCCCCAATTTTTGCTTCCCCTTTTTTTTTTTTTTTTGGTTGAAGGAAAATTTTCAGTGCAATAATTTTCCCATTTTTTCTATGTTACATTTTCAATTGATCTTAGCCTGAGAGATCACATAGTAATTGAGGAAGATGAAATATCTACATTAAAGGAACACAGGTCCTTTGAGTGAAAAATAGGACAGCAATCCTCACAAGGAACAAGTAGAAGGAGGAACATAAACCCAGTTGGTGCTGAGAAGAGTTTGATTTTCACTGGCCTTGGGAATCTCCCCCAAAACCATCTTGTTCAGAAGATTTAGCAAATTGATTAGGTGTTTTAAGACTTGTAAAGCCTTACAATATCAAATATCCAAAATATTCTCTGTTCCATGCCACACATGCTCTGTTTCTGAAGTTCCACATGCTCAGCTCCACAGGCTCAGTTTGGGGTTCCTGTAGTTTAATGAGTTTCCCTATTTTTGTTTTAAAATAATCAAAATAGAATACTTCAATCATGAACTGCACTACAGGAGGGTAATTGGATAAATCTGAAGAACAGAGAAGAACCCTGACTCAACACCTATTTATTTGCTTCAGTTCTTTATCACCCAAGGCTAAATCAAATGACAACTTCATTTATATACTTATTTTTTTATTTATTGTGTAGAAAAATAAGTGTAACACACCCAGTTTGTTGACTGCAACAATCTGACAGTGATATTTGCTACTTAAATGAATATACAGGCATCAACAGGATATGTTTGGAATAACTTGTCCATGGTGGTAAATGTATATTCTGATAACAAAAGCATAGCTGAAATAACCCCAAAACATTTACTTTGAAAAGGGAATTTCATGAAAACCAGAAGTTTTTAGGAACTAGGACTGGTTTAACAGATATAAAAGTAATATTGAAAAACGTGGTTTCCTTTGTTTCTTTTCACAAATTTGGCAATAAAAAAGGTCTGTTTGGCTCATCTTTCATTTAGATTGTTCATCAGTATAAAAAGCTGTATTTTATTAGATTGATGTCAGATGATGTATGGCACTATTAAAATTCTGACATTTTATATGCATAAAGATTCATTTCTAAAAAAATTTTATATGTCTAAAAAACTTTACAGGTACAAAAAAAATTGACATTTAAATGCATACATGAAAAAGCTGAAATATTTATAAAATATTTTTAAAGTTTTATATTTATAAATAAATATAAATATTTATAAAGACCTCTTTGTTATTTTATGTAATGAGATTTTCAATGGTACTGGGTCAATTCAGACTACCGATTGAATTTTGAAAAATTCAGATTTTGTTTTTCAGAAATCTTAAATTGCAGTGTGGAATGACATTTGTCTCCTAAATAGCTTTTTATGTACCAAACATCTCTTCAACTTTCATCCTATTTTGTTTGCTGCACAAGTTTTGTTAGTTTGATTTTTCAGGATTGATTAAATTTAATCTTTGATTTCCTTTGTTTCAGCAGAGTAAGATCGAGATCATCCTTGCAATTTGCTGTCATCCCTCCCTGAACACACACTCATTTTCCTGAGATAAAATGCTACTTTTGAAAAAAAAAATAAGGCCTATTCCATGTTTTCTCTCTTCTAAAGCTGCAATTATTTCAATCATGGAAGAAAGTCAAAGCTGAATATATTGGCTCTGACACATTTCCTTTGGTCTCTAACGACATCAGGTTTTTAATGTGAGTTTTGGGTACCTCCATTGCACCAGATTTGCAGCTCCTGGCTCTGCTTTGAATTCTGGGTTCAGCTCAGGGGAGCATCTCTTCCATGTGAAAGGGAAATTAAATATCCCTCTCTGGAAAGTCTGGGAGCAAATCCCCACTACCTTTTCTGCAGTTTGGATTTCCAGGATGTGAAGAACTACCTGTGAATTCCCTTTAAAGGCAGGACTGGCACGTTTGGCAGAATCAGACAGTGTGAAGCTGCTTTATTTTCACTGGGCTGAAACTGACACTCAGCATAAATGTAGGGTGAATTGCAAACCTTCTGCTTGGGTATCACATCCTGACAATTACACATCAGGAAAAGATGACAGCTCATGGGAAAGAGGCTGAAAAGAAAAGAATTCCTTTATAGCTTTTAGGACAAGTAGAAGAGGGCAAAGAGTTCACCCCCCTCTTATTTTAAATTATTTTATCTAAAATATTTAATTTATTTTAAATGCTTTTATTAAAAATATTTTTATTTTATTTATTTAATTTTTTTTTAAATTAATCAGTTATAGTGGGAGAAACCAAGGAGTTCATAGATGCTGTTGATCATGACAAACAAAGCTTTGTTTCCTCCCACAAGGTGAAATGATTTGGATAAGGAGGAAGAGTTTGTGCAATTCCAGTTTCATGGGGAGAGGGTGGAAGGAGTTTTGGCTGCATTCTAGACACTTTGAGACTTTGGGGTGTTTGTCAGGACATCTCTCTGTAACTGTAGTTATTTTGGAAATCAAATCAATTCTACACACACACATATCCACAAATTGAGTTATCTCTATCTTTAAAATTGGCTTTATGTCCAATAACTTTGCACAGAAATCAGAGCAGCAATGCAGAAAAAGATAATTAAAATGATTGTTTCATCAGAAGTTTTAGTGCAGAGAACACAGAACATCCTGAACCTACTGCAATCAACTATGACATCTAATTAAGAAATTGAAACAGCTGAATAAACTCATAATGTTCCTCATTATTGTTTTAACTATTCCTCTCTACCCCCTCGAAAGATGGTTCCGTGGATTCACATCTAAGCCAAGTTGTGTTTAATCTGTTCTGATAATAAAATCTCATCAGGTATTTTTGTGAGAAGTTTCACTTGTTTTCGTAAAGAGGTTCCTAATTCTGAGCCCAAACCAAGTTGAAATTGCCCAGTGACAGGACGAGGGACAACAGGCACAAAGAGAAACAGAGGAGTTTTTAATTTTGATTGCAAGAGGTACAGCTTAAATGCCATCATTTTGTGTGTCTTGGGGAAAAAAACAACCTGCCACTGTCCTCAGTCTGCCAAAACAGCATTAAAACCAGGCCATAAGCTTAAAGTTAAGCTTGAACTAAATCCATGTGGGTCCAGGAAGTTGTGCTGATACAGCAGAAGCTGGGCTGTATTATCTGGAAGAGGAGGGAAAGAAAATAATCTGAGAATTCCAGAATGGTTTGTGTTGGGAGGGACCTCAAAGCCCATCCAGTGCCACCCCTGCCATGGGCAGGGACACCTTCCACTGTCCCAGGGTGCTCCAAGCCAATGTTTTTTACAGGTTCTTAAAAACTTCTATTCCACTGGGGCTGCAAGACTTTTATTTAGGAAATTGAAGCTTTTTCTACCATGGAACAATATTTGTCTTAATTAAGGACTGCATCAATCACAGTCAATTTTTCAACTTCTTGGTCCTGTAAGTCATAATGCTTAATTTGTGAACTTGGTTTTCCTAATTAGCTGCAGAATGTGACTGCTGTTTCATACTTTCATTCTTCCTTTTCCATCTTTACATGGTTTTGAGCCTTATTTTTAATGTCTTTAAGCATTGGATAATATTGTCACCCCCATCTTCCTTCCTTTATAATAAATATAAAGATTTTCATATGCATTCACTTGTAATTATTGCTTCCATCTGAACAAATCTCTACAAAATACCCAGCACTAATTAATCATTTTGTACATATATTTCCATATTTTTTCCTCTTTTCAATGATTCATCACACTTCAAGGCTAGTCACTGAAAAATTTCACTGGTTTTCACAAAACCATTTTTCAGATAAATTTATCATTAAAAATGTCTAATCAAAGGCTTAGGTTTTGCATTTTAGCTCCTCATTTCCTTTATTTTCTCCTACATTACAGCAGCATCTTTTGGAAACTTAAATGAACGCTTATTCTGAGAGATCTGTCTGTCACTTTTTGTCTTGTGTAACAGTGTTAGATTTTGGAGAAAAGGTTTCTATTCCAGCCAAACCATTTTGCTTATTTTACAGCACTTTGTTTTTTAAAGCATGCACTTGATTCCTATTTTCTAATATGACAAAGATAGGAGTGACATTTAATCTCAGGAATTTTTAGAAGGGACTTTTGAGGCTCATGACAAGAGGCCCTAAATTCATAAAAACCTTTCCCTACATAACATTTTCATTGAGTGAATGGTCCAATCCAAAGCTCCTTGAAATTATTCAGTCATTAAATCCTGGCTTTTTCAGTGATATAAATTCAGATTAGGTATTCCAAGACTTCTCTTTCTAGAAACACAAACCTTTTTGGGTTGGAAGGAGGAGTGCATGGCATCAGGCAGGGTAAAGGATATCACAGGTATTCCCAGGGACACTGCAGGCTCAAGGGCTTGCTGAGGAAAGAACCCAAAACTGAAGGGAACATCTTTCCTCTCCCTCCCTTCCCAATTTGAGATTGTCTCCTCTAAAAGACAATTCAATTTTAGATGGTTCTCAAGGCTTGGCTGCTCTTTCCCAGATCTGTAGTGCCCAACCCTGCTGGGAATGGGTTTCCCAGTCCAGGGCAGCTGCACTAAGGGGCTGTTTGGCTCTTAGGTTGCTTTCTCTTAGCAGCTTCTATCTCCTTCTTGGCAGGCTTAAAAAGCAGCCTTTTAAAAAGGGTGGAACCCCCAAATCATTAAGGTTGGAAAGGACCTTTAATCATAAGTCCAGCCATCAAACAGCACTGACTGTTCATCACTAACCCATGCCCCCAAGTGTCACAGCCATAACTTTTTTAACACTTCCAGGGATGGTGACTCCACCATCCCCCTGGACAGCCTGTATCAATGCTTGACAAGCCTTCCTGTGAAGAATTTTTCTGCTGATACCAAAGCTAAGCCTTTCCTGGTGCAGCTTGAGGCCACTTCCTCTTGTTCTACGTAATTTTTTTCCATGCTATCCCATAATTGACCTGATGGCTTCTGTTTTTTTAAGGTGTCTGCTGTTTTTTTAAGGTGTCTGTATTTTTAAGGTGTCTGCTGTTTTCCCCAGTGAAGTGCAGGTTGTACCAAGAGATGTGACAAGAAGATCTCACACAACAAGCCAATAACAAACCCAAGAGGCCAGGACTGCAGTGGTGTGCAGGCATAGTTGAGGTAAGACCCAAGACCATTTCCTGGACATGGCAATAATATATTTACTGCACTCTTAAGTAAAAATAAACCCCTAGATTTTATCCCCCAGTTATGCTGTATTTGTGTCCTCATGTTACTTTAGCAATTATTACTATGAGCTCATATTTTAATCCTACTTTACATGCTTTTATGTTTATGAGTGCAAGGGTTCTCTGCTTTGGTGGATCACAGACAGTTCCAGGCATCAGCTCCTCTTTTAGCTCTGAGGGGTGCCCTTATCTGCCCAACCACTGTGGCTTCCCCTGCTGTGATTCTCAATTATTTTCTTTAAAGTTGCAACAGAAAAGGGCAACATCTACTAATTCACTTGACTGTGTGTGTCCTGGAGTAAGCCAGAAGCAGCAGCCTCCAAAAACCCCACAAACCCTCCCTCCTTCTGTTATTCATTCTTTTTTACCACCTAGAGATGTATAGAGCTCAGAACAAAAAGCACAATTATTATGCAAAAAAATGGAGATTTACAATAGCAAAAGCTTTCAGGGTACTGCATTTTTTTTTTATTTTCCTTTTCTAGTGGATTCCAGCGCTAGTGATTATGACAAAATGTGCACTAAACAGAAAAAAACAACCAACCCAAAATCCAAACTACCTATTTAACCATCTAAAGTAGAGCTGAACAAAAGTATGTGTGAAGTGCACTGATTAAAGGACTTCACACGTACTTATCAAGAGTGCAGAAATGCTCTGCTGTGCACAGATGATGTGTTATTCCCCAAACAAATAATTTCAAATATGTGGTTGTTTTGTAATGTGTTTTGCTTTTTCCTCAAGAAGCAAATTGCCACCTATGTTAAAGCACAGGAATAGCTTCTGACCAAAAAAAAAAAAAAAAAAACCATAGTGAATTTGAGATTCATTTATTCCTTAAAAAATCTACACTGAGGCTCTTCTTGAAATAAAAGGTCAAAGATTAGGCTATTGAACTGCTGAGGCCCTGGGAGGAGCCTTCTTTCAATTTGCTTCAAGAAAACCTTTCAGCATAGCTCTTTATTGAGTTTAAGGAAAATAATAACAGTTTCTGACTTGAAAGGAACTTGTACCTTTTCCTCCTTTAGGAAGCTGAGGCATTACCTACTGTGAGTTTGAGGAGAGCCTTGGATAATTCCCCAATTACAGGTTTTCACAGAGAGAATAACCAGCTTGGACTTGGGAAGAGAGGCTTCAGTTCCCAACTACCCTTATAAAGGTCAGTTTAAGAATTTAAAAAACACTTCTTTTGACCTTCTGGACTGAACTGGGGTCTACCCTGACCCCCTGTTCTCTCATCAATCTCTCCTGGCGTTGTGCAGTGTGGGAGAGTCTCACTGGACCCCAAAAGCTCTTTCTGCTGGGGTTCAGCCCTACAGCCCTGACCAAGGAGCACCCAAAGCCCATTTCACCCCTCATTCCTTGGGGATTTACATCTCCTAACCAGTGATCACACTAACCCAGAGTCCCACAGCTCTGGGCTCTTTGCTGGAGATTTCAGAAGCCCTGAATTTTCTGTTGCACTCAGCACCTGGAGAGAGGTCTGCAAGCAAAGAGAGTTGATCAGATGCAGTGGCAAAGAATTCTGTGCTTAATCCTGCCTCTTCTGGCACCACTTAGTGCAAAACACAACTTTTTCTGGGAATGCTTCAAGATTTCAGGCAATACATCCTTTCCACAAGGAAATGTAATTTAAAAAAATTACTTCTCAACTCTAGCAGTACAACAGGTCTTAATTTTGTATTACTTACTCTAATTTCCTCTAGCAGTCAGGTGAATATTTTAACTTGCTGCCATTTCAGAGTTTTATGTTCCATATTGATTTACAAGATTGTGTTGGGGAAGAAAAGGATTATGGTGATGTAGAAGCCACACCTTTGGCAATGAGATTATCAGAGAAAGTAAGACATGCTGAACTGTCCCATTTCTCCCTGTAACTTTACAGAAATAATGCCCAGTTTGGAATAAAAATCCAAGCAATATTCAAAGGTATTTTATACTGAGCTGACATCAGCTATACCAGGAACTTTTTCTTTTCTTTATTCCATACTGAATATAATAATACTAAATATAATGAAACTGTATAAGATAACATTGAATAAAATGATACTGAATAACTCCATACTGAAAATAATAATATCCTGAATATAATAATATGTTGAACATAATAAACATAGTTTTTGGAAACTATAGTCTTAAATATTAAAGTCCTATGATGCAGGATTTTAATAAACACTGTTTTTAAAGAAAAAAGGCTATGAAACAAGAGATTTTTCCTGTGCTTCAGGGATATCATTGTGATCCAACACTGTGCTCTCAAGACTTCTAAAGGTCACTTTCAACTCAAACTTATCTATGACTCCATGAAGATCAAGGCAAAAACCTTTTGCACAAGCTGTGATGGTGTCACAAAACTCTTGTCCCAAAAACTCTTGTGAGATAACAGTGGTGAGAGGACAGTGTTATGTGGCAAAAGCTGCTGATAAGAGAAATAATTGGAACATCTCAATTTGTCAATTATTTGGTGGGTTGTTTTTTGAATGCACGTGGGAGAAGATTGGGACATATTAAATTGTGTTACTTGAAGAGTTGAGCAATGTACAGGTCATTAATCTCCTGGGCTTTGAGAATTATGCATGGTCAGAGTAATAAAAGGCAGAGATATTGAGCAGAGTTTCCAGGCTAGAAAAATCTCTTCTGGGTGATTTTTAAGTTAATTTTGCTTTGAATACTGAAATAAAATGCAGCACTGCCATACTTCATAGAAGATGGATTGGTAGGACATGGCTGTTGGAGGAGGATTAGGAGGATTACTCCTTCCTCAGCAAGAGGTTAGAGAGCAAATGAAAAGCTAATTAATGAGTATTAATTATCATGCTACATTCTAGTCAGTGGCTGCATTTACAGAATATAATTTGTGCAGGTTTTTTCAGATACTTTGTATCAAATACATAAGGGAAAATGTGAAAAGGGTAAGATTCCAAGTGCATTAAAAACACATTCTCCTCAGTGCAGGAGACTTACTGGAGGGGTTTTAAAGGCAATTAATTATGTTATACTTCAGCTGATACAAAACCAAAACTGTCTTACACACCCACTTTCTAGGCATACACAAACCCCACCTTTTAAAAGTTTTTAATAAGTTCACAAAACTCATCTGTCATCTCAAATAAGTTCATTCTAAACCCTTCTCCAAGTTCTTTTTAAATACAAATACATGGATGAGTTTCACTGTCAGTTTGGTAGAAACTCACCTTCCTCAGGGTAAGCCCATATTAATTGAATAGCTCTTGACATTTAGATATTAAAAGAAGGTTCTCTTTACCCTGTAGTAAAAAAGATAAATTTATGGGGTTGGAAAATATCTAGATTTTACTTCCTACTTGCTTTGCAAACAGAAACTCAAGGAACATATGCAAAAGACACACGTAATTCCTTAGCTCATGGAAATAAAAGTAATCTCATTATGTGCTTATTGAGGTAAAGGAAATTAATACTAATCTCTTACTTCTGACTTAATCCTTCTAAAATAGAAATGTTTTCATTGAGGCAATAAAACCAAAACCACAGCAATCAAACTTTTTCATTATTTCCTTTCAAAAATAATGTTTAGTTTCTCATTCATCAGTGTGAGTCAGCACAGGTTTGGAATTCTGAATCTTGTGAGTTATAGGTCTGTAGTCAGAAAAGAACAGAGGTGAAGAGGTTTTTGGCCAAAATGAGGAGCAGAAAGTAGGATTTAAATCTATTTTGCCAGGCCAAAAGCCCATCCTGGGACAGTCGAAACCATGGTTTTAATTGTGGTGCAGGTGCAAAGCACTCAGCAATCATTTCCTGGGGCTTGGAAACCAAACTGGATCCAACCCAGGGGAGTTTGGAGAATGGGAACAACTTTGCCATGTGGTGAGGAAACAAAGGAAAGGTTTGATGGCCAAGTTGGATGGGACTTGGAGGAACATGGAATAGTGGGAGAAGTCCCTGCCCATGGCAGGGCATGAAAAAAGGATGGGTTTAAGGTCCCTTCCAACCCAAACCACTCTGGGGTTCTGGGATTCTATGGTTACTTCATTGGTGTTGACACCAGGTGAATAGTTAAATTCTATTCTAACACCCATAAATACCCAGATTCTTCCTATATTGAAAATAAAATAAAATAAAATAAAATAAAATAAAATAAAATAAAATAAAATAAAATAAAATAAAATATGAAAATCTTCTTATGGAATATATGGTGCTATGCTGCGAGCTGGAAAACACCAGGAAAAAAAATGTTCAGATGGTTGAATTGATCAGTCTTTTCATTTCAGTTTTGGAAGATGGGAAAGAAAGTTGTTAGTACTCCAACTGAAAGGGTCAGCCCTTCCAATGAATTAAATACTGATGAGAGTACAGCATGAAATAATGATGTATTGAAACAGTTTAGATTTTGATATTAAAATGGGTCTTACATAAAAAATCATCAGATTTTACACTTCAAAACTTCCCTTGCATCATTTTGATTGCTTTTGTTCCTTTGAAGCTGAGGAAAACAGCTCTGAATACAAAGTGTTCCAATGACCTTTCCTCATCTCTCCCCATGTCAGGCTGTTTTGTTTTGCCAGGTTTAGGTGATTGTGGCTGAACTCAGACTTCCCCACTCTTCACCTGTGTTTGGGGAAAAAATACTAAAATACTAAAATACATTGCTTCAGTTTGAAAAAGGGCGACAAACACAATGGAAAGGGATGTTGCAGCAGTTAGAACATTTATCTGGGAAACAAACAAAAAAAAAAAAAAAGAAAAAGAATTGAAGAAAAAAACCAGACGAAATAAGACTGGTTTTTCCTTCAGAAGATTATTCATTCTGTGCTACACCAGAAAATCCTCAAGCCTTGTAAACAACAATTCAGCTCCCTCTCCTCCCTCCCTTTTCCTGAGCATCCTCAAGATCATGAAGAATCCTAAAGCTTTTGAAGCCTCCTGAACAAGAGAGCCAAGTAAATCCTATTGTCATGTATGGCTACAGGATCATTAGGGCTAATTTGTTCAAGTCCCAGTATTACCCTTGAAAATGAGTGTCATAATTGATAAAATTTCTCTCTAAGCCTTTTTTATCATTATTCTTCTTTTCAAATAGGGAGCAATATTGATTCTGAGGTGAAGAAATAGATTAATAACTCTAAAACGCTCAGATGGTGTATTATAGTATATATTATAGAATTTTTAGATTCACTGAAAAGGCTTTTTTTCCTTGCTGCCTTAGTGGCTGGCAGACAGGATGAACAGCCAAGAAGCAGTTCTGGCCAGCTGTGCCAGCTGTCACACAGCTTAATAAAAAGCACTCAGGAAGGAGCAGAAATGATATTAAATTGTTGCTCCGATGTAATGTGACCACTAACTTGGATTGTGTCTCCAATTCACTCAATTTAATTTGCATTCTAATCCATTTCTGCTCTGAAAAACATTTAAGTACATTGATTGATGCTCTAAAGGACAAAGTGCTCCAGCATTGTGTGGATGTGCTGAGTTCCCACTGTGAAAATTGGACTGTGTTTTTACTGGAAAAGGTAAAAGTTGCAGAAGCATGATGATATATTTCCTTTTCCATAAACTCTTAATATTTGTTAGCATTGTTTTGTCATACACTGTTGACATGTGTCTCTGCTCCTGCAGAACATGACAAAACTAGTTATACAGATACAAACCAGAGATCATATTTATGGGAAAAACAGCTTTGTTTTAGTAATTGAAAATTAAATACATTTTTGTCCAGTGTGTGATATACTTAAAGAACTTTTCTATTCCTTTTTAGAACTTGAGCTAAATCATTCTTGCCTGTCACCAAACCTTCTCCTTTTTTGTCTTTGGTAGCGGAAGTACAACAAAAAAAATTAAGTAATATTTCAGTATTTATCATATTTCTGCTTTGCTTTAGGTTTGGTTTGGTTCTTCAGTCAAGTAGTCCTTGTCTTAAATGTTTATCCTTTTTAAGGAGTTCTCATAGGCCTGACTTAGGAAAAAAAGTGTTTTAAGAGAAGCCTTTGAGGAGATTTGGATGTCAGTAGTTAAAAGCGAGCACAGTGGAGCTGTTCTGTTACTTGACATAACAAGTACTGTGTGTTACAAATAAAGAATTTAATTATAGGGCCCACCTGGGCTCTTCTCTGTACTGAATTTGTCCTTTACTAGTGGTGAAAGGAGGGTGCAACCAGGTAGGGGTCAGGCTCTACTTCCAAGGAGCAAAGGATGGGATGAGAGGAAACGGCCTCAAGTTGTGCCAGGGGAGGCTCAGGTTGGAATTTCCAGGAGGAATTTCCTCACAGAAAGGGTGGTCAGGGATTGGAAGGGGCTGCCCAGGGGGGTGGTGGAGTTCCCATCCCTGAAGGTGTCCTTTATTTTTTATGTAAGAACAGATACTAAAAAGAAAGGAGCAATAGTATAAAAATTCCCTATACCAAACAGCTTTTTCCTCTGCACGGAGAAGACATTTTTTATTTTAAATTTTAATACAGCAACTTCATTTCTCACAGTGTGTAGGAACCAATTATATTAATGGTATTTTCAGCTCAGGCTGAGATGGTTTGGTCTATTAATGTTCATTGTCAGTGTCTTATCCAGAAGCAGTAGGATGAACTCTGCCTGCCACTAATGCTCCATTTCTGTCTCTTTGTGTGGTTGTCTCTGCAGGAGAATGCACTGGATGAGCCACTGAAAACAGATGTACAACACCAGATGAAAAAGTGCTGCCTCGTGTTGGATTTCTGTGGGCAGCTGGTGTTATACCTTTTAAATGTCTCTTTATGTTTGCCAGAACAGCATAATAGTCAATTCTCTCCTCAATCCCAAGCTGCCTGCTCTGGGTAAATAGGAAGGTGTTACATCTATTTGTCTCTCTGTAACAGAGCCTTTCAGGTTCATCCATTAGTTTCACACTAATACAGATTAAAATCTACAGAAGTGAAGGAAAATGCATCCAAACCAAGTTGTGTGCAAGCACCCAAAATAGCAAAATCTTAAGAGACAATTCCTGCCGTACATGAAGCACATTGCTGTTGTTTGGTTGTTTTTTCTTTTTTTTTAAATTTAATTATTTGTTTCTTTATCCTAGAGCATTCTTTCAGAGTCACTTTTCCTTGAATTTACCTTAATATTATGCCCATAGATATAATAATCATGATATCACAGAATGGTTTATTGCAAGGCACGTTAAAGATCCTGGTTGATTCCTGAACCTTTCCTCATATCAAGTAGCATTTCATTCCTTATGTTAATCCATCAGCTAACAGATCACAGGGAAAGGCACTATTCACCATTCCTGGGGAAATTAGAATTTGACCCTGAATAAAGAACTACTTGCTGGGATTGAACTGAGCAAAGCCTGAACCACTGAACAGCCCCAAGCACAGAGATATTAATGTTTTACCCTTGCCCTGAAACTGGCTCTCTGAAAATGTTGTGAGCTTGCATTGCTGGGTGTTCCTTGCTGGAGTCAGGGCCTTAAGTGTCCTGTGCAGAAATACACAATCACAGAATCAGAAAGGTTGGAGAAGACCTTCAGGACCATCAGGTCCAACCCTTGCCTGAGTCCCACCATGTCCAGAGGAAAGCGTTTTCCTCTGTGTTATTTTCTGCAGACTTTCTTTTGCTTCCCTTCTCTCCTTGGGACAGCCACAGACCCACCTACTCTTCCTACTCCACACAAGAAAGGCAAAAAAAGCTCTCAAAAGAGAAAGGAATGTTGGGTGATGCCTTTATCAATGCTGGGTAGGAAGAGGGATGCACTGGTGATAAGAAGGTGCATCCCAAAGAAGGGAAATCCACTCTAGAAAGGGCTCCAGGAGACAGGAGGGAGTCAAGGTGGGATTCAGAAGGAAATTTTGCTCCTGCCAAAGTCCTGAAAACAACTCCACTCCAGCATCCCCTCTGAACTCCCCTCTTACCCAGACTGGTGGCTGTGAGGAGATGGTTCCAGTGCCAAACACACCATGAGAAGAAAGTGCTGGAATTCATGGCAAAGGATGTCTCAGGTGACACAATTCTACAAGAAGCAACTAAACCAAGTAACAGATGAAAAGTCACAGAATCACAGAAGGGTTTGGGTTAGAGGGGACCTTAAAAGTCATCTGGTTCCAACCTCTTGGGAAATGTCCACTTTGGATAAAACACATCGAACTCAGGAGATGTTGGAGCCCTAAATTAATGCTGGCTTGATGATTGGTCAGGGTGTATAATTAAACTGATACCTGGACCTTTCCTGAGAGTTTTATCTGAGCTCCTGGTGACCATTTGGATGCCTTTAAGAACACTTGAGTACCTAGCAGGTGGCTTCAGTGGCAAGTGTGAGAAATGAGGAAAGCAGCAGCCACGAGGTCACTTCATTGTGGTTTCCTGTTTTGTGAGTTAGAAAACAAAATGAAAAGTAGATTTTTAAAGCTTTTCAGGAACTTGTAGGATTAATATACTCCCTGAACAAGAATAATGCATTTTTAAACAGCATTCAATTCAATTGACTTTGGGTTAGAAATCCAAATATGTTTTGTATAATTAAAATTTTCCCAAATATCCTTAATTGCTTTCTTTGATCTAAATAAATAAGTGTTTGTTTAAGTTATTCTACAACTGGGGGAAACTATTAATTTTGCATTTCAGGTAATTAAAACTTGCTTATGTAAAACTATGCTGATCTGACACAAATTGGGCTAAGGTAAAACCAGTCAGTAAAGCAGAACACATGGGAGCCTTTTCATTCTTTGCTTAACTTAGATTTTAATGGGGAGCTTATTGCTAATACAAATTAAATAGAAAATGTTCCTATTTCAGCAGAGAGGAAAAAGGTAAAACAGTAGACATGGATATATTTTCCATAATAAGAGGAAAGTCAAGTATTTTAGTAAAACTTTGGGGATGCATTACCTTTCTAGCTAGTAATAATAAAATAGTAAAAGTGGATTTAAAAGTATAGTGTAATCTTTAATTTTCCTGAATTTGGAAAGTGCAGTTTTGCTTAATGTCTTTGTTATTTTTTTAAAATAGAAATTTTATGAACAAACAATGGCAAAGAACCCCATAGACTTTATAATTTGTCTTGCAGGCAAAGCTTAATGATCATTGAAGCCTTCTAGCAAATGTTCTCTGCAAACATGGGCAAATATGGGCAAATATTTCTGTGGCTGAGAGCAGTGGACACCTGGGCATCCCAGAGACAGTCAAGGTCACCCCATCACCACAACCACTGCAAAGCAAAAAACAATATACCAAAGTAGGGAACCTGTGGCAGATATTTGGGTTTGGTAGCTGTTTAAAAAAAAAAAGTAAAGAAACGTGTAAAAGACCTTGCTCTGACATTGCATCATTTTCACATCGAATTAACAATATTTTATCTGAGGATAAAATGTAAAAGTGGCAAAGACAATCAAAGTGAAATAGCACTTGGAGCTCTCACATAAATTTTATTGCTGGCAGGAGAAAAACACCCAGGTTTGTAAATAATTGCAACTCCTTTGACAGTCCCTGATTGTTCCTGAAAAGTTTATAGGGGTTAAGAAGTGATCTGTCTTGCTTCCACAGCAAGTGTTTTGCAGCTATGAATGGGTTATATAGTTTTTGTGATGGGTTTAGGCAGTTCCACTCTCTTTCTTTTGCTTTACTCACTGTTTTTAACTCCACTGACTTGAAAAAAAAAAAAAAAAAAAGAAAAGAAATTGGATAAATAATAGGACAGTAAAATCCTGGAATGCTTTGGTTGGAAGGAGCCTCAAAGTCCATTCAGTTCCACCCCTGCCATGGGCAGGGACACCTTCCACTAGCCCAGGGTGCTCCAAGCCCCATCCAACCTGGCCTGGGACACTGCCAGGGATCCAGGGGAGTCCACAACCTGGACAGATAAATATTCCTGCTTTCCATAGTTTTGAAACCTTATCATTTTAACAATGGATTCTCCTAGGTGACTGTTGTTTACAGTACAATTTACCCAGGTGTGAATAGATTGTGCAATAGTCTGGTTTCTAAAATTCTAGAGTGCAAGAGCTGCTCTCCAAATGCTTCACCCACCTTTGTTTGTTCAGGTAATGTCTCTGCCCTGTAGGAGAAATGCAGCTGGAAAGGGCAGTGTTACAATAACTCAGAAAATGTTTATATTACTGTAAGTGAAAATTAATTTTATGTTGGAGCCAGATATTTATGTGACTCTTTACATATTTTTCACTTTCAGGTTTTTTACTGACACTGTAACCTTTGGAGGAGAAGACTTATCTTTATGATTTACTGATTCCTTTTAGTCTTGGAGCAGACATTCACCTTGTTAATTGTGATGACTAAAAGCTTATTTTTCAAAAAACACTGAAATTTCCAACAGCTCCAGAGATGACCAAGTGCAAGGCTTTTAAAGTCTTTGGCACGAGAATATAAACTTTTCACCACCATAAATTCAGATCCAGCCCCAATCTCATTGCCTCCAGAAAGAAATGCAGGACTTGTCTGCACATCATTGTTTTTACAGTAGCAAAATGTCTGAATAATGGCTTGGCAACACATCCTTGAGAGAAGCAACATAAATTATCTCAGAGAGAAATAAGATGCAATACAATAATACAGGCTGGAGAATATAGAGAACTTTGGCAATTTGTTGGTGAGAAGATTCAGAAGTGATGGATGTCCTGTAATTACTGAGCTGAATGCAAAATATATTTTGCAGGTGTACCCACTACTTAACTGATATCATTCCAAAATTCTACTCTAAAATTTCATTGATTTAATGGTTTGTGGACCTGCAGCTCTCACCCTTGAAAGAACATTTTGTTGTCAAAAATGCTCTTATTTTAAGACTCACTTTGATGCTTATTTCATTGTAATTCTTCACAGTTATTATGTTTGAGAGAATTGATATAATGGAAGCATTGGAGGTTCACAGATGGTTTCCACAAAATATTTAAAGCATTCACATGCTTTTATCCTGCAAGTGTTGTTACCAAGCACTTTATAGCTTTTTATCAGAAAATGCTTGGTGCTCTACCTGCAAAATTTTGCATATTCAGGGATTTTTTCCCACATTAGATTCTACTTTGGAAACTACTTTGACCTCAGAATCCCTAGGTGGTTTGGGCTGGAAGTGACCTTAACAACCACTTATTTCCAACCGCCCTGCACGGTCAGGGACAGCTCCCACCAAACTGAAAGGAGAGTAACATGGCAAAATGTCATGGATCATAGGAGAAGTGAGTTTGGAAAAGATAATTGGAGATTTTCCTGTGCTGTTTCCTCAAGGCAATATCAAATAAAGTCCTTTGCTGGACTAACCCTGCTTAGTCCTTGTCCATCTTATGCAGCACTGGACACATCACTGCAGCTGTGTACCCCCATGGTGTGTGATGTGGAAAGAACTTGAATATGGTGTGTGATGTGGAAAGAACTTGACTATGCTCTTCCCAAAGGCTGCCTTTGGGCACATGTTCAGCTTTGTTCAGCTCTGGTGTTCACCAGGACCCCCAGGTCCTTCTCTGCAGCAAAGCTGCCTTCCAGCCACATGGTGCACAGCAGAGCATGGATGTGTTTCTCCCCGCTGGAATGACTTAGCACTCCCCACTGTTGAATTCAGTGAGATTCCTGTTGGAAATCTTGTAAAAATGAGGGGCTCATCTACTTCTTCCCCATCAAGAGATCAGTAGTGCAGTCACCACACTCATGGAATCACAGATTGACAGCTTGGGTTGGAAAGGATCTTTAAAGCTCATCCTGTTCTACCCCTTGCCATGGGGGGTTCCACTAGATCAGGCTGCTCCAAGCCCTGTCCAGCCTGGCCTGGAACACTTCATACTGCCCGTGTTGGTCTGGCCTCCCCTGGCTCTGAGCTGGCTCATTTCCCAATTCCTGGTTTCAAGATCTCCTTTCCAGATGGGCCAACCTGTCTTTGTCCCACTTGGTGAGGTGGTTCTTGTCTCTCATGCACTTGTCAGTCTTCAAAGATTCCTGTGTGACCATAGAAACCAAAATGCTGCTTTCACCATCAATGATTTGACCTCCAGAGTTGTCCACTCATCCTCAACATGACCCTCTCAGTATCAGGAGACCATCTGCTCCTGACCACCACCAGATATCCAAATCAAGACAATTTTAGTGTAGTTGCAAATAAAACCTTCTGTTTAACATTTTCGAGACCTCCTTACCCGCTTCTTTTTGGTTTTCCCCACCTACACTGTGATTAAGGCTTCTGTGTAGCAGACGGTGGAGGTTATGAAGTTCCATTATGTTAAAGGTCACAGAATTCTTCTGGGCATGGTTCAACTGGCATCACCCAGCTGAGGGATCGAGCTGTGCCAGCCAAAACCTTGAAAGTACTAAACTTTTAACTAAGAAATGCTCTCATGTTTCACTGGATGAGCAGATGGATATGAATCAGGAGAAAATGTATGTGTGTGGAAAGATTAAATAGATTTCCTTAAGGAATGTCAGGGCTGTGTTAACAAACTTTAGAATACATTGGAAGGATCTGTCAAGCTAAATGAATTTGAGTTCTTTTTGAAAACAAAGGGTGAATATTTATGGGTATGTGTGCCTGGAGGAAAAAAGAAAAAAAAGGGGTAGATATATTAAGAACATGATAATTTTCAATCACTGTAACTTCAATTTTAACTCCATAATTTTCTAAAGCTATTAGAAGCACTTTTTCCCACTGGAACTCAGCACAGTAACACAAGGGCAGACTTGTGGATGTGTGTGCCACAGTCCCACCAACTTCCAGCTGTGTTTCTGTTTATATTTGCCCACATCTGCTATCAATTTTAATAGTTGATCTAATAGTTCAAGACTTATAGTCAAGTTTAGTCTAATAGTTGATCTTGCTTAGTTCAAGACGTAGGGTTTACACTGGCACACAGAAGAAACACATCTATCAAGTGAAATTGAAATAAATTTTTCCACACAATTGTATTTTTTATTATAATATTATAATAATATAATAAGAATGTTAAGAGCATTTCTGACAGCAAGTGTTCTTTCAAGGGTGAGAGCTGCAAGTCCACAAACCATTAAATCAATGAAACTTTAAAGTAAAATTTTGGGATTATATCAGTTAAGTAGTGGGTACACCTGCAAAATTTATATTGTATTAAAGGAGACAATACTTAATCTGAAGAAGAAAGGAGATAACACATTGGAAAATTGCAATTTTCATGGACAGTTATAATTTTCTGTGTTTGAGTCTAATGAGGTCAATAACATAACATAAAATAGGTAATAACCTCCCAGTCTTGCAGGTGTTATTTTCTTCTGATCATTAGCAAAATAGGAATTAGATATTCCTCAGTTCTTGCCCTGGCCTGTGAGCACTGTGTCCATGGAATAATATGTTGCAGTTCAAAAATGGGTTAAATTAGGCTCAAATACGATTCCTAATGCCACAAAGTGTTTGGGAATTCACCTGAGCATGGAAATGGCCTTGAGAGGTGAAAAAAGTCTGTCTGTCTGTCTATACCACAGTGACCATAGAGTTCAGGAACTCTAGACACTCTCCTGTGCCCTTGTGTTTTGGGATGGCCCTGCTGGAGCAGGGAGGTGGCACCACATGAGCCACGGAGGGCCCTTCCAGTCTGAACCAGTCTGTGATTCCAGGTTTGGCACTGGTGAGATCCCATCAGGAATGCTGTGACTTGGGCTGAGGACAAGAAGATGCTCAGAGAGCTGGGACTGCTCTGCCTAGGGAAAGGGAAGTTTGGGGAGTCTTATCCCTCCTTTTTTGTGCAAAAATACCCAATAAAAAGGTGTAGAAGAGATAGATCAGGCTCTTTCTGTGGTGTCCAGTGACAGGACATGAGCAGCAGTGGCTCCAAAGTGAAAGAACAGAAATACTAATTTAGTAATTTAATTCGTTATTATTATTTCTATATTTGTTATCGTGAGAGGGATCAAACACTGACACAGGCTGCCCAGAGAGGCTGTGGATTCACCCATCCACAGTTCATAGAATGATAAAATCATGGAATAATTTAGGTTGAAAAAGATTTCCAAGATCAAGTCCAACCTTTGTCCAGGCACTAAGTTGTATCAAGTGCCACCACATCCACTCATTTCCAGAACACTTTAAAGGATGGTGAATCCATCACCTCCCTGGGCACTCTGGATATGTGTTGGTGCTGAACACAATCTGGGCAGTCTGCTCTGGTCCTTTCCGACCAGGCATTTGGTCTGGATCTCTTCCAGGGGTGCCTTCCCATGTCAGCAGTGCTGGGATTTTGTGAGAATGTGGAAGATTTACATACATTTGGATTTCAACAGCAGTCTTAACAAAAGTTATTTTGTACTTTTGCCTTTCCCTACCAATTTCTTCCATTTTGTCTGACTTCTCACTCTGTTGAGATAACCTCTCATGGGCTGCCTATCCCAAGAGTGATGTCATGCTCTCAAGTGATGGATGTAGAGCCAATCACAGTTTTATCTTTGTTTTTCTATGTATTATCCTCTAAATGCACCTATAATGAATTTATAAACTACTATCCTTGAGAATACTCAAGTGTGCTCTATTTTCAGAAGTGCTTCAGAATGCTTCTTATTTTTGAGAAGCATTAGTCTCAAGATTGAGACGGTAACAATAAGACCTTTTTTCAGACAAATGTATGAAAATTAAGGTCCTTCTAACATCTGTCTGTTTGAATACACAGGAGTAGATACAGCTGCTCTTCTCCAAGCAAGGAAAGCACTTGTAGTGCAAGCACTTCATGGAGTGAATAAGTGTGATTAATAACCAACCACTGTTAATTAGCAGCCTTTCTCCTACTCTATGCCAGAGGGCCTGGTAGTATAAATGACTGATTCCCTACAGTGCCAGATAAGCACAAGTTCATTATCCTTAATTTCAATTTCTTTTTACAATTTCCATTTTGACAAGAAATGGGTATATGAAATCCAACTTTCCAAGTTCATAGGTGTTTCCTCACTTGAGAGTGTGGGCCAGCACAAGAGTAGGATTCTTGATGATTTAGTAAGATTCATGATTCTTTAAATAATTTAATATAAATTTAACACTTTAACTTATTTAATAGGAAGATTCCAAATCATTTTCACACCCAGGGAAGTCTCCTTAATGATGCCACAAAGAAACAAAAACTCCTAGAGCAAGCCAGAGATGATTATATAATTAATGGATCGGTATGAGCTGGTAAAACCTTAATGAAAGGCTGGGAAAAAGTAATCACAGAACCCCAGGATGGTCAGGCTGGCAGGGCCCCAGGGGCTGATGTGGAGGCAGCTCCCTGCTCCAGCAGGGCCATCCCAGAGCCCAGGGCACAGCAGAGCGTCCGTGTGGCTCTGGAACATCCCCAGGGAGGAGCCCCCAGAGCCTCTCTGGGCTCTGCTCAGGGCTGGCCCTGCCCAGGGCAGGAGGGGAATGGCTGGGACAGGGCCTGCCCGGGGCTCTGGGCCATGGCTGGGGATGGACAGGGATGGACAGGGATGGACAGGGACAGACTGACAGGGACAGACAGACTGGGACAGACAGGGACAGACTGGGCTGGGTTCAGGCCCTGCCCGGGGCTCTGGGGCCATGGCTGGGGATGGACAGGGATAGACAGGGATGGACAGGGACAGACAGGGACAGACTGACTGGGACAGACAGGGACAGACAGACAGGGATAGACAGACAGGGACAGACTGGGCTGGGTTCAGACCCTGCCCGGGGCTCTGGGGCCATGGCTGGGCCTGGGGATGGACAGGGATGGACAGGGACAGACAGACAGGAACAGACAGGGACAGACAGACAGGGACAGACTGACAGGGACAGACAGGGACAGACAGACAGGGATAGACAGACAGGGACAGACTGGGCTGGGCTCAGGGCCTGCCCGGGGCTCTGGGGCTGTGGCTGGGCCTGGGGATGGACAGGGATGGACAGGGACAGACTGACAGGGACAGACAGACAGGGACAGACAGGGACAGACAGACAGGGACAGACTGAGACAGACTGGGACAGACAGACAGGGACAGACTGGGCTGGGACAGGGCCTGCCTGGGGCTCTGGGGCCGTGGCTGGGCCTGGGGATGGACAGGGATGGACAGACAGGGACAGACAGACAGGGACAGACAGGGACAGACAGGGACAGACAGACAGGGACAGACAGGGACAGACAGACAGGGATAGACAGACAGGGACAGACTGGGCTGGGCTCAGGGCCTGCCCGGGGCTCTGGGGCCGTGGCTGGGCCCGGGGATGGACAGGGATGGACAGGGACAGACTGACAGGGACAGACAGACAGGGACAGACAGGGGCAGACTGACAGGGACAGACAGACAGGGACAGACAGGGACAGACTGGGCTGGGCTCAGGCCCTGCCCAGGGCTCTGGGGCCATGGCTGGGCCTGGGGATAGACAGGGACAGATGGGACAGACAGACAGGGACAGACAGGGATAGACAGGGACAGATGGGACAGACAGGGACAGACAGACAGGGACAGACTGGGCTGGGCTCAGGCCCTGCCTGGGGCTCTGGGGCCATGGCTGGGCCTGAGGTAGGGCCTGGGCCTGCTCTGACCTCTGTACAGAAGGACAGACAGGGACACAGGGACAGACAGGGACAGACATGCGGACACAGGGACAGACAGGGACAGACAGGGACCAGGCAGGGCTGAGGCCCCTCTCTCTCCCCAGGCTCCTCCCCAGGCAGAGCAGCCCCAGCTCCCTCAGCCATACCTGGCACGGAGCCGCTCCAGGCACTCGCTCAGCTCCAGCAGCTCCCGGCCCTGCTGAGCAAAGGGACAGAGCTGGGAACAGCAGCCAGAGGAGCCCAGGGCTGGGCACAGGGAGAGGGACAGGGACACTGCAGAGGTGGCACAGGGACAGGGGCACTGCAGAGGGGCCCCAGGGCTGGGCACAGGGACAGGGTCACCCCCTGACCTGCTGGGAGTGCTGTCCCTGGTGCCCCCAAGATCCCATGGCACCCACATCTCCCAGCTGGTCAGGGACAGCTCATGGTGCATCAGCACACCCAGCTCCTTCTCCACAGAGCTGCCCCAGCGGCAAATCTCCTCTCCATTGATTTTAAAGCAGATCACTGAAAGCTTGATCCATCTGCTCTGTGAGTTCATGTTGGTTGGGTTTTTGGTTGGGTTTTTTTGGAGGGGAGAGGACATGGAAATATGTCTGGATCTTTTGCAAATAGCATTTCAAAACTCACATGTAATTTTCCCGGATATCGTGTTCTAGCACTTTGCCATAAATATTTAGCAAGAGCTCAACCAAATCTGCATCAAGTTATGATGCTGCAATTTTCAGGTGCAGACAGAACTTACCATCAGATTTCAGTGCACTGAAAACTGCTCTGATCCTTGGCTACAATGACAAGCATTTCTGCACTTACAGCTGCCCAACTCCAGCCTGCATAGTCCGATATTTACATTAAACTTTTTCTAGGATGTACATAAAAGGCAAAATAATAATCTACTTCTATTGGTTTGGGTTTATTTTTCAAATATGTCACATCGGAATTACTTTAAAATCACTATTTTTTTTTAATGTAGTCCCAGGTAATGGTGACATAACTTAGGTAATTTGGGCAAAGGCAACACAAATTTCTTGAGAAGACTTAGAGTGACCCTCTACAGAGGTGGGTATAACTTTTTGAAGATTATGAAATTCATTGAAATGTGTATTTTGCATGAACAAAGATATCAATAAGCACAGATAAAATTGAGTCATTAATTTCATATGGGAAAAGAGGGAGTTTATGTGAAATGTTTCAGCATTTCTGAATAAAACAGCCCTTTCATTTTAAAGCAGTGTTTTCATTTTTAATTGATTTTTAAAAAGTTAATTAGGTCTAAAATGAAATAAAGCATTTAATTACATGTCAAATTGAAAATATTTAGTTGATTAAAAATTTTCTTGGTCCAGAACTCTTCCAAGGATCTAATTTCTGAAACTAATTTTCTTCTTGTCATCTAATGTTGATCTGAATGTTCTTCTACTTTTGAAAAGCTCTGTAGGCATTTTGGAGGATAAACTTGCATGGTGAGGAGTGCAAGGTAAGGACACACCTTTAAGATTTTAATGCACAGAGATTTTCATTTACTTTCCCAGTGGAGGGCACGACAGAACTTCAAAACACCTGAACTGTAACCATCCATGTGAACTCAAAATCTGAGGTGTTAAACATAAATATCCAGCCACACCTCCCTCTCACAGGGATTTTTCCTCTCCCTTTTGCTGCAGTCTTCTCTTCACCATTCCAAGTTATTCACAGGTCTGTGGATACCTGTTCTCTCCAAGCTTGCACTTCATGGGATGTCCCATGGGCTTCCAATCCCTTCAGGATTGGTTTAAGCATTGTTTTTATGCAGATGTCTGTCTGCCTCTTGCCAGACTCTGGTGGTCTCTCCCCATTTTACTCCCAGGAAATTTTATATCTTACTGTCACACTGGGTTTTGCCCTGTGCAGTTCCTCTGACACAGGTTGTGTGTTTCTCCAAAGTCAGTGTTACCCCCACTGAAGGCTAATTGGAGTGTTTCTAACGAGGGCATGTTTTTAATGTGGCTGGGAAGTGCTGGGGACAGCTGGGGTGCTGGTGCCCAAGGCAGGGCAGGAGCCCAGGTGTGCCCAGGTGAGGCCAATGGCCCTGGGCTGTGCCAGCCCTAAGTGGGCAGTGTCCCAGGGCAGGGGCTGTGCCCTGTGCTGGCCCTGCTGAGGGACCTCGAGGGCTGTGCCAGAGAGACCCCGAGGGGCTGGAGCGTGTCCAGGGAAGGGAACGGGGCTGGGGAAGGGAATGGAGCTCCAGGAGGGGCTGAGGGAGCTGGGAAGGGGCTCAGCCTGCAGAGAAGGAGGCTCAGGGGGGACCTTGTGGCTCTGCACAGCTCCTGACAGGAGGGGACAGCCGGGGGGTCGGGCTCTGCTCCCAGGGACAGGGACAGGAGGAGAGGGAACGGCCTCAGGCTGTGCTCAGGTTGGACAGCAGGAGGAATTTCTGCATGGAAAGGGTGCTCAGACATTGGCACAGCTGCCCAGGGAGGTGTTGGGGTGCCCATCCCTGGAGGTGTCCCAGGAGGGCACTCAGAGCTCTGGGCTGGGACAAGGTGGGGATCGGGCACAGCTTGGGCTGGATTGCCTTGGAGAGCTTTTCCAACCTCAGTGATCCTGGGATTGTCTGTAAAATGTACATTATATAACCTCAGCTCATCTAGGGACTGCATCAAAAATGAACCCTGAAACAAACAACAAACCTTCATTTTAGTTGAGATCATTTACCCTAAAAATTTATTGGGAATGAACATAGAATTTCATCACTTCGTTTTACAAAATGGGTCTCCATAGTAAAATAGCAGGAGAAAAATCTTTGAAAAAAATCATTGCAACAAGACTTTAAAAAATACTTAGTGAAATCAATTGGATAGTTATGGTGCTGTTGCCAAAGTTTAATATTTGGAGGTTTATTTCCCTTCTATATTTCACAAGTTCTTCTGGGCAATAATCTCTAGTGCAGCTGGACACATTACTGCATTTAAAAGGCTCTAAGGAAAATACTATTTAGGAAATAGCTAGTTATTTAAATATGATTATTAGGCATGAAACAGGTCAGCATTACATCAGTGATGACACATTTTGCAGCTCTTTTAAAATACTCATAGAAAAATTCCATCTTGCCATGGGCTCTGAGCAATTAAAATTGTTTCTGAGCAGTGAATATATAAACATATGTCTGTATGTATCTGTATTTATATCTTCACTTTTCAGGGTGCAGATAGGGCTGTTTGGATTTGCTGTTAGAAATCTTGGGACCATTAGGGATGCAAATGTCAGGCTCCTTGAAGGCAGAAGCTGTTTGGTTCTAAGTTAAAGTATATTTCCATACTTCCAAGTTGGGAGTATAAATGTTGCAGTTATTTTTTAGTCACTTTTATATGTTCATGATGCTAAATTCCCGCAGATTTGGCATTTTTCCCTGGACTTTACTGCATAATGTATCTTTCCAATCTAACATTTGTCAGGAAGAAAAAATACTTTCATGCTAAGTTGGATAATGTGCAAATCTCAAAATGAAACCTCTTCATAAACTGAACCCTGCACTCCATATGGGCATGTAAACTGACAAATGTGCTTTATGCAAAATTGTGGGATGAATGGGAAAAACGTGTAGAAAAATAATGGGATTAAGGCACAGAGTGGCTGGGGATTAACCACAGTAGACAGTCATCTTTGGGTAGCTCCCCCCAAGCCACAGCAGAGAGGAATATCATGGAAAATAATCTGTTATAACAGACCTCTTAATATTATTTCAATTTTAAAAATGGAAAACCTCTAAGCAGATTTCTCATGTTCTCATGAGTCAACACCTCTCTGCTCAATTCAATGGCCCTGCATCCTTTTTTATTACCCAACAATGTGGCATTTTATTTGCAGAGAATACAAATTATATGTATATTTTTTCCTGAAAAGAACCTCAGCAGCACAAACAAAGCATATGCTGGTAACCTGGACAGAAAGGTTTAAAAATGATTGCACATTTTAACCCCCTTATTAACTCCAGGATGGAGTTCCAGCTGTAAGGGCACAGCAGCAAGGCAAAGCTGGCATTTTTTGCAGTTGCAGTTTGGGAGAGGTTTTCTCTGGGCTTTCTTCTTCCCAATGTTTACTACAGAGTAAAATATTCATGAATAGCAGGTGTAATACATTAAATATGATGAGCCTGCAGAGGGAGGATGCTCCTGTTGAAGGAATTGGAAGTTGTCAGCACAGAGATGTGCTTGTCTAAGGAGATCTGGATGCAAGGATATGTGGAGGGACATCTGTTTTGGGAGAATTTCTGGATAATGACATGGAATCACAGAATATCCTGAGTGGGAAGGGACCCACAGGATCATCCAGTCCAGCCCCTGTCTTTGCACAGACACCCCAACAATCCCACCCTGCGCATCCCTGAGAGTGTGGTCCAAACCCTCCTGGAGCTCTGGCATCCTTGGGGCTGTGCCCATTCCCTGGGGAGCCTGGGCAGTGCCCAGCACCCTCTGGGGAAGAACCTTTTCCCAGTACCCAGGAAAACTTCCCCCAACACATGAAAAACTACTCCAAGTTTTAAATATTTCTGAAAGTTCACACTCTGTTCATCTCTGTGTGTGATTCATCAGCAAACTCCCAATTGCACCAGCTGGCTGCACTAGCGGAGGAGGAAACCAGAATATGAAAATATTCAAATTTGGAGGTGAAGACTGGATGAAAATGAGCCCAGTTGATAGATATTTGATGTTGGACGGGATCAAAGTCAGCTCCAGGGGCTGAGGAATGTATGGGTGTGAGCAGGGATATGAATTCAGGCAGTGAGGGAGCACCAGGAGTAGCACAGCTGTGCTTCTGTGCGTGCTGGGAAGGGCAGCTGCACTTCCATGATCCCTGGGGGCCCCTTCCAGCTTGGGATATTCTCTGAAGAGAAGGTGCTTGTCCATGGCATGGAAAACTGTCCTCTGAGTGTCACTGTGCTGCTCATGGTGACACTCCCCACACCCAAGCGCTGGTCATGGTGCTGAGTAATCTGGGAAGTGTCACCCAGCATGTCCCTTTTTTCCAAGGCTCCCATTCCTTATAGCTTATGAGAAGTTTTAGAAATGAAACCACAGAAAACAAGCTGCTCACTAACCAAATCTTGGCAGTGCAAGATTATGGGTGTTTTGCAGCTGACTCTAAGTGTTACATTTAGTGTTTAAACTCTTTTTCCTTTAGCTCTTCCTCCCCTCAGCCTTCCAGACTCCTAATAATTGAAGCTTGGAAAAATCTGCAAGACAGCCCCAAGCTCCATTTAACACTTCTGTACTTTTTTCCTTATATCACAATAACATAGGGTTCATTAAACACCCCATGAATATCATTACTGAGTTGCATCAGACACCTTGCCCTTGCCAAGGGCTATCCTTTTTATTAATGCACCAGTCCTTTTAGTTTGGGTGGTTTTTTTTCAAAATATGCTTTTATTTTTATTAAGCTTGCTGATAATGCCATATGTCTCAAGAATGTATTTGGACTGCTTCAATATTTACCCCTGTCAATTCCCATTTGAATACACAGACAGTTCCAGTTTTCTAAGCCACTGGCAACACCAGCTGGGTGCTGTGGAGAACTTGCTGAGAAAAATTATTTAAAAAGATAGAAACAAGACAGAAAAAAGACACTTAGACCTGAAACTTCTTGCATGTGGCTCCACATTCCTTGCTGGTGTTTGTAACACTGTGAAATTTAGTTTAAGTGAGGGAAGAAAGAACTTTGGGGTTCTGGGAGAGAAAATAGTGCTCAGTAAAGGCAGCATCACAACAGTTTGGTATAAAAGTGATGGCACAAAGCACCACAAGTAATGAAGGAGTTTAGAATCACAGAATCCCAGAATACTTTGGGCTGCAATGGAGCTTCAATCTAATCCATCTCTCCTGTCATGGGCAGGGACATCTATCACAGGATCAGGATGCTCCAAGCCTGTGCAGAGCTATTCCAGCCCTCTGATCATTTTGGTGGGCCTGCTCAGGACATGCTTTAGTAGCTCCACATCCTTCCTGTGCTGGGCTTGAGGGCTGGAGCAGATCTGCAGGTGGGGTCTCACCTGAGCAGGGCAGAGAGGCAGAATCCCCCTTTCCTGCTGCCCACACTGGGGGCTCAGCCCAGGGCAGGGGGTTCTGAGCACATTGCTGAGGTGTGGCCGCTTTTTTACCCCCCCAGCACCCCCAATCCCTCTCAGCACAGCTGCTCCCAACCCTGTCATCCCCCAGCCTTCACTACCAATTGCCCAGCTGCAGAACCTTGCTCCAGACCTTTGGAACTTAATGAAGTTTGCACAGACCCACTTGCCAGGATCCTCTCAGGGTCCCTCTGGATGTTGTCCCTTCCATCTCCTGTGCAGAGTGCACCTCTCAGCTGGGTATCCTCTGCATTTGCTCAGACTCTTGTGAATAATCACTGCTTTGCACTATTCTGACGTTGGAACCCTGCCTACTGAGAATTTGAGACTTTCTGTGCTGACAAGCACTGACCCCCAAGAGAAAACTGCATTTGACCTGTGGCTATGAGAAGGCTTCCAAAATGGAATGATAGAACTGGGATTGTGGGTGTGGAGTTTGACTAGAAGTGTGTAATATCCCATAAAAACTTAGAGTTAAAGGTTTTTAGAATATAGTAATATATAAAAAGCAAGATGCAGGTTTTAGGGCAGTGGCTAGTCCTTCTTCTTCACCTTTTTCACTTTCTTCTCCATGGGTTTGGGTGGTTTTGTGTAATTGGATAAAAAAGTCCACATTATTGGGCTAAAAGTAAAAATAATTTAGGTGTCATTTCTTGATTGGACAGTTTATCCTTAAAAGGCCTTGTGGAGAGAGAGATGGGGCTCCATTTTTAGTTTGTTAGAGTGAAGTGCTGTAGAACTCATGGTTTGTGAGACTGTGACATAGATAAGAACTAATAAACATCTGTGTATGAACAAGAAATTGCATTTTGAGCATCTAATCCTGACCCTGGCAAAAAGAAGATAAAACTCAACATTCTGACAGTACAGAAAACAAGAAAAAAATGCACCAATCATGGTTTAGTTCAGCCAAAATGTATTACTATATCTAAGGAAATAAATGTTGTATATATTTCATATAAATTCACACTGACGCAGACATCTGATAATTGTCTGCTTGCTTTAGTTTTAGTGCAACCTGGATCATTTTCAGCCACTCCCAGGTGCTGTGTCCTAGCCTGACCAATCCACTGCCCAGAGACCTTCATGCAGAGAATGAAAAGAAGCTGTTCAAGAGGTTTAATTCTTGGCATGTGTCAAAAATGTCCTGTTTTCACTACAAAACTGCACGTGTTCTGTGTTTCCCAGTGCTCAGCTGTTGGTCAGAGCTCCCAACACTGACCACAATGTTCCAAATTTTAAATATCTGTGTACAGATTTAGGGCATTTCTGATGGATTTAGAAACACATCCTTGATGCTTTGAAATACCACAGAACCACAGAATGGTTTGGGCTTTGGAGGGACCTTAAAGGCCACCCAGTCCCACCCCATGGGCAGGACACCTTCCACTGTCCCAGGTTGCTCCAAGCCCCATCCAAACTGGCCTGGAACAATTCCAGGGAAACCCAACCCCTCCTGTGATTCCCTGACCCTGTAATTTGGTACATCATCCCTTCCAGATTATGCTGAAATTTATCAGCTTTTTCCACTTCTGCAAACCATAGAAGGCTTGAGAACAAACCACAATGAATTAATTTAAAAATATACTCACAAAAAGCCTACTTATTACAGTTTTGAACTTTGCCACTGATTACAGAATCATTTTGTGGTTAATTAAGGATAAATTGTAAACATTCTGGCAGCAACAGAAAATTATACAAAGGAGATTCAGTCACCCTCTCCCAATTTAGAAGGAAGAATAAAAGAACAAGGAAGCCTCTGGCATCTTCAGCAGATAATGGCAGACTTGATTAGCTCCAATTTCTTATTGAAAAGAACCCAGCTGGTACAATTAAATACATTTCATATGTCTTAGGCAGATGTTCGTGAAAGTTTTTTAAAACAGATCCATAAGAGCACAAAAAATTATTCCAAACTTCTGTTTTCTTTTTTCCGTCCCTGGTTTATGCACACACCTAAATCAGGTGCTCAGATCTCAGCTTTGAGAGGAAAGTCAAGGACATTGTAGAACACATTTTCCTTCACCCTCAGCCCTTAGAGTGTATGCTGGGCTACAGACATGCAGAGTGATAATTGATAAAATGAAAAAAAAATCAGAATACCTATTTATTTAATTTAATTTCAATTTTAAATTTTTATTTTATTTTATTTTATTTTATTAATGCATGCAGTCTTATTAGGAAGAACTTTGGGTTCTCTCACTTGCTGTTTCATGCATATGTCCCTGTGAGGTTGGGATTTTGTCCCAGCTTCCTGCTTTAGTGGGCTGGGCTGCCTGTGTCAAGCAGCACAGCTAAAATCCTATTTCTGATGTCTCACTGGGGCTCTGTCACCTGTTTATGTTTAAAGGTTTAAAGGTAATTGTGAAACACTGTAGAAAAAATTATCAACCTCGTCTAGAATTAATTCTAAGCCTAGGCTTAACATCATCTACGAAAAGCTCAGTGTAAATGTTATTTTGTTATTTTGTTTTCATCTCCAGCACTTTCTTCATGAACAATACAGTCTCATATGATTTTTTTTCCCTTTTTTCTCTCTTTCCTAAACTTCACCCAGGAATTAAGGGCAGTCTGGTGGAGAGAGGTATTGCAGCAGCTTTTGAAGTTTCTGTGGTGGATATTAATGATTTTGTGACCATTTTGCTTGGTAGAATAATTTGAGGACATTCTTATATTTACCTTTAGTTCTTTTCTTTATAAGGAGACAATATTTATTAAAAATGTATTAGGCAAGACCCTTATGAATATGTATATATAATAAAAATCTATCAAATATACCTACATATATAAATATGTATACATACATATATATATATATATATATATATATATACCTATATATACACACATATATATACATATATAAATATGTAAAATATAAGTTTATATTTTACATTTATATACCCATTCATAGATGTAAAATATGAGTATAAATGTTACAGGTGGGTTGTTACTCAGTGATAAGCTACTAAAGGCTTGCTCATTCTGATTTGGTAGGGGAAATCAGAGCAACCACAAAAAAGTAGATTCCATGCAAGTCAAGCAAAAATGCACAGAGAAAAATATGAGTTTTAAACATAAGATCACAAACATGAGTGCCCCACTCCTCAAAGCAATCTTTAATGGCTGAGCAGTCTCCCACAGTGCAGGAATTTCAGTTACAAGAAAACTTAGGTATCTATTTATTTATTTGTAATATAATACATAAATAAACAAGAAATATCTATTTTCAGGAAAGTTTGATCAAGCAAAGGCTCTTCAGAGCCAGGTGTGAATGTATCTTCTTCGTGTTGAACCACAGCCCAGCAAGGGAACCAGAAATTATTTATATTGTGCCATGCAGTTCAATTCCAGCTGACTGTAACAGTGGAAGCCCAAACCTAAAGGGAATCACTACACAAAACTTTCCATGTGGGTTTTTAGGAGCCTCTCTGGGTCACACAAGAGAACTTGGATGGCTGTTGGACAGGACAAGTGGAATATGCTCATTTATTTTGCTGTTAAAGCAGAGAAACAGGGCTTTGCTTCCTGACAGCTCCTGCTCCCTCTTCCATCCAGGGCTTTGATCAGCTCCATGAACAAAGAACAGCACTGGACAGTTGGAGATTTCTTTGTGAATTGACTTCTCTGATATTGACTCTGCTTTTTCTGAGTTTCAACATGAGAGGACAGAGAATTAGTTGCTGCAGGGATTCTTTTTGTGCTGTTTTTGTTCTGCCTGTGTGAACATGAAAGAGCCTTGTTTGTGTGCACATTTGGAATTCCTGTGTACTCCTTCATTCTTTGTTTTAAAAAACCAAAATAAAATATCTGAGTAGCTCATGCCCTTCTTTCTTTTCAGAATAATATGCAAAACTTCCAGTGCTCACCTCAAAGTGTTGTAAAAGATGAAGAGGGGGGTAAAAATGTATTGAGAAATTGTTATTATTTTTAGTACATAATCCTAGATCATAATAAGGGATGATCCATAGTTGTCTCTGTATGTTAGGAAAATTCCAATTATTTAATTGGTTGTAGCTTTCCAAGAATTTTCTCCTTGGCCTTTTACACACCCCTAGCACCTGTGTGAGTTTGTAAGTAAAGATTGCCTGATGAGTTATGTGATCCCAATTAAGACCATGGCCACTGAAACACATAATTACCCTCATTATCTTCTTTTAGTGCCTGTGTTTTATCATGTGCCATACACTTTATTACCCAGCCTTCTTGGGTTAGGAGTCAGCTACACACTTCAATGATCTGGAGGAACCCAAAAGAGAATAAATCAAAATAACCTCACCTCACATAATACATTTTTCTATAAACATTTGTTTTGAAAAAAAAAAAAAAATTGAATGCTGTATTCTTATTGACAGCCAAGCCATACCACTATAAAGCATCTTTCTCTGCATTTATGTCAGTTTGAAATTCCCTTTCATATTGTTAAAGATTAGTCAATGGTGGATTCTTGCAGTCATTTAAAGCTTTGCTTTGTTTACCTTTACAAAAGTCATCAGCTGTGTTTTGTTTTAACTATGCAACAAAATATATTTTTAAAAGGATTTTTGCAATAACAATATCATTGTGTATTGGGTCTATGCTATGCTGCAGTTGACTTATTTTTAACTTTAAGCCTTTGAAATAAAGAACAATATTTGTCACAGAAAACTGAAGAAGAGTGTTTGGGTAATCCACAGAATTTATTTATCCACTTTCAGCATTTGCTCAGATTAAATATGCATTTCCTGAGACTATTCATAAACTGTATCCCCTTTGTTTTTCTTCAAGCTCTCCAGTTAGAGTTGTCAGGACTAGACAAGATATCTACAATGGGATTAGACCTCTATAGACCCCAGCTGAACAGAGCTGGTCACCTGGAGTACCTTGCCAATCATAAACAACATGACAGATACAGGTTTTGGAATCAAATCAAATTGAGTAGAAGAAAATAATTCCAAAAGGAAGAGACCAAAAAAGATCACCTCCAACTGCCTGAGCACTTCAGGGTTGATCAAAATTATGTGTTAATGCCTCAATCACTGCCAGGCTTGGGGCATCCCCCACCTCCTGAGGAAATCTGTTCATTGCTTGACAGAACCCTTTTGGTACTTCCTGATATCCAGTCTCAATCTCCCCTGACACAGCTTTAATCATTCCCACAGCTCCTGGCACTGGCTCCAGGAGAGGAGAGTGCCATGTCCCTCTCCATGTCCCTCTCCATGTCCCCCAGGGAAGCCACACAGACCCATGATGTGACCCTCAACCTCGGTTTCTCCAGGGTAGGCAAAACACCCTTCTCACAGGTTATGCCTTCCACCCCTGCTTCCAGAGCTCTTCAGCCAGATGTGCCCCAAATCTCCTCAATCCTTTGACAGCTGTCCTTCAACCAGTTCTTCACTCCTTGCATCATGAACCTGCTCATCCCACAGCTGGACAACTTGGCCAGAGGGATGCTGTGAGGGACAGTATGACAATCCTCAGTAAGAACCAGGGAAACTGCCCCCAGTGTGTTTCCTTCAGGCATGGAGCTGTGACCTTATCCCAGGAACAAACCAGATCAGTTAGGCAGGACCTGCCTTTGGGAGCCCACGGTGATTGTACAATGAATGGCCTTGCAGCAGCTGCCAGTGTCATTCTCCAGATTTTTTCCAAGTGTTGAGTTTAGACTCCCAGGTCTGTAGCACCCTGGGGTCTTCTCTCATGGCCTTGTAAACTGGAGAATTGGGCTTGTTCAGCTCAGTCTCCTGGAGAGGAGAAGCTTTTGGATGACCTCATTGTGGCTTTCTAGTGCCTAAAGGAGCTGAAAAAATAGAGGGAGAGAGACAATTTACAAAGGCCTGGAGGGACAGGACGCAGGGAATGGCTTCCCACTGCCAGAAGACAGGGTCAGATGGGATTTTGGTAGGGAATTGTTCCCTGTGAGGGTGGGCAGACCCTGGCACAGGGTGCCCAGAGAAGCTGTGGCTGCCCCTGCATCCCTGGCAGTGTCCAAGGCCAGGCTGGACGGGGCTTGGAACAATCTGGGATTGTGAAAGTGTCCACTTCCACTCTTCCTTATCCCTGATATCCCTGCCTCCCTTCTGGCACAAAACAGATACAGCACCTACCTCAGTTATGCACATCAGGACTTTTGAAGTTCTGTTTGCCAGCTCAGGTTACTCCTCTATGAAAATTTAAAAGTGCATTTCATAATCCCATGAAAAGGCTTCTTCCCAATATTTTCAGAACATAGCACCTTCAGAACATAGCACCTTCATCTATCCTTAAAAGCTGTTCCCTTATCTCAGTAAGAACATTCAACTTCACCTTGTATCACTGGAATAATGCATTTTTCAAATACAAAAAAATGAATAAATCTGCTTCCTCATGTTTAGCCAAAACAAAGTAATAGCGTTCCTTGGACTCTCATGTGCAATGTTAGTTTCCCTCTCTTTCTTTTCTCTGTTCTATTTGTATACTACAGTATTTGTGTTCTTCTTTCACCCTAATTACCTTTTTTTCAAGTTATTATTTGTTCTTATACATCCAGTCCACACCATGTAATTTTTTTCTTAACACAGGCCACGGATTCTACTGGAATCCAGTAGAAGTTAGGCTTCCAGTTTCTCATGGCACTCTGGGGGATTTCTGAGCAGGACAAGTTTATCTTTTAACATTTGTACTTTTTGCCACTCTAAATATTATATTGTCACTGCCTTGCTGAACAGCTCATAGCTATTTATGACTGCTTGATCTCTTATCTTCCAGTCCAAAAAACATTCCTTTTATTGGCAGAATTATCCTCCTTATGACCAAATTAATGGTTTTTAAAAGCCCTGAATGATCCAGTCGTATCCATGCCTTTGATCTTTGCACTTGGTCTATTTATTCTCAGATTTTCTGTGCTATACCAAGTGTTCCTACTATTTTTGTTTCTGCTCTGCATTGGTTTATATATTATCCAATCCACATAATTCCTCAAGATTTTATTGCATATAATAGCTAGTTTTTAGGAGGGGGGAGGGGAAAAACAAACATCAAAATACACAACAGTAATAGAGGATTAAAGAAAAAACTACAACAAAACATAATGTGCAGTTTTTAAATAAAAACCTCCAAAATACTGTCTGAAGTCATAAGACCTCTTGAAAACACACAAAGATGAATCTATCTCACATTTACTGACAACTCAGATAAAACTCAATTTCCATTTATCTAGAGCTCTCTATGTAGTAGAGGGGACTAAAGGGCTTATTTGCCGAGTGAATTCAGTGGGTGAAGTAAGACTACATGAGAAGCTTTGTTAGAATAGAACAAATATCTCTGTAATGCAGTGCTGTGTTTTGGACAGGAGCACACAGGAAGGGAAGGGACCAGTCTGCCCTTCAGGCTCTCCAGGCTGAGGCATCATCTGACTGAACAGGAAGGGCACTCCTACCAGCTCTGAGCTTTTCCAGACTCCAGAGCTTAAGATTCCATGGGTATTTCTCCAGTTTCATTATGCAGCCTGGGAAAACGCTTCCCCTTACTGCATTTATATGTGCTGCAATGATATTGCTAAATTGCTGCTCCCATATTTTGTATTTTGACCTTATTCTCCTCCTACCACCGGATGTTTCACCCCCAGCACTTCTTTTCTAGATGAGGAGCCTTCCCTTGCTATGCTAAAGAATTAATTTGATCTCCATCACCCTCACAGCCCATTCTCATATCTCTTCTACTTATTTTACTTTCTTTCCTGAGGTTGTAAAGCAAAGCTACATGCAACAGGCAAGAATTCTGACACTTGCTTGGTTTTTCACACACTGATTTTGAGTGCTACAAACTGACTTACTCATTGAACTATATAAAGACAAAAACTTCTGACAATGACAATCTCTGCTGTTACCTTAAACTAAAGAGGAGGTTCTGATTTATGACAACAGCACCAGCGCTGGGCATCCCCTGGCACAGATTTATTTATGAGTGCAGATGGAAAGATGTGTTTGTGCAGTTAAGTGCTCATTACATACCAAGCAGCTGCTTAGGAGTGCCTGGGGTGAAAATGCTGATTGGGGTGCTAATAAATTATTCCAACTGAACTCTGAGCAGAGAGGTCTTTCACTGGTGCAGATGACATTGAGCATCTGTGTATCCTCCAGGAACTGTCCCCGGCCCTCACTGGCCCGTGGGCAATGTTACACAAGAAAAACCCTGTGGGCAACATCCAGTTTTGCTCTCCTTGTTACCTTCAGCTTTAATTTTTCATTTTCTGTGGCTCCCAGCAATTCTGTTGTCTCTTGCAAGCAACATGTTCCTAGAGAGCTGAACAGGAAGGAGGAGCACACAGAGCCAGACAGGGATTTTCTCACTCCAATTCCACGTGCCATTTGCATGATTGTGCCTGGAAGGGATCAGATCACTTGTGCATTGATAAATCTGAGGTGGAGATCAGAACTGCTCCATCTGAGGGCAGGCTGGCACTAAATGCTGATGCTTGTCAACACCACAGAGCATTGTGTGCCTATCACATACTCATTAATCTGTTTTACCTGCTGTGGCTGTACTGGCTGACAGGAGAAAGCTGCTGCTCCTCTTCAGCAATAAAACTCGGGAAAAGCTGAGGAGAAAGCTCTTTTGCACAAGAGATACTTAAATGCTGACTTGTGGTTTGTTTTTGTAGATCAGTGTCTTGGTTTGAAAGAGAGGCGTCTTCCAAGGAAGACAGGAACTTCCTTTGGAATGGAAAAAGTATGACCCCTTCCCTCTGAATTATTATAACTTTGAAATTATGGGGCTTTCAGACAAAGACATGGGAAAAGGAAAGACAGTTCTTTACTAGAATATATATATATATATATATATACACACATATATACATAACACAGCAAATAAGCAGCACACGAACCCAGCCTCTCTCGACTAGGACAGGGAGGGAGGGAGGAAAGAAGGAAGGAAGGAAGGAAGGAAGGAAGGAAGGAAGGAAGGAAGGAAGGAAGGAAGGAAGGAAGGAAGGAAGGAAGGAAGGAAGGAAGGAAGGAAGGAAGGAAGGAAGGAAGGAAGGAAGGAAGGAAGGAAGGAAGGAAGGAAGGAAGGAAGGAAGGAAGGAAGGAAGGAAGGAAGGAAGGAAGGAAGGAAGGAAGGAAGGAAGGAAGGAAGGAAGGAAGGAAGGAAGGAAGGAAGGAAGGAAGGAAGGAAGGAAGGAAGGAAGGAAGGAAGGAAGGAAGGAAGGAAGGAAGGAAGGAGGGAAGGAGGGAAGGAGGGAAGGAAGGAGGGAATGGGGGAGGCAGTGATCCCCCAGACAGAAAGCAAAAGAAACCCAAAAATGGCATAGGATAAAAAACCATCCCCAAGACAATCAGCTACTCCAAAAAGATGATCCCCCTTTCTGTTGCACCTTGCAGCTCACATCTCCCCTACCTGAAACGTGAAGGGGAAAGTGTTTGATCCTGTCCTAATTTCTCTCAGACATGTTGCTGACTTAGAATTTTTTTCCATGACTCTTCAAGATCTAATAAATCTTTGAATTTTGTCCTCTTAGTATTTCCCTTTTTAAAATTTTCTTTTCTCTCCTTTCATTTTTTTCTCTTTTTTTGCTCATGTCTTTCCCAGCTAAGAAATCAAATTCTCCTTAATCTTTCTACTTTAAGAAGCATTCACCAGATGCCTATTCTCTATAGTGAGCCTATATAGATGGAAGATGTATTTTTTAATTCACCAGCCAGAAAAAAATAAGCAGGAGATGATGAAATGTATTTTTTTCCTGACCAAATCCACCACCTGACCCTCAGATCCTGGAAATCTCAATTAACCAGCTTTATCTTGACAGTATGAAGTCATTAAAAAATAAGAGCAGTGTTGGGATGTTTTTTAGATGTTGCCAATATGCATGTTCACATTTCAACTCTATTTTTCTGCTCCTATTGCTTGTTTTCTTTAAGAAACATAAAAAATGTAGCTTGAAAATCAACGCTTTCTGTTTGTGTACTCAATAGACAAACTACAAAAGCAGATATTAAAAAAAAATCTCTACATCAAATGCAACAAAAACTATGAATAGAAGTAATGACATATATGTTCAATCTGGAAGGAACTTTTGATTCAAATTGCTCTAACACCAAATTCTTAAAGGCTCTGATTGTAGGATTTGCCTCTTCCTGCTGAAAGAAACCTGTAGCATTTGGTAGAAAGGTTTGAATTAGCAAGGATGCCATTTTCATTTAATAAGACATTCTCTCAGAGTTTCCAATAATTGGAAGCGCTCAGATTCCTTCAGCCCTGTCACTCTCCATGGCAGAGACATTTAATCAGCCACTCAGAAAAAAAACTCCCTTTTTTTTGTCTAATAAGACATAAAGAAACTCTTTCAGTTAGTAAGTTAAGACTTTTGTGCTACATTTTCTATTTTTCACTCCATTTGTTCCAGCTGGAACATGGAACGGGCTGGGATGGCTGGCCTCACCTGCAGGGATAGAGTTGCAGTATTAAATTGTGCATACTCATTGCTCTGGTTGGTTGGTTGGGGTTTTTATGTGTGAAAGTAACTCTGCATGTTTCATTTATTATTTTATCACCTTTTCCTGTTCGAAATTTTCAGTATTATGCTGAGAGCACAGAGAAACTGAGATGCCAAAGTGGAGTTTTCTAAAAACTTCAACTGAAATGTTTCCACAGGGTCTTACAACCACTACCAGAAGTTGTGGTTTTTACAGAGCTGTCAGCTTTCACAATACCAGGGGAGGTTTAGATGGAAGGAACATCAGAGGGGATGTTCCATCCATCCTTTCTTCCTGCAGGGGGTGTTCAGGCAGTTGAAGGGGATGCCCAGGGAGGTGGTGGAGTCCCCATCCCTGGAGATGTCCATGGAATGACTGGATGTGTCACTCAGTGCTCTGGGCTGGTGACAAGGTGGGAGTTGGGCACCAGTTGGGCTCCATGGCCTTGGAGAGCTTTTCCCCTCTCAGTGATTCTCTGATTCCACTTGTCTGCCCACTTGACATTTTTGATAGAGCATAAAGATGAATTATAAAATTTAAGAGCTAAATGGAAAAGGTGTGGATCGGGACAAGGTGAAGTTGGTTTTCTATCCAAGGAGAGGTAAGAATCACCTGGATTTCCCCATAATTCTGTGATTGTAGTTGGCATCCAGTGCTAAGGAGGGATTACACATGAGACAAGAGTGCGTTTGCACCATAAAATTGTATAATACTCACAAAAAGGAGTAGCAAATAAAGAAAAACTCATGGAAGCAAAGAGAAAATGCAGCCACAAAATTTCTTTTCAATTTAAGTCATATCCAATGTTTTCCTGCAACTGTCCATGACTGTGAGACCTAGTGGCACTGGGGTAGAACCCAGATAGGGCTGAGAGCTGCTCAGGGTACTTGTGATCCACAAAGTTTAATCCCACTGGTACTTTGGTCAAAGAATTGAGTGTGCTGGTTTCAATGACCCTTTCACGTTGTACAGGGAAAAGGTCCAAGCCCTCCTTTTGAAGAACACTCCAGGTTCTCTTCCTGTGTTGTCTGGGTCCCTTTCATTAGATTGTGTATGGATATAATAACTCTGTGTCTTGTTTTATCATCTGATAAAGACTAGCAGAAATAGCTGAACGCAATGAAATGTTTCATGATCCCTCCAACGCCCTTCCAAGTGGACATCTACATTTTACTGGGTTCTTCCATTAGCTACCACTAGTGTTTGCAATGATATTATTAAAATTAAGATCTCTGTCTGCTGGAGTACAGCTTGGAGGTAAATTGCTTATATAATCCAAGTAAAAGTCTGTCCTTTTTGGGACAAAAAGGGAAAAACATCATTAACAAAGAGTGAGGAACAGGTGGTTTGTGAGCAAGGCTGAAGTGCACACCCAGGGCCGTGTGGGTTTGCAGATCCTGCCAGGAGAACATGAGGCATTTGCATTCTGTGGGAGCTGGAGCTCTGATTTCCATCCCTGTTCCTGCACACAGGCTGCAGGGATGCTGTGCCCCACGCAGAGCTCTGCTGCTGCCTTTGCAAAAAAATCTTGGGGAATGGCAATCTGTTATTCCCAGGAATTCTTAGCAATTGTGTTGTAAATAGCAGCGCATAATTTTTTTGTCGTAAAACTTTCAAAAATGAATTTAATTTCAGGTCATGCAATAAACACCAAGTGTGCTCTATACTGATTTCAAAGCCACAAGATTATCTATCAATTTTTCAGCAGGCATGAAATGAGTTTCAAAGTTTATGGGCTTTTGCTCACTTCCCTTCAACTTTACTAGGGACAAATATGTGATTTGGAGTGAAAATTACAATGGGACGTTTTTTTCATCATCTCAGTCTTCAAATGAAAAGCAAATGTGGTTATTGCAGGTAATGTTACTGACTCAGGGAATAGTCACTGTGGGAACTGAAGCCAAAATGGAGTCACAGCACCCCCCATAAACCTTCCTGGCTAATTTGCTCATTGCTCTGGTCGCAGCACAGCTGTGTGGGAATTCTTGGCACCCAGGAGCACTCCATTTTCATTCCATCTCAACATTCAGGAGCAGAAATCTTTTTAAGGCAGTCCTGCAGTACTCATTTAGAGTTAATAACCAATCCTCCTGGGGCCTGGCGCTGTGGGGAGAGGGAGAAGGCACTGCTTTAGTGGTGCAGCTGTAGGGCTGTAAAGAGCACATAAAAAGAATAAATCCATAACATCACTTTTCCTTCTGCCGGAAATAAATAGCAAAACAAAACTTCTTTGGGTTGAGCAGGGAACAGCGTTAAAGAGTAGCACCACACTATTTTTATGTGCTGCTGGAGAGGGTGATGGGTCTGAGAAGTCAGGATTCAGGAGAAGTGCTGAGTGCTGGAGGCAACAGGATAAATGGAAACTTTCACCCTGTTTTTTCTTTGGTAACCATAACTAAAGCTTGAAAGTCCTCCTCTTGGAAATGTTGCTCGTGATTTCTTAAATAATAATAATAAAAAAAATCTTTTTAGACCCCCTACAACAAAAGAGAGCTAGACTAAGGAACTTCTACCTCAGGTAAGAAGAGAAAACTTGATTTTTGCTGTAAACTTTTGGAGCTGACTACCTAAAATCATGAAATCATGTCTACATATTTAGTTGTTATTAACATTTTTTCCTTGTCTAAACAGCAGAATTTTTTAGACAATTATGCAAAATATATAATTTTTTAGACCAAAGGGCATAAAAAAATTTCTTCCTGCATTTCCTTTTCTGTTAAAGGTTGTATAGAGAAGCACATTGTATGTTTGCATATAGTACAAGACGTGTAAACCTGGACCTGTTTGCAAACAGGTCTGACTTCCAATGTGTGTACAGAACTTCAGTTCATCTTCTCAAGTTTATTCTTTTTTTTTGTGAGTTTAAAGGTCCCATTTCCTTGATTTTCTTACAGTTTTCACCTATATTTAAATATTTCTTTCTTTAGAAAGCAGGAAAAGGACCGCTCTGATTAGCAGCTCTACTTTTTCCATCAGTGCAAGAATAGCTTGGCAATATCCCAAATTGTCTAATAAGGAGAGCAAAGTGGTTACATAGCAACAAAATTTAAATCCCTATCATTTGAGTTTGTTTTTTTTTTCAAATCTGTCTTGACAGAACTGCATTGACAATGCTAATTTAAGAAGTTGATGTCTTTATAAGAAGAGTTTCTAAGGTTTTCAGGACTCAAAGTTTTCACTCTGTATTGAGTAGAGGTTGACACGTCCATTATGCTCTGGACACAGAAGAATTAAAAATACGATTGGAAAATGTTATGTCCAGTGTGTTTCCTGAGTGGGAAAGGACTCCCAAGGATCATCCAGCTCCTGTCCCTGCCCAGACACCCCAGCAATCCCACCCTGTGCATCCCTGGGAGCATTGCCCAAACCCTCCCGGAGCTCTGGCAGCCTTGGGGCTGTGCCCATTCCCTGGGGAGCCTGGGCAGTGCCCAGCACCCTCTGGGGAAGAACCTTCCCTGATCTCAGCCTGACCCTGCCCTGGCACAGCTCCAGCAATTCCCATTGACAAGTTAATTAAATCAAGATCCATTACTCAATGAAGGACCTTTTGTAAGAGTTGTAATTATTTGTTAATTAATTTAATGTTCAGCAACAGTCAAACTTTCCAACCTCAGAGAGCATTTTAAAATAGAATTCACATCAAGTGCTCTCCAAGTTTCCTTGAATTACAAGCCATTCTCAGGACATTCAACCTCCTTATGTATTTTTTCAAAATATATTTTTACTGAAGTGTTGCAGTTCAAATTTATTTTATTTATTCCTCGTAGAAGTGTTTCATTCTCTTGTACCCCATGTTCTCCCCAAGTTGGTTTTACCCCTGGGTGTTACCCTCCCTCAAAGCTGTCCCTCATGCCATCCCCCTCCCCTTGTTCCAGCTCTTTCCCTGCCTGTCAAGGCAACCCAGCCCTTCATTCCCAAAACTTCTTTGTCACTTAAACCTCTGGCCAGTCCCTGCCTGCAACACCCCTTTGGAATCCCCCTATTCCTGGAGGCCCCACTGGAGTTCCAGGAGCTAGCCTGGGTTCTGGCAGTCACTTCACTGAAGAGCTTCAATCTCTTTTCCTTAACCTCTTTGTGATTTACAGTAACCCAATTAAAGTCTATTGCCATGGTTTTAGAGATAATAGGTTTCACTTAAGAGAGATCGTGCTCTCTGCCAAAGGGCTGAAAAGAGAAAAAAGGGCTCTGAAGTACATAGGGATTGAAATCTTAAATGGGAAAATCCTTTATGTTATTCCCTTAAACAAATCTTTGTCTATGAATCTGGCAGATATGTTTTAAACGTCTAAAAATGGTAGAGCTTTGTGTGTGTTAACTGGTGAGAGGGGAAAAACACAATCCTGAGTTGTTTAGGCACTCAAGCCGACAGAGAAAATAAACTCTTCTTGTACCCAGCGAACTTCTAAAGCCTGTCCAGAGGTGATGCTGCTCCTTTTTCCTCCTGCCAGATTCCGTGGTACATATCCCAGTGCAGTTTGTCCTTGTTTCAGTCCCTCTTTCACATGAGGATTCAGCCCCAGTCACTCCACTCCACCCCTCAATTCAGTCCACTTCAGGAGTTTCCATCTCTATCTGGAATTCAGCATCCCTTGTCCAATCAGGAGTTAGTTTATCCTGCCCCACTTCGAAATGAGCTCAGGATAAAATATTGATCATTCTGCAAACTTGATCCCATCATCCCCCATTGGGCTTGGAAGTTTCCATAGAGATGACATTTCCTGCTATGGCTTGTACCATTTTCCAGCTCCAGCTGGGCTGCAGAGCAGCAAAAGCAGCAACAGAAAGGAAGCACCTTCTGCAAATTCCCAGAAAAAAAAATGAGGTTTAATTTCTTTAATATTTGATTGGGTTACAAATCATTCTCAAATGCCTTCATGATCACAGAACTCCATCTGGATGCATCAGATAAATAAAATATGATAAAAGATCTGTTCCCACAGCTGCTGGGAAACAAAGAACCCAAGTGTAAAGACCTTTTCCTGAGCCAGAGGAGGCAAAGAGGGTTCATTTACAGTTATGCACACACTCACCAGAGAATTCCCCTAGAAAATCAGGAGAGAGGGCCCACTGAAAAGTGCAGAGGCTTTTGCATACATGATGGAAGCAACACTAAGTTTATGATCAAGAATTACGAGGTGACAATGCTGGACTCATTGGGGAAAAGTTTTCCTTCCATCAAATTTAAGAATGATCTCACCTTTTAGGATGCAGAGTAAACCACAGGAGAACTCACATGGTTGAGGGGGCAAAGGAAAAAACTCCAGAGATGAGCTGTTAGAATGCAATTTCAAAAATGGCTTTTATGTTCCCATAGTTCCACAGCTTCTCTGGGCAGGGTCTGCCCACCCTCACAGGGAGGAATTTTTTCTGTATTTATAGAATCATTGAGTGGCTTGGGTTGGAAGGGGCCTGAAAGATAATCTCATTCCAATCCGTCCTTCCACATTATTCCAATATATTGATTGACATTCATAGAGAGGAATCAATAATACTTGCTTCTTTAGCAAGGAAATGGGGAAAAAAATGGAGGAATATTAGAATATTATAGGATAAAAATAAAAAGCCACACATAAAAAGTACCCAAACCAAAAGCAGCAGATAAAAAAAAAAGATAAAAATTTAATTCTTTTGATACAGGAATGGAGAGCAGTAAGCAAATTATTAGAGAGCAGATGGGGAAGAAGGCATAAAAATGTAACTTGTAATGCAAAAAAAAAATTGTTGGTGCTATTTTGGGAACTAGGGCTGTGTTAGGATTTGTACTGCAGAGGCTGCCTGGGATCTGGCCACAAGAAGGAGTGAACATCTGTGTTCTGTGGGTGGGCTGGAGTCCATGGATTTTTACAGATCTCCTGCTATGATGCGAGAAGGAAGATATTGTCATGCTGGGTGACATTTGAGATCCACTGCAATAAGATAAGGATAAATTGGTATTTGTTAGCTGTGAGACCAAGCACATCAACACAAACTCCGAGTGCCACATGCTGTATTTGACCTGAGGGCCTGGGGTGTTGACTCCCAGGACTCCTCCATGGGCTCCCTCCCATCCCAAAATCTGCAAGATGGTTAATAATTTTTTTCTTTTCTCCCAACAGCAATGGACTGAAATGTTCTGCTTTAATCAGGAAAGGCTTTTCTGACTGCAGCTGGGGCTGTAGAGGGTCAGAGCTGCCTGCAGTTTCCTTCTCCATTGTTAGTTCAATATAAATCCAAGCTTGACCAGTCTCTTTATGGTTGTCTTTTAAGGTGAAAGGAAGAGTTGTCTGTGTTTGGAATTTCTTATTCTTCACTACAACATTGGGATGAAGATAGCACCAAGGGAATAAATCCAACCCTTTTTATCCAGCCTTTTGCTCAGGAATCTTAGAAGGAAAAAACCACTCAGCAGCAAGATGAACCCTGACAATAAAATACAGAAATTAGTATGAGCATGCTGTGAGAGGTAAGTTATCTTATCAAGAGCAGGAAAAAAGAGGAAAAATGAAAGATACCTCTACTGTAATCAGCAAACTTGGAAATAATTCCTGATTTTCACTAACTTGAATGTTTCCACAATAATCTCTGTCATCGGAAATGATTCTTAGGGAAGGACTCTGCTCATGGGACAAAAATATTGACAGGAAATTACAGTTTTTGCTTCAGATTCCAGTATAAACTTGGATGAAATTCCCGCAGAAATTTAACCAGGCCTCATTTTTACAGAGGCAAAAATTATAGTAATGATGGCTCAGTTATAGTTCAATGTGAATGTTCCATGGAAATTCTTTGGAAAAGGGAATCTCAGGGATTTTGTAGCTGCCAGGACAGCCAGGACAGTCACAAGAGTCTTCCTCTGTTCAGGAAATGAAGCCTCAGACTTGCTCACAGCTTTCTTATGTTTTCTTTGATAAAAATTGGTTTAAACATGAAATCTTAAGAATCTCAGCCAGCACTAGGGATTTATAGGAAGCTTTTCCCAGGTTCACAGTGGAGGTGGGAATTGCAGCATCTCCAGCTGGCTTTGGCTCAAGGTTTTAGTCCCTGAGCTTGACTTTCACGAGTTCACATTAAGCAAAACTTGAATGGGACCGCTGGGTCATGAAATCCTTTTGGGTTGGTAGTCAGCTCCATAGAGGTAAATGATGGAATAACAAGGACTTTGACAAGGTCTTTGCATTTCCACAGAAGAACTATCCAGTATTATTTTATAATTCTGGTAGGGTAAATAGGAATTTTCTGCATTATTTTTAATTGAATGGACTCATGCCAAACGCCTGACTGTCGGAAATCCCTTTTTCTAATGAAAAGAAGTAAGCCCCAAATGCTGCTGGCAGCACCAGCTAAAAGAAAACCAATTAAGCTCAGATTAAAATAATTTTCCATACCAGGAAAATCTGAGAATTCAAAGGTTTATTTGTTGGGTTTTTTCCTCATAGAAAGACTCCATAATTTAAAAATATATAAGCAATTACCCAATAGTGGGAGAAAAGACAAGCTCTGATAAATCAAATGTTCTCTCAATAATTTTGAAATATAAGGTATTTATATAGATATTGATGGATTGATTTTACTACAGTAATATATTATTATTTGATTATGATAGTCTAGTAATATCCAGGTCAATAGTTAGAACATTTTAGAGGCCTAACTTTTGCAATTTTAAGTCTGTAAAATTTGCAGTGTTGGATTTTTTACTTCCTTTCGCCCTAGAGAAGCATCAGTGCCCCCAAAGAGGAATTTTGAAATATTTTTAGGATGTAGGACTTAGAGCCATGTCTGTTTGTGTGAAGTCAAGGGAAAACCCTTGGCTGATATAAATCTTTCTGTGTTTTAGTTTCTTGTTTACCATATAACTTCGGGAATTTTTTTCACTACTGATAACTTTTGGTTTTTTTTTTTTTAATGCTAAGTACATTGTTCCCTTTAGTCCTGGTCATCAATAACCTATAATTTTATTCACAGAATAAAATAGGCAGATAACTGAAACTTGGGAAAATTCAGCCACATTAAATGAAATTAATTTTTGTTTTTTTTGTTTTGTTTTTTTTTTTCTTTTTATGCTTTTCCCAGGCTTCGTATAGAACAGTATAGGTTATGTATTTGTGTCCATACATTATATAACACTGGAAACTGCAATGTCAGAAAGACTCAGAAACTTTTGGCTCAGTGTAATCAATTGAGTTTCGTTCAGAGCAGTTCAGGATCTGCCTTAGCTGCAGTGGTGGAAAGAAACATTATCGAATTCTCCTTTATCTGAAGAGTTTAATTCCACATCGTTTGATTATTGATCATGCTTTCCATTTGTGTATCTCTAGGAGAATAAATGCAGCACAATGTCTCAACCTTGACCTTCACTGGAATTAGGCAGCTGCATTAAAAAGGTGATAAATCAGTTTAATCATTAGTGGATGTGGGGTTTCCCACCTAGGTTTTCCCATTCCTGTGCTAAATGCCAAGAATATGGATGTTTCTGAGATATCTAACTTCAGTTAATTACCTTAGGTTTGTTCATCGACAACTGAGGCAAACAAAATGAAGCTTTCCAAAAGTCCTGGGCTTATCAGAATGTTAAAATAGCTTTTAAATTAAGATAGCAGATGAGAATTTATCTTCTGATCTTCAAAACCACTCATCATTTAGGAAGAAAAAAAAGCTCTAAGTGAGGAAAAACAGTTTATTTCTTCATCAAGGAGTTTAGATCCTCCAAAGAGCACTGCTCACATCAAGTAGAGCTTTTTAATTAAGCTCACTAAACAAATGCTAAATCTTTCTGTGCAAGTATTTATATTCAGCAAGCAGCACTCCTGCCTTTGTTAAACATTGATTAATGTCACAGGCATCTCACATGCAATATTTTAGGAAGATCATTAACTCTGATTATTAAGTCTGGGAGCAGCACGTAGAGCAGAAGGGTTTGGTGCAGAGTCTCCAGGCTTCTTCTGCAGGGTCTTTTTGGGAAATGCTGATTGTGGGGGGATCATCAGTGGGGTCTTTGCAGAACCACAGCAGGGCCAAGAACCTAAACAGGTGTTCCTGAGAAGAGCAAAGAAAGGGGACAGGGGAAAAATGGAAACTCCTGAGGTGTGGGATATAATAGAAAGAGGTGATCGCCCAGCCAGGGAATAATGTGCTCTGACTCCATGATTCAGGAGGCTGAACAAATGCTTTATTAAGCTATATTATATTACACTAATACTATACTAAAGAAAAACTGTCTGAGACAGTCGGGACACAGCTTTGACCCAACTGGCCAATCAATCCAAACAACCCTCAGCAGAATCCAATTAAAGAATCCCTTTGGGTAAACAATCTCCGTGACACATTCCACAAGTGCCAAACAACAGGAGCAGCAAGTAGAGATAAGAATTGTTTTGTCTTCTTCTCTGAGCTTCTCACTGTCTTGCCCTGGATATACAATTATATTCTTGATCTTGAAAATGCTTCCAGCATATTCCCCACAGTTATTCAGGAAAAGATGGCACATTTTCCTGGGATTTTCTTTCCCCCTCAGAAATATAACACATAAAAAGCTTCACCAGTTTTTCACAGCTGTATATTTCCTATTATATTCTTAATATTTCCTATTAACATTAACCCACATTGCTCGATTTTTTAATTGCCTTTTCTTAATCACATCTCTTTGGCTGAGATTAACATTTGGCAGCAAAGTGACTTGGCAATAATTCTTTAGGAATTGTTTGCCCACACTCCCATAACATTCAAAAAGATCTGTTTGTTCATGTTTGCCTGGCAAAGTATTGAGTTCAGACAAGGGAATTCTCTTACGTGTAAAGTAGGTGCAGGCTTGAATATAATCTTTCATGGACTGTGCTAAAAACAACATAAATAAAATAACAGAATAAAATAACATAAATGCCTTCATTTAGATTAAAGTCTTGCCTGATATTTTTTTCTCTTCTTGATGTTCTATTAATGGAATTTGTTCTTGCATACTCTAGACATTTAAAATCTTTTGTGCATTCCAGATATGTCAAAACAAAATTAAATACAATCAAAACCTGTCAATCCTGGTTGTTTACTACCTCCTATTCTTTTTCTTTCATAAATAAGTTTTTGGTCATCAATATGCAGATCTGAATTTTAAAAGAAACAACCCTAAATCCCATCTTGTTTCACCTCCTGTCTTGGGCAGGGACACCTTCCACTGGCCCAGGTTGCTCCAAGGTTTGTCCAGCCTGGCCTTGGACACTGCCAGGGATCCAGGGGCAGCCACAGCTTCTCTGGGCACCCTGTGCCAGGGCCTGCCCACCCTCACAGGGAACAATTCCTTCCCAAAATCCCATCCAACCCTGCCCTCTGGCAGCGGGAATTCACTATTTCCCCTAATCCTGTTATTCCATCCCTTATAAACAGTCTCTCTCCACGTTTCCTGTTGTCTCCTTCAGGCATTGGGAGGCCACAATGAGGTCAACCCAAAGCTTTTCCAGGCTGAGCAATCCCAGTTCTACCAGTCTGTCCAGAGCTGCTCCATTCCTTTGAACATCTTGGTGCCTCCCCTGGACTCCTTCCAACAGTTGTCACAATATTTCAATTAGGAAAGAACCTGCTTATTGAACATAAACTGAATTTATTTCACTGGTTTATTTTTACCCCTGGAGTTTGTTCCCACAGTTATCACCTCAAACCAATTCACTGGTTTGTTGGAGCATATGCTTCATCCTTAATCTTGTTTTCCTTCAAGGTAAACAAATTCAAATGAAGTGTTGTGTGCAGATAAACTTTTAGATCCTTGCTATCCAGGAGGGATTGCAGGTCCTGAGTATGTTTCCCTTCAAACCAAAAGTGCCAATTGTATCTGATTAGTGGTGGCAGATGGTCAAGATAAAGTTTGCCATAAATACATTGACTCTGATTCTGCTTCCCAGCAGTGCCTCCGTGAGCCTGCTGGAAGAGATTTACATACTGATCAGAACTTTCAGCTTCTGTGCACACCTATTTAGTGCTAAAAGCACCTATTCAGTCCTTTTAACTTTCACACATTGTTTTAATTTCCCTTCTCCTTAGCTATCAGGCTCACCACTGTTCAAACAAAGGCTCCTGGTTTCCTCATGGAACTAACAGCTGCAAGAGCAGCCCATGTAAATTTGTGAGGCAAGATGGGTTACTGCAGGTTACTGCAGAACAATTTCTGTCCAAGGGTTTCCATTCACCAATGCCCACACAGCTCATGCACCAGCACAGGCTCTGCTCCTCCAGCCCAGCCAGGACCAGCATCGTGCACCCAGGGCATTCACATCCAGAAGAAATGGCCTCCAGGTGCACAAGAGGAGGTTTACATTGGATATCAGGAAAAAAATATATATGTGGAAAGGGTTGTAATGCACTGGAACAGCCTGCTTAGGGAAGTAGAGGAGTCACCATCCCTGGAAGTGTTCAAAAATGTGTGGATATGGCACTTGAGGACGTGGATTAGTGGTGAACAGGGCGCTGGTTCTGGGTGGATGGTTGGGCTTGGTGATCCTAGAGGTCTTTTCCACCCCTAGGGATTCTGTGGTTCTGTTGTCCTGGCCCCTCATTGTGATGAACCCACTGTAGGCCCAGACACTGAAAAGGTCTCAGAAAACCCTGTATGGATATTCCCCAAGACAATGGAATGGGATTGGAGTGCTGTTTGCACTATTTCACCAGTTTTCTACCTGGATCACCAGCATTGTCCAGTGTTCTTCCCAAAACATGTTACATGAGCTTAAAATTATTGACAGCTCTCTATGTTTCTCTCCAGCACATCTTTAAACCTTGAAAGGTTTAAAGAGGCTTCCAAACTTTACCATGTTCATACTTCAGCTTTGCATTATCCAGCATTTGAAAAATTTGGTAAAGAAGGGGTCACCAGTCCAGGTTCTGGGGTCATAAACACGGCAGTTTTCTCTTTCTTAACAGGCTGGTGAAAAGACTTTAATATTCACAAAATTTAAGTGGCACAAGACCAGAAAAAGGAGAAAAGGGGACCCAAAGCGCAGCTGTAATTTCAGTTTGGTTCTGACAGCTTGGGGACATCACCAAATCCACAGGTTCCTGATTGCCTGTGAGAAAATAAAAAGTAGGAAATTTTAGAAGGAAAAATCCAAGAAATTAATTGGTGTAAATGTTTTCTCTATGGTATAAAATGTTAAGTGAAGCTTAAGTAGTTTCTAAAATGAAAAATTGTAAATTATGAAGCTGTTTTCAACTGTGCTATCTTCCTAACTCACCACTGACAGCAATTTAGTAATTATTGTTGGATGTTCTTGAGGTATGGGATGAGCTTACAATGCATTGTCATTAAAACTGAAGATTTTCCTGTGTAACAGACTGAAATGTGATAAAACCCCAGCATTTGGACCAGAATTTCTCACTAATACAGCATAAACCTCATCAAACATGCAAACACTAATCTTGTTGTTGAACTTCAGGGTGATTAAATCACCAGAGGTGGAGAGAGGGATAATTCCCTGGTTGGAGGAGATTAAAACAGGAAGAGGAGAGGGCTGCAGGTGAACAAGATTATTCAAATGAAATCAGCAGGAAGGAGGAAGCAACGCTGTGGAAGAAATCACTTTGGTTTTCAGCGAGAAGGGGTGACAGGAATTCCTAGTCTAGGTTAAAAATCAATGGTATTTGTCATTTTACAGTCATGGAATTTAAGATATTTTAGTGTAATCTTTCCCATTTTCCCTGCCTCTTCTCCATAAGTGCCCAGTATATTCAACCTTTTATTTAAATACTTTTTTCTTCCAGTTCACTCTGATTTCTGTAGCTCTCATATATGCTTGGGAATATGTGTCCTAGATATCAGAGGTTCACCTATTTGTGCAAAATAGATCCAAATTTCAGTGTCCAATAGAGTTCTGTCAGATTTAACTCCACAAAAAGCTAATATTAAAGATTGCAGTTGAACCAAAAATGAAAGATGATGAATTTTGTTTAGTCAGTCTCAATATTAATGGGACAAAAATTAAGTTTTAATCTCTATACATGAAAATTGTACCATTTGGCCATTCTACCTAAATTTTGAGTTGTAATGAGATTTTGACTGCAATTACAGGCACACACATGGAAAACCCTGGGAATGTAACAAGGAAATAAACCAGTGTTTTGCTCCACTCAAGGCTCTTCTAAGGGATTCTTGAAGAGTTTGCAATGCCCAGTCATTCACAGTTTGATATATAATAAATCTTATATCAGAAATATTTCATCCATGAAGCCATGTTTGGGTCCATCTGGGTACCTGAACACCTCTAACCAAATATTTTCACTTTGCTAGTTATGAGAAAAAAATACCTTTTATTTCCCCTCTTGGTTGTTGAAACAAGAGTTCCACACGGTGAGGGATTTGCATTTTATCCTTAATCAAAGCTCCAAGAAGCAGTCAGCTTCACCTAATGATAGAAGGGAATGGGGATTTGAACAAGATTTAGAGTAGTGAAAAGCATGAAGAGATTAATGATTAGAAAAAAACAAAGCAGGAATGATTCCTGGAAGAGGTGGGTTTAATGAATTATTGGAAAGAGGAGGGAGAGGGCATTTGGCAAAAAGACACAGAGTTGAATGTTCATTGTGCATTAACATTAACAGAATAATAGCACAGAAGGGCTTTAGAGATGTAATGAAGAAATACATAATCCCAGAGAGGAGATTAGACCTGAAATGTTCTTACCTGCAATGGATATGTGGGAAGTCTATTAAGTAATAAGGCTAGAAATGTAATGGCTCCAAAGTCCTCCCCACTTTCATTAGCTCAGCAGCACAAAGTGGAATCCCATTTTATGGACCAGAAGTGACAGCAAGTGTGTAATGTATATTCCTCAGATTGTTTCATGTGGGTTAGACATTGTTTCTTCTTGAACTCTAATAATACTTTTTACAAGGTGAGAATTCGTTCCCACCAATTTAACTTAATTCTGTCTGTTCAGGGACAGGACAAGAAGAAATGAACATTTAATGAAAAATTACCACCTAATGAAATTTTGAAATTCTTTCATTTGCAATATTTTCATTATTTTACAGATCATGTGGGTGAGAGGTGCCAGAAAAAGAAGATGTTAAAGTATCACACATGCCATACATGATCTCCAAACGGCACATGGCTGGTGGAATAGCAATTTTTATTTTATTAGCCAGCAACTATAGAGTTCTGAGTGCTCTTTTTTTATTCTTCTCCCTCCCAAAAAACCCTGTGCTCTTTTTTTTTGTATGTAATCTCAAGCATTCAGTAGTATTCAGTAAGGAGAGGAAGAACAGGTAGATGAGAACAAAATTGACTTCAGTAAATTTATTTTTCCTGTCAAAAACCTATTAGAAGTAGATGGCAAACCGATACATCTTATGTCTTTTATGATCTTTTGGGATTCCTTGTGTCCTTATTTTTCTGTAATACTTCATCCTATCCTAGTGCTTTCAATTTTATATTTATGCCCTTGGCTGTACTTAACTAAATGTCATAAATTGTTGTGTAATAGTGAGTTTATTGCAGCTAAACTCAATGCTATAGATTCCCTAAATCAGGCTTTTATATGTAGATGTGTTGTAATTTTCCAACCATGTGTGTGTTTCTAAATTGCAGGTTCAGCATTATGCACAGGGTAATAGTTTTTATTTCATTCTCCTGTGCAAATGAGTGTTGTCAGTCAATCCAGGTTTAGATCCATGTCATTGTTTTGCATTAATCAGTCACAAAGTTGTTAAATGGTGCCACAACAGAGTTAAATTACCTCAAACTAGCACTAACAATAGCTTTCCATTAGCATTCCATTTCCAGTTCCATTATTCCATTAATATTTAGGTTGCTTTGGCAATGAAATGTGCTTATTGTGGTACAGAAGATTTCTCACTTTTCCTAAGGAGAAAACAATATATATATATATATATATATATATATATATATATATATATATCTCTAAAAAAATTAAAGAACATCTATATCTCTATGTATATAGATATAAGAGCATATATCTATTTTATTGCCCCTGCTATTATGAAGAGTTTGATGTTGCTACTAATAATTCTCTGCAAAAGGAAAGTGGTTTGATAGCTGCAAACACATGATGGCAGAGAACAAGCAGATATTTTTCTGACACCTGATGCAGAAATAACTTCATGATCTCTGTGCAATCAGGCTCTGGGTGAACTCCACAAAATGCCCACTAATCAAATACAGATGGAAAAGCCCTTTTTAAAATTACCCTCCTCAGGGATGCTCCTGCTTATCTCAGAAATTCATCTCATTGTAGAACAAAATCTTTTCATGAGAATAGAAGTATTTTGGATTTAGGGGTGTTGTTTGTGTTTTGGATTTTTTTTTTTTCCCAAGTTCCTGTATAATTTTCTCAGTAATTACCAAAATGGAGGATTAAACCAAATTAATTTCTTTCTGTGCCACGTGATAAAACCAATCCTTGCCAGGACAGAAGATACTGTGTTGGGTTTTCAGCTGTGGCTGAAAAGGCACTGCCCAGTAAAAGAGATCCCAGCTCAGCATTTCTGAACTGGATCTTGCTGATCCAAAACTCTCAGAAGGACACAGCCCTTTGCCACTTGCAGCACGATGGGCTGTGACTGACATTCTTTCAGCTTAAGGTCAATGCCACAAGACAAAAAGGTGTTCAAAGGAGCATATCTTTAAAATCAGTTTTAACCATTAGATTTTTTTTTCCTACCCCTCAGTCCTGCAGAGCACACCAAGGGGGAAGCTGTCAGTGTGGGACATTTAGACCAAGTAATAAAGATGTGTTGGGACAAGAGAAAATGATGAAGACGTTTATCTCAAATGGGAAGTTGCTCGTTTTTTAAACAGAAATTATGTTGTGTCCCATAATGAAGTGGGGGTTCAAAATTTAGGCATTCAGAATTTTAGGTTCAGTTTCAGGACAGAACTCAGTGGCAATAAAGAAGATTTAGCTGTGTGGTGGGACATCCAGTTTTGAACCCTGATTTTGCCCTAGTGCCACATTAGCGTTCTCAGCTGAGCTGCCTCCAGTCTTTGTTCCAAACTGTGTAAATAATTAATTACAGACAGAAGAATGACACAGAGACTTGGATCTTAGTGTGAAGGGGGAAGTGTCAGGCTCCTGGAAACACAGAAAGGGGTTCTCATCTCTTTTGGAAAAGACTTTTATCTAATGAAAAGAACTTTCTGACAACTTTTATATTTTTAGAAGGACGAAGAACCATTTCCTGTGCTTATTTATGGACAAGTGATGTTTCTAATCTTGACAATAACAAGTAGATTTGCTTGAGGAAAATTTATTTCCTGACACTTTCACTTACAATACTGTCTGTCATTAAACATGATTTTTAGCAGTTTTTAGCTCAAGGTATATGTCCAAACAGTTCTGAAATAATCCATTTAATCAAAAGTTCAGAAAGGACACTTGGTGGCACTCAGGAATGAATTATAGACACCAAATTTGTACCCTGAACTAATGTATTTCTTCTCTGCTGCTTTCTAAAGCCGGGCATAACTACAAACAATGAACCTAATTTGAGAAAGGCAACGGAAACAGGAACCTTAGCAACAAATTTATTTCTGGCATTAATTTGGTATTTATCACAATATCCACTGGAAGCTAATTTTATTTTGCTTTATAGCATTTTTAATAGTTGTGAAGTGTTTTTCTTGCTCAGAAAGACAGGGAGATTTTATTTTCTATTGTTAGAAAATACCACTTTCCTGCATCATTACATTATAATGGAAAAGTAATTTGCTTCCTCAGTAAGTGGAGCAGTGCCTTCATTGATGGGAAGAGAAAAAAAAAAAAGTGAATTAAGGCTCAAAGGAAGTATCAATGCATGGCACGTTGCAAGGGGAAAATAATATTTGTTCCCTGACATTGTGCAGGGCGTAGGGAAAGCTAATTGCAGTGTGATTTCTGTGATAAGACAGCATGCTGAAAACTCCTGGAAAGAAGACTAATTTTGGGGCATTAAAATTCTGATGTTACTATTAAAAATGTCACTTTGAGGTTTAATGGCAAGATTTTGCAATTTCCTCACAGCACAGTGCCGCAGGGCTGTTGGATCCTTTGGTATCAATGATGGCATTGCCTTAACACTGTGTAAATCACAACGTGACAGTGGCTGACAGCACATGATAACCAACAAGGATGGAAATTTATGGATTATTTCTCCCTGTTCCTCCTCCAATATTGCCAATTTTGACACCAGGTGATGCAATGTCTGCTGAGATTTTCCTTTTCTGCTGTGTGAATTTTTCAAGTAACATTAAAATCTGTGTCAGGTTTTAGACTGAAGTTGTAAGATCTGGGGTAGAAACTCTCCTTAGTTTATTTAAGATAAAATCACAGACTGGTTTGATCTGGGAGAGACCTCCAAGCCCATCCAGTGCCAACCCTGCCATGAGCAGGGACACCTTCTATTAGCCCAGGTCGCTCCAAGCCCCATCCAGCCTGGCCTGGGACACTTCCAGGGATCCAGGGGCAGCCACAGCTTCTCTGGGCACCCTGTGCCAGGGCCTGCCCACCCTCCCAGGGAAGGATTTCTTCCCAAAATCCCATCTAAACCCACTTTCTGTCAATTTGAAACCATTCTACTTCATCCTGTCACCCCAAGCTCTCAGTTTAGCATGAAATTATCCACAGAAGAGTATGGCAAATGTACAACTGACATCCCACAATGGGCTATGCTGCTGCAATATTTCTGGGTACCTTGGTTTAAACCAACCTCCATTCTCCTAACAAATGTAATTTTACACATAAAATGCCCATAGGTCAGAGCCTGAATATAAGCCTTCAATGGGAATGCTCCTTAGATTTAAAACGCAGACAAACAAACCCAGTGGATTGTTTACAAACTCCAATAATTCATCAATGCTGTAATTAATGTAGGAAACAAAGAGAATTGCATCACCTTGGGGTTTATGATTTAAGGAAGTGAAAAGTTATCCTGAAAATCATGGAAAACTTTGCATCTATGGCAGAAAAAAACAATGAGCTTGTTTAGCTTTCAGAGAGATTAAGAAAGAAAGTTGTGATGAGAAACTTGAAATATCAAATTCAACAGAAAAGTCAATTTTTTTACTGTATCTAAAAATTTAGAAAATGGGATAGCATTGAATGATGGGTAGAGGCAACAGCAAACAGAGAAGTATTTTTAGTACTGCTGTGAGTGAGGAAGTTTTCTCCAAAGCCAATAGAGTCAGTATCCTTAAAGGGTGACTAAGCCCTCATTCACTGAGATAGAAGTCAGGCTGCTGTAGAAGTCAAATAAATACAAAACCAACCTCCATTCCTAATTTTCCATAATATTTTTTATTGTCCATTAATATTTGTATTTGAAGATGTTCTTTATCAGAGATGCATGTTAAAAGTGATTATAAAACTGTTACAATTTGTGTTTATCTTCTTTGTGGAAGTCACATTCTCTGAAAAAATCCCTTCACCCAGGATTTTTCTCCTGGGAAGCTGAGAGAAAAGGAAAACAATTCTTATCTCATTTGCTTCTCCTGTGTTTTGCTCATGTGGAATGTGTTTGGAGATTGTTCACCCACAGGTGATTGTTCCATTGCATTCTGCTCTGAGTTATTTTCACTCTTTGGCCAATCTGGGCCAAGCTGTGTCAGGACTCTGGAGAGAGTCACGAGTTTTCATTATTGTCTTTGTAGCATTGAGTAAATATCCTTTCTGTATTCTTTAATTAGTATAGCATTCTTTAATATAATATAGTATAATAAAGTGATAAATTAGCCCTCTGAGAACATGGAGTCAAATTGATCATTCCCACCTTTGTTGGCCATTCCCAGCAAATACAATACTTCTTATCCCTGAGAATCAAAATTCTTTTCCATCCTGGTCTCTGACTCATCTTCATTCTCTTCCCAAATCTCGTGTGTTGGCTGAGACAACAAACAGGGTGCTCAGCATCCAATGACTCCTGGTCACTCCTGTCTGCTGGAATTGTGGTTGTGACATTCAAATTGCCCCCAAAATTGGCATCATCACCTGGTCTTTGGAAACACTGTTGGTGCAACTACATAAACCTAAGGCAGTGAATAAACTGAGACCAAACATTGACCAAGAAGGGTCTTGAGTCCTTGCAAAGTCAGTGCACAGCCCAAGGCCTGTTATAACAATGGCCATGCTGAATTTACTGAGCTACAGGGCTGGATAGAATCCAGATTTTCACAATTTAACTGTTAGGCAGGGTTCTGTCAAAAAAAAAATTAACATTAAAAATTTGGGCATGACTAAACCCAGACAAATTGAATCCCTTCCTAAGTGTCACTATAAAGTATTTTTTATTAGGATTATTTAAAACATAATCTGGCCACTGTTGAGTTAAATCATGTCTTTCATGCACACATGGTGGTGGCGGTTTCATTTCCCTCTTTCTGGCAGTGGAGCTGTGTGGGTGCCAAGTGTGGTTCAGCATAATTTGAAATCAAGGATTTGGGTGTCAATTAACATTTATAAACTTCAAACTAAGGACTTGGGTGTCAGTTAACATTTATAAACTTCAAACTAATGCCAATCTGGGACTCCAGACATTTGCTATCTCACTTTCCCTTGTTGCTGGTTGTTAAACACATTGAGGTTTCTGCAATTCCATGAGTCAGGATTCAATGCTGCCTTCTGGTCTCCCTGTACCAAACAGTGTCTTAATATCTTCCTTTTTATTTTTCCCGTTGCCTTTTCTGTCTCTCTCTTTAGGAATATCTCCTCATGTATTTCCACTCTGTCTCCAAAAAATCTGTATGTTTGTGGAAGATAAAAACACAAATAAAATTTATAAGGATTGTTAAGAATGGGACAGCTTTTCCACTGGGGGAAAAAAAAATCTAATTTTAATACTGTCTGGATGTAGCAGAAAGGACTGTATATCTGCTGTCATTACAGATTTCTTTTTATATAGCTATGCACACACACATTCCACCAGCTTTTGAAGTGTCTACACTGAAATGGGTTGAAATGTTGCTCAATTTTATAAATATTTAATTTGTAACTATATTTTGTTGGCTTTAACTACCAGCTTTTATTTGTTTTCAACATGGAAATTTCTCAGTCTAGGTTTTCATAATACAAATAGAGAGAAATCTTTATATAGTGCGATCTTTAAAAATTCCCCTACAAGGTATATTTCCAACTTCCACCAAAAATTTTGAAGGATTCTAGTTTTTCCCATCCATTAAAAAATAACCCAGGGACAGTCCATTACAGGATTTTCTATGTTCTTGCTACAATGTGCAAATCACTGGGATGTTTCTGTGAATTTTACTCAATTTAAGTCTGTTCTGGTTTTCCAAATCCATCCTGATGGATTCCCTGGGACTGGAATATCTGTTTTTCTAGTTTGAACAGGTCACATCTGACCATGGAAAATGAACTGTTCCCATTGTTCCCCACCATTTTCCATAGGCTTTTATGGCCATTCCCATAACCCAGTTCTTTATTCTCCAAAAAGATTTCTCTCTTGAATTGTTCACTAAATCTTAGTGAACATAAGTTCCCAAAATATTGAGTTTCCTTAGTTTTTTATTCTTAAAATAACTCTAATATACTATATTGCATTGAATGAACAATATGTAAAGGGAGCAAAATTAGTTAAAAGTAATAAATTCCTCAAGGACTGGAGTGGGCAAATGCTGAGATTTATTTTTAATGATTCAGAGAGAGATTAGTAGGGTTTGTACTTACAGGTCATCCTTAAATGTCTATGAGAAAAGGCCATAATTAGTATTAATTTATTAATTTCAGCCTAGGTCATTTGAGGGCCTGCTTTTCATGCAGCCTAATTTGGGACACTGAACAGCTGTTTTAAACCTCAGTTTAAAACTTCTTCTCACTTTATCTTCCTCATGATGAGGAAGACAAGTGTCTCCTTTGTAGGAACAAATACCAAGACATTTGAGCCTACTTCCTACCAGTCTGAATGGAAAAAAAATGATTTTAAGGATCTGGAGAAATCTGTTGCATTTGGCTGGAAAGAAAAGGATCAAAGACCAACATTATTGCTTTGGAGATATATATTTAATGCCTTAACAGATGCCATCAATCTGTTGCCTTTTAATGAGTTTCTCACTGTGCTCCCCTGAATTAATTATCTCTTGTCATCAGTTTTATTCTTCTGGGCTGGATTTTCAAATTGAAAAAATATTTCTGTCTCAATGCATAATTATAAAATTGAGAGAGAACAGTAACCCCAGGTTTTGAATTGGTGATAAACAGCCTTGAACTTGAAGCCATATTTTTTTTCATTTCATTTTGAAGGACTCAGCTCTCAGAAATCCTGAACAAAGTATTCACCCAGCAGAACAACAAGCACTGATGGCATTTTGCATGTATAATACCTAACCTGTATCCTTGTCTCCACTCCTCAATCGTGATTATTATCTGTAAGAAAAAAGATCTTTTATGTTGAAATTAAATGCTTCACCCTTCTTTAGGGGAAAAAAGAGAGAGAAAAAAATAAAGGTTTCACAAGGAGGGTTCACTGGAAATAATCTGCTTAATGTGCTTTGGCATTGTGCTCTTTTAGCTGCAAGCTAGGTACCACAGAATGTGTCCCAAAGGTGGGTGATGCCTTCAGATAGGATTCTTCAGGGTAGCTGCTCAAGTTTATGATGGTTTGAAAAAAGAAAAATATATGTAGAAAGGACGAGGGAGTAGTACTGAGTATAGCTCTTTTAATAAATTGCAAAATGCTGCTCTTTCTGAAAGGCTCACAGAATTTTTAGGTTGGAAATGACCTTTGAGACCACCAACTCCAAACATTAACACTTTGTTTATGAACAGAGATCATTGAAGAGAAAGAAAAATTGGTTTTCCTACTGAGAACCTATTCAATATGCAAAAAGATGAACGATCACAAGCAGAGGCAATTTGCAACTGCTGCTGAGCAATTTGCATTCAGCTTCATACATGTTCCTACTGCCCCACTTTAGCAATCATGGGCTGTGCTGGGGAGCAAACTCAACAATTTATAGAATATCTGTAGGCATCCCAGTGGTCTTAAAATAGATGTAACACTGTATTCAACCATTAGCTGCTTTTCTCTTAGCAAAGCATGTACCCAGAGACTCAGTTCAGTCAAACACCAGACTCTCCTGATATTATCTGTCAATATTTTGTGCTTTTGTGTCAGCTTGAGGAAAGGCAAATATCAAACAATCCTCCCCATGTCCTCACTTGCTTTAAAAGAAGAAAAAAAAATAAAAGAACAGAGCTGTTTACTTAAATGAAGAGTATTAAAGTACCTCACCAAACTGGTCATTAATGGTGGTACCAAGTTAATACTTTTTAAAGGTTTTCTGCTGTTATTTGTGCAAGTTCATCTGAGAATTACATTTATATCTGAGAATCATGTTTAGCTGTGTGCAGAAGAGATTCCAAACGCATGGAATTCCAATTGTTTGTGTAGATAAAAAGTGGAAAAAAATATTTCCACCTTTTATAATAAAATATTTCCATTTAGGAAAAATACCTTGCTTAAAAATACAGGAAAAAAGGCAGAATCTTCAAGAGCAAATGCAAAATGGAGGCTGTGGGATGGAAAGTGGGGAAAATAGAGCGGAGGATGCCAAGTAGAAAGGGAATATTCAGAATATGAGTAATAATTCTTTTACCTCAGAGCTAAATCTGCAGTCAGCAGCCTCAGTGCTGCCATGTAACTGTTATTAACCTCATTTCTGGGTTGGCTTGGTCATTTGGTGACCTTACAACACGTGCTAAGGACTGTTTAACTCATTCTTAAATTGGGAACTTCAATGATTTTTTTCACTGCTGCTGCATTCTGAAAGGAGCTGTCCACCATGCATGACTTTTACACATTTTTTTAACCTCTTTATCCACTTTATTATTTTTTTCCTCCACTGATTCACCAGCAGGGCTGGTCACTTCTGTGGTCAGCCCTCTGCAGAAGAAAGATTGCCTTCTGCTGCTCCTACAGATTCACTGGATGGAACCAAAGGGTACTTTTGACTCATGGACATGCCAGCTGTAAAAGTGATTATTCTCTTGAGCAAATGATGCTTCTCGTGGTGAATGAGGCTGGATTAGCCAATTGTACAACAACTCACACACAAATGTCCCCTCTTCTGCCTAGAAATGTAATGATATGCAGCAGCATAATGAGCTTACGCTGAATTTTCAAACAGAATCCCTAATCATGAAAGCTCTTAAGTGCTCCTAATTGCAACTCTTCTTAAATGAGTGGTTTGTTGGCAAAAAGAGATTTGTGGAATTAGGCCAGCCTAATTGTGGATTCATTTCCTGTCCCAGAGAAGTGACACTTCAGGAAAACAAGCACGTTCTAAAAGCGTCACTGGGCAGCCTGGGGGCAGGAGGTGATGGAGGGTCGGTGGGTGACAAAATGCAGAGTTCCTCAGGAGGTTTGCAGGCCCTAGATGAAAAACTTCCACTCCCTGAAAGTATCCAGGACTTCTCTTTCATGGAGTCCCAGGGTGGTTTGGGTTGGAAAGAACCTTAAATCTCATCCAGTGTCACTCCTTTGCATTGCCAGGGACACCTCCCACTGTCCCAGGTTGCTCCAAGTCCATCCAACCTGGCCTTGAGCACTTCCAGGGATCCAGGGGCAGCCACAGCTTCTCTGGGCACCCTGTGCCAGGGCCTCACACCTTCACATTTCCCATTTTTCCAATCTATCTTTTATCTATCTTCTTACCACGTGAGACATGAGGAAGGTAAACGAGATGCAGAAGGCAAAAGGACATGTGGATATTTGGAATGCAAAGATGTCTGGCTGATGGAGGTACCTGGTGAGCAGCTTCCCAGTGGAAAAACAGAGACACGAGACAAAGCAGGGAATAAATGACATTTACACGGGCAAAACTCTAACAGGAGAATGGTGGAGAAAATATTGGATATCTGAGCCCTCCCTCAGATCCCTGATGGATGGGTAGGACCTCTCAGCATCTTCATAAAATCCCAGAATCCCAGAATGATGTGGACTGGAAGGACCTTAAAGCCCCTCCAGTGCCACCCCCTGCCATGGGCAGGGACACCTCCCACCAGACCAGGTTGCTCCAGAGCCCATCCTGGAGGAGGTCAGACAGACCTTTTTGGAGAAGCAAAAAACCAAAATTATCATGGAAAAGAGTGACCTTGCTGTAGGATTTTGGATGGGATTGGGTAAAAAAGTTTTATGGGATGTGTTGAGGGATGGTGGGGGTGCAGAAAATATGAGATATTTAGTAAACCAGCAAAAGGCAGTGAAAAAAAGGGGTCAAATGGGGTGCAGAAGAAAGGAATGTGAGGAACTAGAAAGGAAGGAGGATAAAAAAGGATCAGCAGAATGAGAAAGGCTGCTGGTCAGGAAACAGTTACAATTATTTTGCACTTCTAGAGAAATGTAATTATAGAAGAGCATGGCCATTCGTTTTTCTTTGTATTTTTAATGAACTCACACAACATATGCAAGCAACTGGTACATGTAATGAATGACTAACATAGGAATGCTTGAGGAAGTGAGGAAAAAAATTAGCTTAAGGAAATGAAACTTTTAATAATGGATTTTTTTTAAAAAAGCTTCTGTATGCTGATATTAAAAATAAATATTTCAAAAACTGTCACCAAGAAATATTGTGAAGGACCACTGAGTTGCTAATACTGTTTTTAATACCACCAATAGTATTCCTGCTCACATATTTACAAAATATCATTGCTCATGATGAAAATCATCCCTGGAGTTACATGGTCTTGTCAATGTGACTTATCACAAGATTTTGTGAAAGCCTCTTTTTGTTCTTCATGTAAGTAACGCTCACCACAGGATTTTCAGTCCTCTGAGATGTGAGAAAAATCAATGAACAAGAAGTCTTGAAGGCATGGCCTAAGTAAAACTAAAGATTAGAAAAACAGTCAGAAATAATTCAACACATACTGTATAGAACTTGGAAAAAATGGTATTGAAAAAAATAATCTTAGGATTTTGCTGCATCTGGTTAAAGCCTTTTACACAAAGAAAGTTATTAAAACCAAATATAGCATTGAACACAATCAAGCTTTTTTCTCATTTTTTAAAAGAATAGGAAAAGAAGATTCCTTCTCAGCACTGACTGGGTTTCCACATCAGATCCTACAGACCTCCCCCAAATTAACAGAACACTGTATGTACTTCCAAAATATATTATATGCTGAAAGCTTCTGTAAAAGCCTTCTCAAGGTGGTAAAAACCCTTCATTAAGCTCCAGGCTAAATATATTTAAAACTTATTAATGTACCTGTTTAATTGTGGCAGCATTTTGCATATATATATATATTCTTCATCTATGATATTTCTCCTTTGAGGTGTTTATAGGGTAATCTTTGCTCCCAATCACACATTTCTGCTCGGAAAAGCCTGCAAGTTAAGCCATCTATATCCATAATTTTTAATAATAGTAATAGTAATAGTAAGAGGAAGAGGAAGAAGAAGAAGAAGAAGAAGAAGAAGAAGAAGAAGAAGAAGAAGAAGAAGAAGAAGAAGAAGAAGAAAATTTTCACTTGATCCCTGAAAATTAGTAACCAGATTAGGACTCATGCTAAAGATCACTAATTTCTGCCTTGTACAGAAGATCAGATCGTTTCTGTTTCTGTCAGGAATTGCACTCCTGGTGTTTATTAGGGTCACATTTCCCTTGACAGAAGGAACTGCCACAAGCTCCATCCTTGCCTGCCTTTTGTCAGCTCTGCACAGATTTATCTCTGGTTTTGCCTGCACTGCATTCCAGCTTCTCTATTTCCTTTGTCTGAAAATCCAGACTTTCTGGTGGATTTATAATTATATTTTTATGGAAAATACCCTCAAATCCTTAAATCCTTGGTGAAATACTGGTCAGCCTGTATGGAAAACAGGGAGGTGGGTGAGCATGAAAACATATTATAATAAGTCAACATTTTACAGGATATTTTTTGGTGACAGTTTGCAAAACCAGATACAAGTATAAGCCATGCTCTCAAGATAAACACACACCTCAGAGCACAGAGAGGTGAATTTGTAGGCATGGTACACATCTAGTTTCTACTGCAGTTAAAAATCACCTGCATAGTTTAAAACACAGAAAATAAGTTAGGAAATTAAGGGGATGCCACCTGCTGAAGGAAACCAATGATGCCATTGCATCCTTTCCCTTTTCTTCCCCTCCAGAATGTCTGGAAGGTGAGTGAGGAAATGCTGGAGCAGCCTGACAAAGGCGCTGCCATTTGTAATTTTATTAATGTTATTAATGTGATTTTATTGTAATGTTATTTGCAATCACACATGTTGTCCTCACAGCCTGACCACAGACAGGGACAAGGGACAGACAAAGGGACAGCACAGCCTGACACACAATTTTTGTTGTCCCTTCACAGGAGACAAGGGATGGACTGGAATTAATCAGTAAAACAAGAAAAAGTTGTGAGACAGCAAAGTGAAGCTTTCAGAGAAGAGCTATGCTTGCCTGCATGTAGAATCAGTCCTTAATTAATAACATAATTAATTAAAATTTGGGTAATAATTCAGAGCTCTCTTCATCTGAAGGAGTGTTCAGGTGGCAGCTTCTGCTCCCTTCAGCCATTGCATGAAAAGGAGGAGAGATCCTGGTCTGAATTCCACTGGTAATCACCTCCTGTGGGAATGTTCCTGCCATGGATATAACCAGTGACTACATCATAATATATTTCAGAAAGTGGACTAAATATCTGCTGTGCTTAGTCTAATAAAATAACCCATTAATGTCCAGCTATACAAATTTAATTTACTGTAATAGGGGGTTTTTCTACTTGAAATCCCCTGGCCATTATCTTTACCTGAGAGGGATCAATCTCAGTTAAGCAGTTAGCACTTAAGATAAAATGAGAATGGGATTAATGGGTTTATGCTGTGTTATTTAAGAGCCATTGGCAAAAAAAATTACCCCCAGTCTATGTGTATAATATGACATTTCTCCTTCAATACCTTTAAAATAATAGCAATAAACATAAACCTGGCAAGAGTGAGCAGAGCTTTGGAGCTGCCCAGGCCTTGCAGAGATGAGCTCGAGGTTCATCTGCTCCCTTGGCTCTTCTGCCCTGTGTGTTTCAGGATTCCCCTTTGGAAGCTTTCTATATATTCATCCTTTCTTATCTTTTAGGGGGCAATCTGGCAAAATGGCATCAGTTGAGAAACTGGTGAGGACTGGAGTGAAATCTGTGATCTAGATCAGCAGCTCAGGGCAGCTTTCCCACCCTGGCTGTGCTAACAGGGTGTGGGCAGTGCTCTTGCAGCACTTGGAATATGCAGAGCTGTAGGTAAAAGTATCACTGAGCTGAGATCATTTGTTAGATTTGGAGAAATGTTTAATTCATAGAAGCAGATATTTTCCTTGCCTTTGGGAAATAGATATCTTTATGGTCCCTTCCGATTCAAATCAGTTTGTGACTCTGTGAAATTCACTGTTTCTTACAAGGAATAAAGAAGTTAGAAGCCTCTGTACTTGCATAAATCTAATATTTTGATTGAGTCAATCCCATTATTCCTTTTTCTCCTGCACATAACATATAGTTCACAATATTCTGCATTTTTTCATTATGACTCTGGAAGAGAAAAAAAATGAGGTGCATAAAGCAAAGCTTGACAGAACTATGAGCAGATATTCACTCCTATATCTCAGCTGCAAAAATTCCAACTGATTGTGACCAGAAAGTCAAACACAGGAATTCCCAGCTTCCTATTAACGATGGGAATGGAAGCAAATAAATACCCTGCCATTTCCTGCCTTTCACACAGTGGTTGAAGGAGCTATTCTGGCAGCTCAGCCCTTGCTTTGGAGGGGCTTGGAGCAACCTGGGCTAGTGGAAGGTGTCCCTCTGGGTTTTAAGGACCCTCCCAACCCAAACCCTGTGGTATTCTGTACTGCATTTTATCAGCCTTTGTACCCACAGCCTCAAACTGTAGATATAAAGAGATTGGAAATATTAGATAATTTTGCTTTAAATTCTGCTTCTTGGTTTGCATTGGAAAGAAACTTCTTGTGTCTGTTTAGCAGGCTCTGTGCAGATATATTCTGCTGTTACATTAATGCCTGCAAAGCCCTCTCAAATGTTTCTTCCAGAATGCTGACAGTCAAACATGATACATGACCTGCTAATGGCTATCAGGATATACTGGGGTGAAGTATATGCCTGAGGGGAGTAATCTATTGTTTTATCAAAGACAGATTAAAAAACAGGACAGAATGCATTTTCTCATAGCCTTAAGTACCCTTAAAACTACTCAGAAACTTTAAATTTCCTGCTTTTTCCATTAAATAGTTTTTTTCCTATGTTGCTTTTATTCACTGCTTCTTTATCCTCATCCCTCAGTTTTCCTGTCCCTCAGCTTTATCTTCAGAGTCCTTGAAAAGGCAGGAGCATTCTCCACACAGAGATCTGCACACACGTCAGCTGTTCTTGTCTCCATCCAACCATGTCAGCTGATCTCATCTCCTTTTAGGCTTTTCTCCCTTCCTGCATGGAGTCAAAAACTCAGAATGGTTTGGGTTGGAAGGGATTTGAAGGATCATCCTCATTCCACCCCTGCCATGGGCAGGGACACCTTCCACTGTCCCAGGGTGCTCCAAGCCCCATCCAGCCTGGCCTTGGACACTGCCAGGGATCCAGGGACAGCCACAGCTTCTCTGGGCACAGAAACTTAAAGAACTGTCAGTAGAGCTGTTACTTTTTCAGTTCCATTAATAATTTGGCAGCTGGATGAATTTATCCCTAAAGAAGGGCAATATTAAGAGCAGTGTCCCCTCTTCAGTAAACCCTCAGGGATGCTTGACAAGATGGATGTGTCCCTGAATACACAGAATCATGGAATCACAGAAATTGAAGACACAGAATTGGGGAATTCCTGAGGCTGGAAAAGACCTCCAAGACCATTCAGTGCTGCCCTGGTGAAGTGTGTGGCTGTTCCCAATGTTCCTGTAAGGTTGGTCAGCCCTTCCTGTGCTGGACAGAGCCTGTGCTGCTTCCAGGGACTGAAAAGGAAAGGGAAAAGTTGCCACTGAGGTGCAGGAATGTTGGTTAAGCTCAAACAGGACATTGCAGTGCACACACACACACCCCAGCAATTTTATCACATCAGGGAAAACAGCAGAAAGCTTAAAAATGGTCCTTCAACCTCCCTTTCCTCTCCTGTTTCACAAGTCCCATGTGGTTCCAGGTTTTTGTGATGTTACACCACAAATGGCTCCTCATCTGACATAAAAATCCACTGGCAGCTTTTCCCTCTCTCATTTTCTCCCCACCTCTTGCTTTATCCCTCTCTCTGTCTCTTTGTAATTATCAGCCATGATATCAAAGCTGTGATGTGAGGTCTGTATGAACCCCAGCACAGGCAGTGTGATGTGGCAATGATGACTGATTTCTGCCTCACCCAGCCACAGTGTGTGGAATTTACTGAAGAATCATTTTTTGTTGACCAAAAACGTTCTCTGACAATATGAAGGATCACAACACAGACCAGGAGGAAAGCTGGATGATGATGCAGATGAGTCTGAAATAGCTCAGAGTAAGGATTTGCCAGCTGAAATTTTTTAGGAACTCTGTTATTACAGACTCATCTTGGATGCAGAAGTCCCTGAAGTGCCCTTTGCCATCTGAATGAGAGCATTTTCCTGAGCTGATGGCTTTGCTGGTCACAGCCAGGATGTAAAGCAGAGCTGTGCCTTGGAGAAAAAGAAATTCTTTATGTCTGTTTGTAGTTGTTAGGTTTTGGAGTGGGTTTTTTTTTTTTTGTTTGTTTGTTTGCTTGAGGGGTTTTTTTCCTATTTTACTTTAAGAAAATAAAGTAGACCAAACTACCTAAAAAGAGTTAAAGCAGATACCAATATTTTGGTTCTTGGTGAATGAATTGACTCTGTTAGATCTCATTATGGGGGAGACTTTGGGAAGAAGAAAATGAAGCCATTAAAGGAGCTGATTCTGATAATGTGTTGCTTTATGGGTGGCTGTATTATTCCTCTATTGCTTGGAGGTGTTTTTGAGGCAATGCTCCATTTCACAGTCTATTTTTAATGTAAAGAAAGGGAAGGACTCAGCTCCCAACAATCATTACTTCTTTTTATATTAGCTCACATTTCTGTTTGCAAAATATGCTGAATCCAAACAAATAAAAAAGATGATACTTAAGTAAGGCTTTGCTCTATTTAAGCCAAGCTTACATGCTCTAACAGAGTTTGAATTTTTATGCTGCAGTTTATTGCAGTGGTGCCATTTGGGCTGTTAAAGTTATTTCAACATTTTCATTACCAAGACTGTTATCTGAAATTGCCAACTCAACCAAAAAAAAACCTTCACAGAAATATCCACTGTTTTGAGAGGCAGCAGTTTCTGTAATTTCATCTAGCTCTGCACTGTTTTTTGCTAAAATGGAATCACACTCTAAGTATTCAGATATAATCTAAGATATAAAAAAAAGGAATTTAGCAATTTCTGAATTTTTTGCCTCTATTACTGGACTTGTGTGATGCTTTACTTTCTGTAGTGCAAATATCCACTAAATGGATGAAGGCCATTCAAGGAATGCATACAAACCATGAGGCTTTTATTCATTTATCTATTTTATTTATTTATTTATCTCTTTATTTAGGAAGTAATAGCACCCCTTAAAGGGAAGTTTTTGATGCATCACAACCATGTGTGTGCAATATTATTATAGCAAGGTGGGAGGCAGGGCTCTGGTACATATATTTGGGGGGATCTATATTATCTTTTAGATTTCATATTGACTTTGAGTCAAATTGCCTTTTGGTCCTTTATTAGGAGAGAAAATTTGTTGGGACATGGAAAAAAATATTTATTAGTATATGGAAAGTGTAGAATATTGCTGTTCATATCACATTTCATTTGGATGGCAGGAGGCACCATCCCAACACTCACCATCACCCTCAGAGAAGGAAATGTGGCATAAGAACCAGAAAACTGCTGCAAAATACTCAAAAAAAAATTAAAATAGAAATACAGGCAACCAGAAGAATCTTGAAACCAAGCAGATGAGCTGTTGCATGACAGCAGAGCAAATATTCAGCTTCAAAAGTTGAAGTCAAAGGCTTTGGCCCTTGAAGATGAAAGGACATGAATAAAACTCCCAGCTGAGGCAAAATCGTGGTCAGGGGGTTAAGGGACTCCCTGGGGGACTCATAGCCTATGACATGTCAAACTCTTGTTAATTCAAAGATTTCATCCAGAATTTAAAAAAATAATATGAAGGAAAAGTGAGTTGGAATATTCTCTACCAGTTTTAAACATATGATGACTGAGTTTGGCCCTTTTAAAATAGTTTAGTTATTATATTAAAGGTGAGTTAAGGTAAGAAACACATAAAGTTCTAGCTGACTCACAAACAGCAGTGGGCTTAGACCAGATCTCATTATTTTCTTGGGTAAAAATTACCATCTTAAATCCAGCCTCTGCATCACATAGTTTCAATCTCTTTCTGGACTATGTTTTTATTTTTTCAATGGCCTGTTCTACAGGATCTAATTGAAGGGCTTTGCAATAAAAACTACTACTTAATTCATTGCAATGTCCAGATGCATCTGTTTGGATTAGCTGTGCCCTGGAAGACATGAGGAATATGAGGGGCTGATAATCCATCTTTATTACAAATACCTGCAGCAAGTGACTGGAGCTGTGCCAATATCTGCCTATGCAAACTGCAGTGCTGCTTAAGGTGCATTTAGTGCTCTTTTATTTCTGGCTGACAAGGAGTGGAACAAAATTCAGGAAGGGTATTTTAGCCTCTGGATGAATCTGAATTACTGCAACAATAACCAGGGGTCAGGGCAGGTGGGGAGTTTGATCCACATATGTGCAGAGCTGGATTTGATTCTTACTGGGCCCTTCCAACTCAGAATATTCTGTGATTCTGGGAATAAAAGAGTCTTTTTGTTTGTCTTGAGGCAACCCCAATTATTTTTACTGCACGTATCTGAGATATTTCATTACAGAAATATTAAATATCCTACCAAGAAGGAAAGGGTGATACTGTTGGTTCAGCCCTGAGTTGCAAGCACCATGTTCAAGGCAGGCATTTGTACCTCCATGAGTCCTTTTTGAAATAAACACTCAGATACTTTTAAACACATTTATTTAAGCTAATTGTCACCATTTCATTTTAGTGCATTCTAAATAACTGTCTGGCAAATTATGTAACCAGATCTTTAGGTTCACTGAACTAGGACTTAAATTCAAGTCAAGGGATAAATTTAAGCTTAAGAGACAGGAATACTGAAGCTTTGAGATTAAAGACATAACAAGACAGTACAAGTTTCATGAAAGAAATCACAGATGAGACATGAGCCCACAATGATCAGATTTGAAGATCACGAAGAAAGTCTTGTGAGATCCAGACTCACTTGGGTTTTATTCCTTGTGACATAACAAAATTACTTATTATTTAATTTCTTTCAGTTGCACAGGAGTCTGCAATAGGTCTGGGACTCCCTGAGGAGTCTGAGCAGGACACACCAGTGTGCTGATGTCATCCTGAATTTTATGCTGGAGACTAACTTGTGCACTCCTCTTTTATATCCAGATTGGAATTCCATTTTTCATAGTGTTTACTTTCCTTTTTGAAGTCTGAAGTGAGAGAAAAAGCTGCTGTTATACCAACATTGCCAAAGAGATCTAAATTGTAACAAGACCTTAAAGTAAATTTTCACAGCGGAGAAGAACAAATCCAATTTTATTGGATTTTTCTGCATGTTGACCTCAGAAACTTTCCCTATTACTGCAGTCCATTTAAATTCTCAAGGATAGTGTTTTACCAATAATTGATCATATAATTCCAGTGAAATTCTGTTCTCTTAAGTAAATCCCACACAAGTCAAGGAGAGAGGTTACTCCTGGGCAGATGGAAACACAGAACAACAGAATTATATCAAAAGTCAAAACAAGTGGAATGAATTAGCAATATCAGGAGGAGCAGCTATGCCAGTTTTGTGTTTAAGAGTCAAACAACAACCATTTCATAGTTCAGCATTTTACTAATACAGATTATGGAGGAAACACAGCTAACAGTATTTTTTTGCAAACAGTGTGTTGTCACATCATTACCGTAATGTAATTTGAAATTTTGCTTTATATTAGCTGAAGTCTATCAGAGAATCACACATGCCCTGGAGTCACCTTAGGTCAACACAAAAGAATGACTGCTACACTAATATTTCTTTATCTCAATTATTAAAGCATTCTGATAAAATAAATGATGCCCAGTATTTAATTGAGATAACTCAATCAAGTTTCATGGCCCTTATGTTTTTATTTATTTTTTTTTATTTAGCTCTGTTTTTGCCCTTTTGGGGATGAAAAAAAAACCTGTCATTTCGAATTTAATTTGCTTTTAACACCATAATATTCAATATTGACAATAGCTCTGAGCCTTAAAACCATTATTGTACTTTTCTCATTCTGAGGGAGATGATAGCTGAGCATTAAACAGAGCACTTTTCAAATTTCCTATGGCAGTAGAAACGAATGCAGATTCAGTAGGAAAAGTCTCCTAGGTATTAAATTCTGCTGTGATACAACTTTGCTTTTCATTAATCCATCAATCAATCAAACAAACAAACAATAATTCTATTTAATTAAAACACACGTTTAATACAAAAGAAAAAATATAAACATTCACAGAGGGCATTTATAACATTTATGTGTTGCAAAACCTTAAGCCTTTTAAGAATAAAAATCAATTTTTATTAGAGCTCCCAGCTTTTGATGTCTCACTGCAGAAAAAATAAGAGCTCAGGAAACCACTTTGTCAAGCCCCGAGTTCAGCCTGGTGACAATTTGGGAAGTTCTGGGACCAAATTGGTTCTATTTGCTCTGTAGTTGTTTTACATGGTACCACTGCCTGATTTTATCCTTCCTTCCTCCCTTCCCTTCCCTTCCCTTCCCTTCCCTTCCCTTCCCTTCCCTTCCCTTCCCTTCCCTTCCCTTCCCTTCCCTTCCCTTCCCTTCCCTTCCCTTCCCTTCCCTTCCCTTCCCTTCCCTTCCCTTCCCTTCCCTTCCCTTCCCTTCCCTTCCCTTCCCTTCCCTTCCCTTCCCTTCCCTTCCCTTCCCTTCCCTTCCCTTCCCTTCCCTTCCCTTCCCTTCCCTTCCCTTCCCTTCCCTTCCCTTCCCTTCCCTTCCCTTCCCTTCCCTTCCCTTCCCTTCCCTTTTTTTATTTATTCTTCACACTTTCATATTCCCTGCAATATGGAGAAATTTCTGTCCCAGGACATGAATTTCTGATTGGATCAAACAAGGAAAGATGTGTCTAAACCCAGAGATTTTTTGTTGTATTTTTAAGTCTTCAAATGGTGAGTAAGAAAAATAAAGCAATAAATTTAGAATCACTCTGTGTGAAATCCATTTCTCCTATGAAAAATATTTGTTTCTTTTGTTGTTTGGGTTGTTTTGGTTTTTTTTAAGAAAGAAAAACCAGCAAAGATTTTGAGGTCCTCTTTAGAAACCTTTGTGGTTTTAATTCTTTTTAGACCAAACTGTTGCTTCCCAATTCCTATTTTGCCTTCAATAACAGCAGTTTTCTTACAGCATATCAGTACTGGCATGTCTTTGATTAGATTTTCTGTGTGTGAGTGTGTGCAACTGCTGTAAAGAGTGGATTACGTTGAAGTTTTTATTTAGAAAAAATTGGAAATTGAGTCTGAATTTATTTCTAAATATCAATAAATCATTGAGGATTTGCCTTTATTTGGATAAGTGACATTTAAGCAATATACTCTGATATAGCCCTTTAAAGTTACTTAATTTATTTTCAATAAATGTGCAATATTTTTTACCTTTATTACCTTTATTACCCCATTGCTGTGTTTGAAAACCTGACTGGTCACTGAGTCTGCCTGCCACTGAATCCACCTCAGCCATGGTTATTTGTTCCCTGTGAAGCTCTTATTTTACTATTTCAAAGGGATCATGAAACAGAAAATATTACAGTAGTACATTTATTAATCCATAGGCTCAAAAGCACTGTCTGAACTTGGATTTAAAGCTTTTTCAACTACAATTCAATAAGACTCTAATAGGATGAGACTGAAAGTAGAAGAAAGCAAGAAACTTTATTTGCTACTGATATCTTTCAGTTGCAAAATCCAGACACTTTTCTTGCCTATTCATTAATCATGATTAATTATTTTTAAAAAAAGTAAAATAGGCAGTATGAGTGTCCAGATGTGTACAAGCTCTCCAAGGAATTTTTAAATTCAGTCTTATCCAAGTGTTGAATCAAGTCTAGATGATTTTGTTCTGGTGCCCTCACTGTTCATAAAATTGTTGAGTCACCTGGTTGGTTTGTGGGGAGCTCAGGAGACCACTGGGGACAGTTTGTTGCTTGGTCCTTTCAGGGAAGCAGAGATGATTCATTATTGTCACCTGTGCTGTGATTAATTTCTTCTGACTTTCAGGGATGCTCAATACTTGCCCTGTCTAATGGATCGAAATATAATAATGAAATTATTTCAGCAGTCACTGTAGGAATGCTTCTGCAAAGCCCTGAAGGAAAATCTGTGTGCCTCTGGTGACAAATTCAGTTCAGAGCAATTCTGAGCTTCCCAACCTCCTCAGAGGGACACAGAGGGGGGCTGTGCTCACTGTGGTGCTGACCCTGTTAATGTTCAGAATGAACAAATGACAAAAAAATTAAGATTGATGGAATTTCCTGTCTCTGTTCCCTGTTCCAGCCATTTAGGTGGCCACTGATCAGGACTTGGGAGAGGCTCAGAAAGCTCAGCAGGACACTCAGTAGTGGGAAGGAATACAAGAGAATACCTTGAGAATTCCTTGGAGCTAGCAAGGAATACAAGAGAAGAAGAGTCAAGCTCAAAATGGCAGAGGTGCAGTGAGATCATTGATCCCAGAATCCCTGCATTTGGAGGGTCCTGTGTTGGTTTATCTTGGACTAAAGGCAAGATGTCTTCAGAATGCTCCAAGTCTTGGTGCATTTAAAGGCCTGTGTGAGTCAGTGTGGGATTGGCTCTGCTTGCAGGGCAATGTTAGTAATTCAATAACACTGTTCATTTATGGAGGCTGATTTCAACCTCGAGCCTTCAGACCTTCCATGGTTCAGTGTTGCATTAATTTGGACTCAATGATCTGTTTCAACCTGCTAGCCAGAGGAATAAAAGACTCTTTATGTTCTGTGTTTCTTTCCTTCCAGACAGTGGAAAATCCACCCACCATTATTTCCCCCAACACAAATTGTCTTCTAAATACTTGAAATGTTCCATTGCCACTGTCTATGTTTCATTTGTGCCACTCAGCATGGATGGACTTGAGCTCCTGCAAGGGAGATCCCAGGGAGAAGTTCTCAGTGCACTTTTAATTAGGCAGACTGCTAATTAGAAGCAGTCATGGATAGAAGTTGCACCCTGGTAATGGATTACACCAATTAGAATGAAAGTGAAGCTATTTGTTTTCAACCACCACGTCTTAAAATTATTTTTAACAATCACTAATCTTCTACTTATATCATGCACTGCGTGTGTGCATCATCCAACATTTATTAATAGCATTTCAAACAATGGAGAAAGGCTCTGTGAGTATCTGCTAGAAGGAAATTAAAAAAATTAGGGATACTTTAAAACCAAAAGCACGATGAAGGCTCAGCCCACCATCCAACACCCAGGGACTTCAGTGAAGATTTCCAGAGAGGCAGGAAGGTTGTACCAGGCTAAGAAGGATGTGGGAGAAAGCAGGAATGTTTTATTCATTTCACAGATTCACAGAATGGTTTGGCTTGGAAGGACATTATTAAAGATAACCCAGCTCCAGCCTCACTGAGTTGTTGTTCCACTATTTATTGGGTGGTTTTCTGCAAATGTTTCTGTGTCTAGATTATAAAAGTGAATCTCAGAATTTTCCATCCTTGCAAAAAAAAAAAAAAGCTGCTTTCAACATTTACAGCCAAAAAAATGTACAAGTGTTTCAGTTGGATTTGAACTGGGAAGAATATAAAATCACAGGTGCCTGAACTATGGATCACAAATTAGAAAGATCATGTGGAGCAGAAAAAGAAACTTTCAGGCTGTCATTCTCATTTACAAAGTGACACATATTTTGCACAAAGAACAGAAAATCTGTAAATATTCTGTGAAACTCATGGTTTTTGGTTTTTGTTTTTTTTTCTTTTGGGAACACGGAGTGAGAGAAAGATTATATCATGTTCTTTTGTTGTAACACTGCAAGTTCCTGCTTCTGTTGCAATTTTTTCTTAATTGTTACTGGAGACCAGCTTCCAGTGCTGATGATCAGCTTCATTAAAAATGTCTTTCAGAACAGCTTTTTATTAGGTATTCTGTTCTGCTGCTGCAAATTATAAATGTGTCTACATTCCTAGTTCTGCCAGGCAATTATTATATATATATTTTGTTCATATGCCTTTGAGATCTAAGGAAAGATTTCTGGCAACTTCCCTGAGCTTTTTCAAGTTTTATAAGGATAGGAGATGTGGATGCTAACAGACAGTAATTTTATTTTTTTTTTCAGCTATTGATACTCTCCACTGAATTACTATAATTTCTTCAGTGCAAATGATGGATTTGTTCCTCTGAAGAAAAATTGTTGGAATGCTTGAATAGTGAAGAGCTAGATTTTGTCTATATATATATATGGATAGAAAGCAAAGGTAAAGAAACCTGAATATTGCCATCCTAATATTCACAATTCAAGCTTACTGCCATTATTCAAAAGTAAAGGGTATAAAACTCCATTCCAACTGAAGTAATCTTGTAATTTCATTCTTGATTTAGGAAATCCAGTGTCCAGAAGTGTCACTCTTTTGTGACAGTACATAAAGACCCTACTTGTGGTAGACAAGTGCTAAATGAGACTTGAAATGCTTTGACAGCATATTACCAGGAATTTTCTGTCATTCAGCAGAGGGGGGAAAAAAGGCATTAGAGCAAATTTCATCCTTTTGGCTAAAAGGAAATAACAAAACACGTTGCTCATCCTGCAGTTTCTCAGCCTGTAGAATGAACACATCCAGCAGGACCACAGGAGTTTTTTACAGTCATTTATTTAGTGATTGTTTCCTTCAATTAGGAATTCCTTGTTCTGGGCACTGCAGAAGGACACAACAGAAAGGTGTCCTATTCTCTTAAGAACCACATTATATTGACCAGAGGAGGAGTTTCACTTCCTCTCTACTCTTTGCTCCCTGATTTCTGCAGTTTCTGCCTGTTCCCTGCAGATCCTTTCCATTCCTGGTTCAAGCTGAACAAAGAATTTCTGCTTGTGAAATCACAGAATTTATTTCTGTCCAGTTGGCCTAAATAATTTTTACAACATTTAGAGTTTAGGTAAGTGTAATTCATCAGACCAGGGAAAATAGAGTCCACAATCACCAGCTAACTTATTCCTTACTAGTGACCCTCTCTGATAAAGAACTGTGGGCTTCTTTTTGGTTTTTTTTTTCTTAATGCCTCTTTTGTTCCTTTCTCATTCCAGATTTCCTTTTGCTCTGGTTATGTGCATGTAGAAAAATGAATTCTTCTTCCTCCAGCAAATGCAGCTGAGTCTTAAAAATCATTTCAGCCATTCCCTAAATTTCACATTTTCTGCAGTCATTTCTTTGGAGTCGTGGTTCCCAGACCTGTGACCATTATTGTTTTCCTTGGCTGTATTTTCTCCAGATATTCCACAGTCATTCAGCTGTGGATTTGTGCTGCTGAGTGGAGAAGAGCTGCTTCATGGGCACTCAGAATTCATCTTTATATTTCCAGTATGGTGTCTGTGTGTCAGCCTTTCCATGACCATGACACTGTTGTCTCCTCTTTGGATTGGGAATGGTTCATTTCAGCTTGGACTGACAATGAACCCACAGAGCCATCAAGAACAAATAAGAAAGATGCCCAAGGAAACCTATATATAAACTTATTCCATGTCCTAATTTTTACTTTTGTCCAATTTTGGAGCAAGGGCACATTGTAATGGAGTCATATAAGTACTCCCATTACCCAAAGATCCCTTCCTTAAAAACTGGCTTCAGTCAGCTGCTCCCATTCTGCACTCATCCATTTTTTTAAAGCATCTTTAAACACAAATCAAGGATTATTTTCTCATGTTCATTGTCTTTTTTCACTGACTGGTGTCACTTGGATGTGCTCATGCTCCACTATTGACTCCTGGGTTGGTTTTGGATTTTTTTGCAAAGGGGATGAGCAGGAGTACTTGGAATCCAGCTGTGTTGGGGTAATTTTGTGATATTCTTAATATTTTGCCAGGGCCAAGAAATACCTTCAAGACAGTTGGTTACTTTAATCTTCCAAGGAAGCATTTAGGGACTGTTGGACTGTGCAGAAGAGAGGAAATGTCTCAATTTATATCCACCTAATTGGTTGGTGGGCAACAGGAGTGACTGGCACTGTGATCTGGCGTCCTTTCATTCCCACAGAATCACAGAATCATTAAAGCTGGAAAAAAAAAACCCAAGATTGCCAATTCCAAGCTTATTAAAAGCTGTTGACATACAAGAAAACTTCTAAGACCTTTGGATGCCTTGTTGTGATCTCTAATAGTAAATGTTATATTCACATTTATATGAATTTCCCACCACTCCTGGACTATGTGAGAATTTCTATAGCTTCAAAAAGTAGCTGCATTCCTCCCAGAAAATATTGTTTCCATTTCTTCAAAAACATTTCTTCAAAAGGAAAATAAAACCCCAGCTATTTCTCTCCCAACCTTCACAGCTAATTGCCCCATGTGTATAACTTCTGAGTCCAGGATCTTTCTCTCCAGTGTTGCTGTTAGAACAGTAAATACCTCAGCAGTGTCATTATGCACTGATTTTCTAATAGCTTTCTGCTAAACATTGGCAGTGTAAAACTAGAAAATTGCCATTAATCATTCTTAAAGTGCTAAGAATACATTAATAAATTAGTTCTGTTTGATTTTAAAGGCTGTATTTACTCCTAGGATATCAAACAGGCAGAGAAGTGTCGAACTGGGGAACAAGAGTTTAATCCTGGGTTGCTCACATGATTACTGTAAGTTAGATGGCAATTTTTCATTGTAACAGCCTGCTTCCACCCCTGTCAGTGTCCTTCAGCTCTTACAGCTTGGGCTTTAGATCTGTGCTTGCATGGTAGTTTTAAATTCTGAAATTAAGTGACAGAAAATATATCAGGGTAAGACCCACCTGAATTGCACATTTTGCGGATATCTTGTATAATTTCAGTGTTTTGGCTTTACTTGAGAAATGTGATTTAATTGTTCTATATTTCATTTGAAGGTGGTGAATTCCCAAATTCTGGTTCTTCCCAATCAGATTTTACTCCAGTTCTGCTGTCAGAAGTCAATGTTGAATTCTGCAGCCCACTTGCCTGGCCATTTGTAGTCCAGGGCTGGTAAAGAACTGGAAGAGCTTTACTCCACTTTCATTCTTGGTGGTAGGAATTACAGAGGGCTCCTAAATTCCTCCCACACCAGAGCAGCACCTGTGTGAATAACACTGTTTCTGACCCAGAAGGGTCAGGAATTTGTTGCCACAGCCTGGGTGAACTGTGCAGAATTACAGAGCCCTCCTGAGAAAATGTTCATGCCAAAGTGTTTGACAAGGCAGTGGGGATGAAACTATTTCTAGACATCCAAAGACATGATAAAATGTGCATTGATTTAACTGGCAATTGTCTAGAATAGAAATGTCACAGTACAATAGTCCCAATTTAATGTGCTTTTACATGTGCAGTACAGAGAGAGCACTCCAGCCTGTGATAGATAGAACAATTTCATGCCTTACCAGGAGTGCCTGACTCATTGGTCTGAGCAGCTCCTTTGCATCAATCCCAGGGCTTGTTTAATGTGAGCAGTGCAATGGAGAGGGTGCTCTGTTCACAGGAATCCCACTGCTCTTCCTTTAATGCCTTGTCCTTGCCAGGGCAAAAATACCTGACCTGGCAGAGGAGGAAATGTGCAGTTCAAGTGTTCAGGGTGGGCACAGAGGCTGACACCTCCTGGGAGGGGAAATGCCTGATCTGAGCAGCTGCTTTGGATGGTTTTATGGCTCCCAAGCTGCCCTGTCATACCCTCTTCTTCTGGAAAACCAGGAATGGGGCCAGCCCCTCCCTGTTTCACAGGCAGCCAGCTCCCAGTGATGATGCCTCAGCCCTGGAGGTCCAGGGGTTGTGATTTGAGGAGAAGGCTCAGAATGCATTTTGAAGCATTTCCTGCTGTGTAACCACCCAGCAAAAGCTGCACATGTCTGACTGTGATTGCAGGGGTCCCAGGATGAGGCAAGAGAAAGTTGACTCCATGTTCAGAAGGCTTGATATATTATTTTATAATATATATTATATGAAAAACTATACTAAAAGAATAGAAGGAAGGATTCCATCAGAAGGCTGGCGAAGAATAGAACAGGAATGAATAACAAAGGTTCAGACTGACAAAGACAGTCCAAGACAGCTGGACTGTGATTGGCCATTAATTAGAAACAACCACATGAGACCAACCACAGATCCACCTGCTGCATTCCACAGCAGCAGATAATCATTGTTTGCATTTTGTTCCTGGAGGAAAAATCTTAAAGAAAGGATTTTTCATAAAACATGTCGGTGACGCGCACGCCGATCTCCTCTCTCATTTCCATGATCCAAAGAATACATAAAAGAATAGCTCATGTGCATGTTTGATAATTTCATAATAATTAATTAATAATTATTTTAAATGAGCCAAGAGCAAACCAGGATATCTCTCTCACCACCCCCAGTTTTTTTTGATTTCTTTGTTCCTGCTCTGACTTTCCTCATTTGCTACCAGATCCTACTGGAAGAGGAGACACATTTCTCCTCCTTACAGTAAATGTCAGAAGGGTGCTGTGTGGAAGAGCAAATAGGTCAGATCCCTGGCAGTTTGACTGCTAATCAATACAGCAAGAGTTTGGAGCAATTTAATGAGTATTCTGTATTATTTTGTATGCACATGTTCCGTATGACTTTCAAAATCCTTCTTTCTTCCACCTGGAAGCTGTTAAAGTACAGGTCACCAGTGCTTTAATACTGATTTTATCACAATTTGAAAAGTGATTCTGATGAATGATTTCATCATTGCTGTCATCATTAAACATAAGAAGCTTGATGTGGATAAATTTTATTGAAGGATTTGGTATTTGAGAGAAGATCAGAGCTGGCTGGACACATAACCCATAATTAGAGATAAGTTCCAATACAATTTATGGGAAGGGGCAAGGCTTTAACAGCTCAAGGAAATTAATTTATCAAAAAATGCTCCTGGTCAGAGTAGGTGAGGTAGGATTCATCTTTCATGTCCTGGAGTCCTTTTCCTCCATTGTTTCCATTTATAACAGAGACAGAAATCTTAAGAAAATAAAAAAAAGTATTCAGCATCACATTCCAAATTTATCAAAGGCAAAGCATCAAGCTAGGTGCGGACTTTAATTTGATGACTGAATTTACAAATTTGTTTTACAACAGCCAAACCTGGTGGTTCAGGCTTTCTGGTGATTGATTTTCCACATCTGTAGTTTCTTGTTTCCGTTCAGAAAGAATACATGCTTTTTGTGCATATCCTGGTTCTTCCTCCTGTCTTATCAGCTGGAAAAGAAGATCTCTGCTCAAAACTGAAACCCATTATGCTAATTCTTTCTGAATTCTCTTTTCTCCTCCTTGTGCATGGGGATGTGGTCTGGTATTTGTCTGAGAGGTGCACTGTGCTGTAAAAGGAAGATCTCATGGATAATTCAGGCTGGAAAGGGCCTCAGGAGGTCCTGTCCAACCTGGTGCTCACAGCACTGGGGGCACCCCAGGCTGCTCAGGGCTGGGACACCTGTGAGGATGGAGGTGGCACCACTTCCCTGGACAGCCCCTTCCCCTGGGACACCTGTGAGGATGGAGGTGGCACCACTTCCCTGGGCAGCCCCTTCCACTGGGACAGGGGAAAATGACATCCTTTGTCATGGCACTCACCCCAGCCATGCTCACAGCAAAAATCATTATTAATGACTTTTACCTTAGTGAGTGGCAAGCAACAGCGTGAAAGCTGCCAGCAATGGAAATCTGAAATACCTGAGAAATTACTGAGGAGTATCAAGGTAAACCCAAGGGAAAACATCATGCAGCTCATGGTGTTTCTGGAAAGTGAATTGAGTCACATTCTTCAAATCCCAAACCAGGGAACTGCTGCTAAGGGAAGAAAAAAATCCATGCTGCTATGATCAGTGTAAGGTGAAAATGAGAAACATAAATACAGAATGAACAGCAGGTGTGAGAAGTGACATCATGCAAGATGAAGACAGGAAAAGAAGAAAAGAGGAAAATCTCATTAGTAATTAATTTGGTTTTAAATAATTACAGTGAGTTTGAAATAGACTTAGAAGAACTTGGTCTAGGGGAAGGTGTCCCTGCCATGGCAGGGGTGGAACAGGATGAGCTTTAAGGTCTCTTCCAACCCAAACCAGTCTGGGATTTGACAATTCGATGAAACAAAAGAAAAATAATTGATCTCCCATTCAAAAAATGCTATTTCTAAGTGCATCTCTGGTTTTGTTTTGAAAACATTTAGAAAGTTAGAGTTGCCTGGAATGGTTCTCATTGGTCCTGCTGCTCTGATGGTTTATTAAAGATTACAGGGAAGGAAAAAACTTTTTTATTCAATTTCAAGGGATACCTATGCTGATCCTGCTGTTATCTAATGCCTCCTGTATCAGATTTTCTTTTCTGCTGAAGGAAAGAAGTGGGAGCATAATTTAGTCCAAAACCCCCAAGTCTACCTTCAGACTTCAGGGTAAATTTCCTTTCAGTACCTGTGATGATGAAGAAAATTGCAGTAATGCTTCATTTAACAGCAATAAAGCATAAAATTGTAAATGTATAAAATATAAAATGTAAAGTATAAATGGAAACATGTAGATAAACCTGGTGTAGGGAAATAACAGTTTGTTAGGAGTACAAACAGGATTCATAATGTGCAAGTTTTACACTGGACAGAAGATTTGGTTAAAACAGAACTTTTATTTTTGGCTGAAGTGTCTCTGAGGAAATCCCCAAAATTGGAGTGTCCAAAAAGAGTCCTAGGAGGTCTGCAATAGAAATTCACCCATATAAATCTGTTTTCTAATTAGTCTCCATGCAAAATAAAAGCTGCCACAAAGGTGGCAAAGGCTGGGTGATCCAAATTTTCCTAATGCAGAGTGAATCCATCAGTGAACCCCTTCAGGGAGTTTGCACAGGGCTGTGGGGCAGAAATGTGGCAAGAGGGGTTCAGCTGGAGAAAAACAGCTCTGCCAGCACTGGAGGTAGGCTCTAAACCAGTATTAGTGCTCAGAAAAGTGCTCTTGAAATCATATAATGAATAATTATATGGAAATATCAGCTTTAGGGGGAGTTCAGCAAGCAGGTATTATGAGAAAAATTAGGGAAAGAATAAGAGAACAAGGGAGAAATTATCCTTGTACCACTGACTAAAACCACAGGGGAATAAAAGAGGTAAAAATAATGAATGTAGAACAGGAACAAATATGACTTCAAGAATAAAATTTAATCTATTTCATTCTGCAAATGCATACATTAAATAAACTGAAATTCTTCTGTTTGGGAAAGCTATAAAGGAAACTATGGGGAAGACATTAGCAAAATCTCCAACAGAAAGTGAGCAGGGATCTATTTCTCAGTTTTTCTTAGAATAGAAGAAATGGAAATCTTGCAGTGAAACCACAGCACAGGAGTTCTAGAAGCAATAAAAAGGAAATAACCTGTGAATATATTTTGGATTTCCTTGTCATAGATGCCTTGAATACCAACAGTGTACTGAGGGAAATATAGCAATTAGATAAATTTATATGAGGAGGGTTCACTGAAGATTATTTAACAAAATGGCTGCTTACTTAGCTTTATTATTATTATTGTTATTGTTATTATTATTATTATTATTGCTATTATTATTATTTAATATATAAATGGACTATTATGATTAATATTATAATAACAATATCAATAATATTATCAGTAACTATCAAATTATTGATATTATTAATGATACTATTGATTACTTATGCTATTATGCTATATAGAATATGATAATATAATATAGATATTTTACATTATATTATACTATTATCTTAATTATATTTATTATATTAATAGAATTATAATTATATTATAATATATAACTGAACTATTCTAATAATAAGCTAATAGTAATATAAAATATCATAATTGCTATTAATTTTATTGATATTAATTGTAATACCGATTACTTATGTTATTATAATATGATATAATATAATATAATATAATATAATATAATATAATATAATATAATATCATTTATTATCATTGTTTTTAAGATAATATATTATTTATATTATTTATAGTAATAGAATTATGATATTATAATATATAATTGAGCAATTATAATTAATAATCTAATAATAATACTAATTATGTAATAATTTGTATCTATATTCTTTATATTACTAATGATATTATTATTATTATTATTATTATTATTATTATTATTATTATTATTATTATTATTATTATTATTATTAATTTATTTATTTATTTACTTTGGAATGCTGCTCTACGCATTATATTCCATTATTCTGGTGTCAGTTTTCTCTATAAATGTATAGATCTGCAATAAATAAACCAACATTTGCGATCAGAGACTCCTTTAGGCTGCTGTGCAGGACACTCTAAATACCTTTTGTTTTTTAATGAAGAGTTCTCCAAACCCAATAAAAACTCATATCATTTGTTATATTCTTATATATATTTTTAGAGAGCCTTTTGGTGCTCCAAATAACCTATTTACATTGTCATGTCTAATAACTATTTTTAAAAAAAATCTTTGCACTCCCTCTTCCCCAACAGGACAGGGTAGAAAATAAGATGGAAAAGGTCATGGGTTGACATGAAAATGGGGAGACTGGGGGAAGGACTGGGATAAAGACTTGCATCAAAATAAATTTAAATTAAACCTATTTCAGACTGAAAAGGACAGGAACCCAACCATGCCCACAGAGGAGACACCTGAGCATGCTGAGAGCTTTTCACAACATGCACCAAATTCCTGCATCTCTCTCCAGGATTGTTTTTCCTTTTTGCCAGTGTCATTTTGAAGTGCAGCAGTTTCTGGCTCTATATCACATTTTATTGAAGTGTGATGAGATGTTACAGAAGTTCTGTGCCATGTTAAGTCCTTAATATTGGGCAAAGATACCAAAATGTCACTTATAAAGTTAATTAAATGTTAATTATAATTGGCAGCAGCACAAACTGCCTCACTAGAAGAAAAAAAGAAACAACAAACAAAACTTTTACATTTTAATGATGAGGAAAATAAGCAGAATTTCATTTCACCCTCCTCATTCCAGTGCAGAAGAAGCAGCATGTCATGGCCATTTATTGGGCAGTCAAATAGTAAAATGACTACACACTCTGGAAGCTTCTCTTTCAAAATGTGATGTCTGCACTGCTAAATAATATATTAATTTATATATTTATATATGGTATATGTATTTATTTGCTTGTTTGTTTATGGTTTCCTGTATATTCCATTGGAAATTAACAGCCAGAAGAAAGAATTTCAGTTGTCAGCTCTGTTCATAATGAATTTTTAATTGCTTGCATGAAATAAATGAAATAATTTTCTTTTGGTTTTGATTCTTTGATAGACAAAAGACTGCTGCCCGATTGCTGGATCAAGACTGGTAGAGAAATTAGAAATCCAAATTTAATTTTGGTCTGTAGCCCTAACCCTGCAGCCATCCAGGCTTCAGACCAAGACCCTGTTAATTCTATTCACACACACAGGTACAGGAATGGACAGGGGACAATATCAGGTCAAGGACTGGCAAATTAATTTTCTCTTCTTGAATAAGAAACACACTGAAGAGATAATAGATGTTATAAACAAATAAAGTTTATGGCTTCAAGGATTTCTGCCTTTTTCCTCCAATTAATTAACAGTCTTTAGATCATCACTGGGTTTTTTTCATTACTTAACAATATCTCCCCATGCATTGATTTGTAATGCATCAATCAATTGTGACTATTTACATCTTCTAGGAAAAATATCAATAACCAAATTAGTAATAAATGTTTAATAACATTCATTGACCACATTTGATGACAAAAATAGGTGGATTGAGTTCTACACTGAAACACAAACCATCAAATTCCAGATATTCAAGAGGAGCCCAAGGCCAGGTTGGACAGGGCAGTTTTCAGTAGCTAATCCAATTTTGAGGTTAATTCCAATTTTAAGCAGATAATCCCAATTTTTTAAGGAGTTAGTTCCAATTTTTTTAACTTGAGTTGCAAGTCTGTGAGAGCAGGATGTGTAAAGACTCTACCCACCACCCCTGTGATAAGAAGGGTTGTTTTTTGCTAAAAGGAATTCAGATTTTGTAGATTTTTCTAGTGCTGTGGAGTCCATAGTTGATTTAATACAGTGCTGAAGTTCAACCAGGTAATGTCTCACTGAGTGTACATTGAATATTGGAGGATTTTTTGGGTTCTAGACACTTCTAGAACCCAAAAAATTAAACTCTCCATAGCTATGGTAACATTTTTAATGATAACATCAGCTTTGTGATTCCCCCCTAGCCTGCTTCATGTGCTAGAGATCATTTATTCAGGTATGTAAATTCACATTTTGTAACTTTCCTTTTCTGCTGTTGAACTCCTTTCTTTCTGAAACGAGACATTTTTCAAGATAGATTTTTGAGAGGATTTAAATGCTCTTTTTTTTTGTTTGTTTTCAAGCAATTTGAAAATATTTTAATCTAGAGGTTACCATAAGTAAATATTCACTTCTAGCTCATGTGAAAGTTTTCCAAAGAGCGTGCCTGGAGCAGACTGACATTTCATGAGTGATGATTGTCTGGTTTATTTGGGCATTTTTATGCTGCTGACACATGTCAAATAAAATCAGAGGTTCTTCTATCTTTACAGCTATTCTTGGAAAAAAAAACAGAAACAAAAAACCCACCTCCCAGATTTCCTAGTTACAGTTTTCCATCTCTATATTTTGTAGCTGCATTCTGCGCTATTTTTGACAGTATAAGATTTCATATTTTTAAATTTGAGTATTTCCTGGAGTCCTGTGCTGCAATTACAGTGTCATCTACAACTGTGTGACCCCTTGAATGTAAAAACTTAACTTTAGGTTATGAATTCCCTCTGATTTCTTCAAGTAATTCCCAATAAAATTAACGTGACTTCTTGCAAAGATAAGACCAGCAGCATTTGCTCTTTGTATTTGGTTTATTATTGGATATTAATGAATATCTCTATTGTTGTCTCCCCCAGACAATTCCATGGTATTATTAAAATACAGTATCACCTGTTTCACTGGTGTGTTTTGTTGTAATTCTACTGAAGAAGAAATATATTAGCTCCTCTATTTTTCTTTATTTCATTGTCCTTTTTGTAAATTACTCTGTTGTTCTTCTGAGAAAACTTTTAATCCAGAAACAAGTCCAATAACAAATCTTACCTTTGTTTTCTCAAGCACTGCTGAATTTGCAACACTGTAAAAGCATAAAGCTTATTATTTAGTGCAGATAGAGGTGATGCCTTGTGTTCCTTTCCTTTTATTTTACTGGAAATGAAAATTCAGGCCAGTGTGAGCTTTATCACATTTCTGAACTCATTGAGTTATGAATCAAAGGGACACCTTAATTTTACAGCATTGCACTGAATCAGCTCTGTAAAAAAAAGAAACAGCAGGACCAGACTTTCCAAAGGAACATTTGGATTCTTGCACCTCCACTTCCACAGAACTCCTGAGTGCCTGCACAGGAAGGAGCAGGAATTAATTACCCTGTAATAATGCAGGCAGAGGCTTGAGATGCTTTGAACAGCAATTCCAAATATTCCAAAAGAGCCCTCCAATTCCCTGGAAATGAGAATTACATAGAGATGTTTATGCTCCTCTGGCAAACAATCTGTCAGGTATGAGGATCAAGCTGGGTTTCCTTCATCATGAGTTTTGTGTGGCAACTGGTTTGGGCACAAAGGCTGCTCAGCCAAGGAGGATGAGGAGGGGTGAAGTGAAGAGGGGCAGAAAGTTGCTCAGGAGGCAACAGAGTCAATACTTGTAGAGGTGAAAAGTTTATATCTATTTATATTTTTAAGGCTATGGCTGCAAAGCCTGGTCTCACCCTGCTTTTCCATGTCCCTCTGCTCTGGGACGCCACAGTCACATCCCAGCCTCCCTTTTTTCCTAAAACAGCATTTTGATTTATCAGTTCTGCATTCAGCCCTTTACACAAACACTTTGCTCACGTGATGCATGAAAAAAAAAAGGCAAAATGATAATTTGGACCTGATGTTTTCAATTTCTAATGCACCACTTCTTCTCTTGGGCTTAATTTTGGTAGGGAAATCTTGCCCAGACCTTCAGGGAGAACACTCAGGCCTAATTATCTTTGCCAACTGAAGCAAGTTTTTCATCTCTGCCTTAATAAGGATATTATGAAGAGCTAGTTAACAGTTTTAAAATCTGTAGAAAAGCATCTCTTGAATGAACTGAGAGAGTTTGTGTAAATTTTCCCTCTCTCTAATATATACCTCTACAGCAAGTGAAGGTGATGAGATTGTGGCTGTTATTTTTTTTTAAGGAGTCAGGTTCTATTTATAGCAGGCTGTGCAAATTGCTATGGATGACATGGATGAGAATCCCAATTTTTCACTTCTCTTTGCAGATGTGGAGTCTACCAGCCCTGTTCTAATTTGTATTATAATGGCTCTGCAGTTGGTTGTCTTAGGAGGTGCCCCTGTTAGGATACATTGCACCAACATGGAATTAATTTGGTGGTAAAACAGAAGAGTAGGATTAATAAGCATGAAAAACATGGAGCCTTAATTACCAGAGAGAACTTTCTTTTACTGGCTTGATTTCCAAGTGCACAACTTCTGTTTAACAGCAGAAGAAAAAAAAAAAAAAAAACCCACTGATGTAAAATAATAATATATGATATTCATATCATCATTCTGGAATTCAGTGTACATTGAAATTTTCAAAAACCACTTGCCTTTCAGTGTGAGAGCACATCTGCAGAAATAACTTCAGAGCCACACAGAACAGAACATGACTAATGTTGGGGCTCCTTGGAAATTATATGCTTTAGAGTGAAATTAATTAGGATTGTCTTCTTTGGTCCCTGGCTCTTCACATCTTTAGGTACAACAGTGTGTAAAGTGATACTCCCACTTAGCAGCTATTTCTCCTTAGTGCCTTTCTCCCTCTTCTTCTGGGGAGGATCCAGAGGGGAGGAGTGGATAATTGTTATTTTTATAGCCAGGAATTCTTCCTCTCCTCCTCCTCCTCATCCACCTGCTGCAGGGGGGCTGGAAGGAACTTTCAAGCACCATTTCCTCAGTGTTCTCCATCCTTCCTTCTTTTTTTCTTCCCTTCTTTTCTCAAAAAAAGCTTTGCTACCATAGCAGTGTTTCTCCCAGGTTTGGGGTTTTTTAAAACTAGTCAAAGAATTATTACAATTCTCACTTGTAATGTAATGTTGATTACATGATGCTCTTTTCCAAGCCAAATGTTTTTTTCTAGCAGGTTGTGTGCAAACTTTGCAGATCTGTTTTCCAGGCAAAACAGAAGAACTTTTTATTAATTTTTGGTTTTAATTTATTTTTCTTGGGGGGTAAAAAGTTTTAAATTAACCACCAAACAGAAAAGCCCATAGGAGCTAAGCATAAATTACTAATCTACTGGTTTCTAAAAATTGCATTTTGTAGGCAATTTGTTGAGAGGCCTTTGAGAATTTTGTTATTTATAAGAATGTTACAGTTCATTTATATTTTATGCAGACATAAAAAAATATCTTATTCCCAATTGTCAAAAAGCAAAAAAAAAGCCATAAACCAAACAACTCACCCACTCCCACTCCTCTTGGCAACTTATGGTAATAGTATCTTGTTTATTCCTTAATTTTAATAAAAATCTATTGAAAACTGCTTGAGTTGCCACCTCAGAGCTGATATTATAACCTTATTGAAAGATTATGGCAGTTTGGTAACTGCTCTGGACAAGAGAATTTGTTTCATTATTGTGTGTTGGGTTTGGATTCATTGTTTTGGTGGTTTTTATATTTTGGGTTATAACATGGGCTGCCACCAGAATTCTCCACTTTTAGATATGTATATATAGAGACAGATAGATAGATAGATAGATAGATAGATAGATAGATAGATAGATAGATAGATAGATAGATATCAGGAGCTTTTTAAAGGCTTTTTATAGGAGCTTTTTAAAAAAGAATAATATGAAAAAAATATAAATAATAGAATAATAGAATAATAGAATAATATGAAAAAAACATTCTTTGCTGATGGTTCTAAGGTCTTTGATGCCTGTAGATCCTAATGCAGGGCCCTGAGCTCACTGGGGTGGATTAAATCCCTTCCCAGCTGTCCCTGTGCTGCTTTGCATTTGTCAGGGCTCACCACCCTGAAATAAAATACATCCCTCCAAGTACTGAATTAGCCAAAGAAATTACTATAACAGAAGAGTACTTGGACCCCTGGTCAGCTGCAGGTTAACACAGAGAAAATCTGCCCTTCCATTTTGGAGGATATCCTATTTATGGTCTGGTACTTCAGTCCTTCATCTGTTTGAATTGTTGTTTAGGGGCTTCTCCCCTTAATTTCCCTAAGTTCTTTAACTATTGGGCATTTTTCTGTATTTGTTGGAAAAAACCAAATAATAATTTCCTAACCTTCCCTATCAAAATGAGCAATTCTATCCCTCACATGACCTCACTAAGGGAGATTCTTTCCCCTATTAAGCATTTATCACTTCAGAAAGCATTCCAAAATTATCTGCATAAATGACAGAACAAAGACTCTGCAGATCATCAGGGAGGGGCCCTCCAAGTAGTCCAAGTATGAAATATTGCAATGTTGTTCTGCCTCTATAAATGCCAAAGGACTGCCTTCCATGCAAGAGACAAAATCAGGGAAGCCAGGATTTTTCTAGAACTTGCAAAAACACACAAATTATTAGAACCTTGGGGAAATATCAGCACTCTAAGGTAGGAATAGGTCCCATCATTCCAGCTGGATGCTGCCAGAAATCCCTCAAGGCTGAGTAGAGCTAATGTAGGTCTTGGCTTTCAGTCCCAACAAAGACTTGATTGGGGTTTGGTTTGTCTGTCTGCCCTGTAGGTCAGATATTCCACCAGCTGATTCCTCCTTTTCACTCTTTTGTTATGTAAGAGATGAAATTTATCTTAGGGGCACAGAAATAAATCCCAGCATGGCTGATCTGCAGTGACACAGTGGCACGGTTGCCAATGGGAGTTAAAAAAATTAATCTCCTTCTGTGTCAGTTTGAACACAGCAATGGATATCACAGCTCCAAATAATCCCATTTTTTCAGCTGGTGAGTCTTTCCTGAATGAGATCAATCAGATATGAGCTGTGTTCACATAAAACACCACACTGACTTGGATTCTGGCTTTGATGATGGACTTCTTTTATAAAAGACCTTTAGAACACTTCAGAAGATTCGTAAAATCTTCCAGTCCCGTTAATTTTGTGCTTATGTGTTTAATGTAAACATATAATGTTGGCTAATTTACAAAGGGTAATTTCAACATTGTCCTTGACTTCACAAGGAAACTTTGAAACCAGCTGTTTGAAACAGGAAAGATGGTGAAAGCCTGTGAAAATATTTTAAAGGTACATTATTGCAGTCATTGAGTGAAGGCATGAGTTGAATTTGATGGCACATCCTTCTAAGTCCACTAAAGGATTTAAGGCCAAGGGGGCATTTTCTAATTTTTATTTTTATTGAAACAGAAACAGAAAAGAAACTAAAGCAAAACCAAAACCAAACACAAAAATACACCTCAAAACAAATACACAAACCTCTCTTTTTGGTCTGGATAAGGGAGATTATTCAATTTTCCTGCAGGTCAGCTTTAGCTCTGGCAGAGAATTGCCTCCTGCTTGATGTCCGTGTGTGACTCGGTGTCACATTTGTACTCCAGGTCGTGCTGGCACAGGAGCAAAACCATCAATCATGTGTTTCCACCCTGGGGTCTCAGGCACACTTGATATTCACCCTCAGGAATGTCACACTCAGACTCTGTCCTTCCAATGGATGCACAAATCAGGACTTTCTGAAACGACCTGACGCAAGGGAAGAGAACAAAATCAGGGCTGGATTTCGGAGTCCTTCACTCGGCATTGGTGGAATTCCTGCTGCTCCAAAAGTGTGCATGTGCTTCATGGAAACAGGAGAGCAAGAATTAGCTGCTGGGAAACAGGAGTTCAGCAGGAAATAAAACACAAGTTAATTTGGTTTTAAGAGTAATTGAAATTGTGGCATTCAGAGGTGTCTTCAGAGCAGACCAAAACTCACCCTGGCTGTCTGTAAGCCTTGATGGAACCAACAACCCTTTCTCATTTCATACCCATCACCCCACACATCATTTCTTTTCAAATCAAACCCTATTTATTCAGGGAATATTTTTCTTCCAGAGACTGCAGCATGGTTGCTGTGCTGCATAAATATCTAAGGGAAACATCTTCGAATCTGTTAGTGGAAATACTTCAGGCAAAGAGCCGGGGGTTTTGCTGTCCTGAAGCAGAGAGGCAGCAGCTTTGGTTTGTTAACTGTGTGTTTGGTTTTCTTTCATTTATTTACTGGAAATTTCACAGACTCACAGATGCATTTAGGTTGGAGAAGCCCTCTGAGGTGATCAACTCCAGGCTGCCCCTCTGTACTGCCAAGGCCACCCCTAATCCATGTCCCCAAGTGCCACATTCCCAGGTCTCTGAAGTCCTCCCAGGGATGGGGACTCCACTATTTCTTAAAACAAATCCCTGGTATTCAAGGGTTAAAAGTCTTTTCTGTCTGTTCAAAAGTGAATTTTCTTTCCAAGTTCTTATAGCACACTTGAATTTCCCTGAAAATTTTTCATCCACTGTTATCTGACAATCTGAATTGGAGATCTTATGCTTTCCTATTCTTGTGGATTGAATAAATATTTGTGTTTTCAAAAAATAATTATAAATTACAGTGTACAGCATATTAAACCAAACTATAATCTTTAGCAAAAATTGGCCACTACAAGGTAAAAAAGAAACCATTCAATTTGAGATTGCAAAAGGTAGAAGCTGACATTTTAGAAGGAATTTTTTCTCTGGAGAAAAATGACTTGTGACATTGATTCAACATAGAAAACTGAAATGCATTTGAAAAACTCATTTAAACTGAAATTATGTAGACAAGACTCTCAGAGATAAATCCTCATTCTTTAGAGAATGAGCTTAAATATGATATTTTCTCCACAAATCTCTTCTTACAAGTGTGATATTAAAGTCTGAGTGTCTATTCCAGTATATTAACTTGCAATAGTTATGTGAACTTTGTCATTACATACTGATGGTCATGACATGATTATTCCATGAACACTTTCTAAATATCTACCAAATCTTCAGTTGTTGTTTTGTCAGGTGTTTGTTTGGTTTTTTTTTTTCTTAAGGGAGGAAAAATTAAAAAAAAAAAAGAAAGGACAGCTCTGACATTAATATATGAGCATTCAAAACAGGCAGGGCCTTCTGAGAGTGTCTGTCATGGCTCTGCTCATTTTCTCCAACCCTAAGAATGGAAGGGCACAGCAGAAATCCCAGTGAAGGAGGCTCTGGAGAGGGAGAAAATCTGTTCTGCCCAGACCAGGTTCAAAAGATGGTAAAAATGGACAAAAATTACTGGTGTATTAATGTCAGGAAAATAAAGGTTCTTCTAAACGTAATTTTCTTTGTAAAGCAGTTTTTACTGGAATATTTTTGAAATCCTGAGTGAATTGCTCAGCACGTTTGCACGTTGGTGACACCAGGCTGTGCCTGAAGGGTGGGAATGAATCCAGTGGAATGCTGCAATAGGAAAAGGGGAAATGGTTTGAAATTAAAAGAGGGTCAGGTAAGACTGGATAGAAGGAAAAGGCTCCTTATAATGAGGTTGTTAAAACTTTGGGAGAGGTTTATCCAGAGAAGCTGTGGCTGCCCCATCCCTGGAACCTCTCAATGTCAGCTTGGACAGGGCTCTGAGCAACCCAGTCCAGTGGAAGATTTTCCTGTTCACTGAAGGAGGGCTGGAATGAGACCTTTAGAGGTCCCTTCCAACCCAAACTATTTTGTTGTTCTCTGATATATTTTTAACAAGGTTATCTTGGCACTGTCATAAAAACTCTATTTAATAGAACAGTATAAAATGAAATTTTCCATTTGATTTGACACTGATTTTTTTGTAACCTTACACTCTTCCCTCATCAAAACAGATCCCTTACCTTCCTTCTAATTTCCCTTCTTGACCTGTACATTAAGTACAATTTTACAATTTTCCCTTCTTGACCTGTACAATTTTAAAAGAGAGAAACTCAACTTCAAACACAACTGGATGGAAAACTCTTGCCAAAGGAAAGTTTGCAGCAAAGCAAATTCACTTTTAAAATATTTAATGATTTTTATCTGAATGGAGAGAAATAGCAAACATACCAAGGTTTTCCTCAATCAAGTACAGGAATTTCATAAATTTCATGAACTGATGTACATCATTGTAGGATTGATATCTTCTGGTTTGGGACTTGGGAGCAGTCATGGACAAAGTCCTGATGTTTGGAAGTCCTTGGTCAGATTCCTGAGTTTGACTTGGACTTAGATATGGAAGAATCCAGATCCATGAGATGGAGTGACCAACATCAGAACATTGGTCCCAGTGTTTTGAGAGTCTTATGGAAAACCTCAAAACTCTGGAAATATCAAGTTTGTGCTCACTGGAGGGCTGCTCTGAAATTAGGGGTGATCTCCAGCAGCAGGAATGACTTGAGAAGAAAGGATTTAAGATTAAGCCAATAAAAATGTCCAGGTTTTTCTTTTGCCTTGAACTAATTTTATTTGATAAATTGAGTCCTAAATAACTTTTCAAAAAGTGGAATGCTGTGTTTCAACTGAGCTTCTCTTCATGTGTCTTCTGAAAACAGCTACAGAAAAAACCCCAAACTTGTGGGACCTGAGCTGATTGCACAGACATCAATAGCATTTTGTAGGTGTCGTAAATGGCAACAGATTTTAGATCTGCAGATCTGCAAAGCAGCAAATGCCATAAATTCCTTGAGGTCTCTTATTGGAACAGATCATAGGCATGACACTCCGAGAGAAGCACTGTAGTGCAAGTTTTTTTCAAAGGCTGAACGTGTTTTCTAACAAAGTAATTAATGTCCTTGAAAATAAGAAGCCCTAACCCCCCATTTATATTCAGTCAATTACCTCAGGCAATATATTGTGTAAACACTGGAGGCAAACATTGTTCCTCACTTACAGGAACCTGGACTTTCTCTTTTAAAATGGTTTTACAGCTTGCTGTTTGCATGATCTCAGAATCTTTAGATGCACTTTTAAGCCCAAAACAAGGACTTGGTTTTATTTTTAGATTTGCCAAATAAACCTCTCTAGGAAAAGCTCCATCCTTAACCTCTCTCCTCCTGTAGTGCTGTTAACTAAAGAGGAAAACCAGGTACAAGGAGGGGAATTTTCTGTCCTTTGGAGAGAGTGAGAAGGAAATCTGCATAAGCTCTATCACCAGTTGGACTTGTTGTGACAGTTCCTGATAATTAATGTCTTTGCAGAACAGGGATCAACAGGCTGTAAACTTCAGAGATAATCACATCTGTGTGAATTTCAATTTCTAGGGGAGCAGTGGATAATTAATGCTCCTAATAAGCATGAGCAGCTTAGTGAAAGAACAGAGTTTATATTTATAAACAACTTTTTTGTCAGGAAGGCTCTCAGCCCTGCTCATGGACCATATCAGCACCTACAAACTGCAGCCAACGCTGATGGAGAGAAACTCCTTTCTAGTCCAATTCTCTAAAGTGTGCTTTTATTGTTTATTTCTCTAACTGCTTTTTCCAACCGCATTTAATTAGCATTGGAAATTAATCACTTCGGAGCTTAAATACTTATAAGCCAATATGGTTCAGTGGGAACCATTTGTTTGTCACAGTAGATAATTGAACACAACCTTAAAAATAAATTGATGTGTTCCTTTAGTAAGTCTTGCACTGATTGAAATGGCAGATGGGCACAACCCCAGCTTTAGACAGTGAAACTGGTCAGCCTGTGAAGCTCACAGGACTTCTGGGACACTTGTGGCAATGCCAACACTTTCCAGCCCTCACTCAAGTAACAACAATCTAGTTGGTCTGCCTTTATTGACACTGAATTTTATCCCATTCCTTCAGGTAATGTGCTTTATAACTCAGTGATTTCATCTATTTATTTATTTATCCATCCCTAGTCCAAGGCCAGATTGGAGGGAGCTTGGAGCACCCTGAGATAGTGGAAGGTGTCCCTGCTCATGGCAGGGGTGGAATGAGGTGAGATTTAAGGTCCCTTCTAACTCAGACCATTCTATAATTCTGTGGTTTTTAATAGTGCTTCTGAGTATACTCTTTAAACTTCTCAGCTCTTATAGCTGGGTGAAAAGGGATCAGCCTCATTTTAGGAAATTTTGTTTTCAGCACTTACAAAGGAAAAAGATCCATTGTGCCCTGCCTAAAATGCAGCAGAATTGCATAATATCTCCTTTTCCTTTTTTATTTCCTGACAGTTTCTTCAAGCTACTATTCCAAGAGCTGGTATTTTTAATTTTCCTATTTACTGCGTGTGCCACTGTGTTGTGCCATGTGAAGAGCTCGAATCCTGTGCTTTCTTAATGCTGCAACCATTGTTTTAAGCACAATTCAAGGGTTTAGATCTTTTTCTTAAGGAAGTGGAATTTTCCTTCAGGAACAGTTGAACAAAAGCTGGATATTTTATATCTAATTCAGGAAATATTTGGCACATCCCATTTACTTTAGAAAGATTATTTCCATGGAGACTGTACTGGTTCCTTGAGGAGGAAGGCACAAAACATCATTTGTAAATCAAAATCTTCTGCAAACGTAAACAGAAATCATCTCTTATGTTTATTGAGCAAAACCAATTAGAGAGTTTCAACTAATCTCCTCAGGAGCCCAGTCCTCTGGAAAAATGCTTTTCTTTTAAGTGTCTAAAGTGGTCAATAACAGCTGGATACACTTTTTGGAGACTCACTTGCTGCACAAGCCTTGCTCCCAATCCCGTGCTAAGCTGAATGTGTTGCTCTGTGGTTTCCTTTGTACAATTGCTCATCACCCCGTGAAAGAGTATTAAATAAAAAAGAAGATTTTTAATGCGTCAGAGCCTGCTAATCAGAGCTGCTTTATTACATTTTGGTGGAGTAAGTGTGCTAATGACTGCATAATGTGTTTGCACTGCAATGTGATTTCACTGCAGCTCCTTTGAAAGCCTAATTGTGCCCAGCTGCCTGGGTTTGTGTGATGGACATGATGAGTATCAGCTGATACTCAGCATCTCCCTGCTAATGCAGGGTCCAGGAGGAGCTTGGGCTGGATTGTTTACTCCAATTTAGCTCCCACAAAAGGGACTGTGCCATCAGCAGTCGCTGTAACACCTAATGAATTGCTGCTGGGATTTTGCTTTGTGTGCCAATTAAGTGCTGGATGAGCCTGAGCCAGCGTCAGGTTTGGGAAACACTTGTTATGCAGAGTAAAGAAGAGTGTGTTATTAATTGTACTTCATGTTTGTGGGGCTTCTCTTGTGTAGGGATGACAAACATGCTTGGAAATTTTGAGGTATTCATGATCATCAGGACACTGAAAGGAAATTGAGAGGCACTGGAAATGACTGTTTAAATTTATGCAACAGAATCTAAAACTAGGTGTAAGTATCCTAAGATCAGACTCCTGCTTCCAGCACCAAATTATTTCCAAAGCCTGGAAAATCCCAGACTTCATGTCAAGGATTAAGCTTCTTGTTAAACTGAGTCACCAGAATTAGTCTGATAATAAAATGTGCAGACACCCCATGTCATGTGGAAACACAGTGAAAATGAAACCATAGTTAATTTTTCTTTACTATGATGTGATTTACAAAGGATGAGGAATTCTTGCCTAGCCCAATGCCCAGGGACAGATCCTGCAGTGCATGTCAGGTTAGCCATGGACACATATTGGGATACAGACACGTGCAGACAGGCTCAAACCTGGGTTTGAGCATTGGTTCAACCTCTTTTCTCCGAGAACCAGATCCACCTACCTGCTGAAGCACAGCTTCTCCCAAAGGTGTAACCTAATCATCAAATGAGCAACAATTCAGAGCCATGCAAATAAGCATAAAGAAATGCCAGTGTAAAACAAGCTAGATAAGCATCAGTCTGTACTATTTTTTATATATATATATATATATATCAGGCTGTGCTTCCAAAACTTCTCCTAGAGAAATAATTGGGGGTGGAACTAAATGATCTTTAATGTTCTCTTTCCAGCTCAAACCATTCTGGGATTCTATGGTTGATTCTAAGTGCTCAGAAACACTGGATTGGTACAGAGCTACCTTTCATGCAGCCCATAAAAGTTAAAAGGAATTATAATCACTGTGCATTCAGCTGCTCATTTGACCTGGTAGAACTTTGAGGCAACAGATGGAAACTGAAAAGTTTCAGTGGGGATGAGGTATTAGGCAGAGCTGCTGCTGTCAGGATATCATTAGACAAGACCTTGATAGCAGCTGCCCATCTCCTGCTGACTGAATCACTCTGGTTCAGAGCTCATCCCAACAGTGGAAAAATTTTGCACTTTCTGGGACACCTTTGGGAGGAAACCACAGTGCAGGAGACACCTCTGAAGCAACTAATAATTTGATTTAAATAAGGGATAATCACAGAGATTTGGTCAGCTATGCCATGAGCAAAGCCATCGCTTGCTTACGTTGGTGAGTTAAGATCATTGAACAAATTTTGAAGTCGGAATTATTGAACAAAACAGCTCCTTGGAGGGGTGGAATCAGCACAGCTGGGGGCCAGTGGAGCTGTTTAGATGTCTGTACTTGGGCTATAAGCACTGTGAGAAATGATGGAGCCTGACACCTTTCCAGGAGGGATGGGAGTGGCCCAGACCAGAGTTCTGTAGCTCTGTGGCACTGGCCTAAAATTGCCAGACATGCATTCCTTGCTTGGAATGTTGTGTGCATATGTTTGTGTGCAGCAGGGAATATAACCTGCTGCCTTGCTATATAATTTTTAGATTTTTTGTCGCTGGCTGACACAGTCTGTTCTCGCTGACACCCAACCCCAAGGGCTTCCTGATGGAAGCACTGAAGGGATTGTGAGAAATGATTCCTGTTGCTCAGGGGTATCACAGCTGTGCTGACATGTCCACTGGATAGCAGGGATGGAGGGATTTCTGCCCCAATCTGAGTATTTAATATCAGATTGGCAGGGGATTGGGCACACATTTAAAGCCATGTGTAAATCCACAGCACAAGAGGGAACGGCCTCAGGAGGGGCCAGGGGAGGCTCAGGTTGGACACCAGGAGGAATTTCTGCATGGAAAGGGTGCTCAGGCCTTGGCAGGGGATGCTCAGGGAGGTGCTGTGTTGCTTTGATTTTTTTAATATTTTCTAAACATTCTGATGTTGACATTTTTGTAGCGAACTTTCTCGCTTTCTGTAAATAACTCATTGTTTTGCACTCTTTTATGGAGGAGGAGAAATTTGATGGACTGTTGGTTTGTCCAGCGTCATTGGAGAGGTGGCACTGTCACCCTCCAATCCACTGTCACTTTCAGAAATCTGTGGATGTTAGAGTCAAAAAATAAACTTCCCTTTTTTTCCCTTCACCTTGAGAAAAGTGGTGCGCACCTGTGTTCTTTCGTGTCCTATAGTGACAGTGTTGGAATCCCCATCCCTGGAGGTGTCCCAGGAACACCTGGGACAAGGTGGACATCAGGCACAGCTTGGACTCGATGGCCCTGGAGGGCTTTTCCAACCTCAATTATTCTGAGATTCTTGGAAAAAACACATTAGCCTTTCTGTATTGTTCATTCCAGTTCTGCACACAGTATTAATTCACTTCTCTCCCTGCACAGGACTGGAAGTTTTCCCTCAGATTTTGGTCTCAATGCAGATTTGTTGCTCTGAAGCCAAAGATATCCACCCATGAACTCAAATAATTAACCCTTTCTGACCCCCCGTGCCTCCAGAAGAGCTCTAGTTTGAGGTTCTGCTTTCAAACAATCATTTCGTGGTTGTTAGTTGTTATTCTTACAGCATAACTCTTGGGATGTAAATGAGAACTGTCTCTATCTACCTGTGTTATCTGAGTTTCTTTTTTGCATATTCTAATTGATTAGGTTGAAAATAAATGACAGTGTTCCGTTTTCTTAGGCAGAACGGGGGCATATTAATTCACTTATTCTGTAACACTGGTAAATAATGATGATTTACTCCTCATTTGCACAGGAAAATATTCAAGCAGCTTCTGGCTACCAATGAACACTCTGGGAAGCAATTGAAAATGATCAGTAAACCTTTTTTTTTTCCTTACTGACAGTTCAAGTGTCACGAGCAAGCACTAATATTTATTGAAACTCAGCTTTAGTGCTGAAAAAAGACGAGCAGGACCTGCTCCATTTCTGTACCTTTTAAAACACTGCCTCTTTGTTCCTTTGTCCTGGCTACATGTGACATTTTCCTTTTAAAGCTGAAACATGGGAAGGCAAATGTCCCCTGCAGACCCTGGACTAGTCAAAGAGCTGTCTTCTTTTTGTTGTTTCTTCCGGAAACAGCGCTTTGAAAGAAATCACTGTTGTAGAACCAATTAGGTTCTTTAGGTGGATCATTTCTCAGTCACTGGAATAATGAATTCCCATTTGCTCAAAGGGTTGCATTCACCCTTCAGTGGCTAAACAAACAGGAATTCATTGCCACAGCTAGGCAACCAAAATTACTTATGCATTCTTTTCAGAATCTTTCTTTTTTCATCTTTATTCAATTCACCATAAAGATTATTGTTTAATGAGGGGGAAGTTCAATTGGAGCCAAATGAAAAGGCACAAGCCTTCTAAGCCAGAGTATATTTTTCAGAAGTGGCTTATTTGTCAGCCTCTTGCAAATTTGCATTTGGGGTGGATTTCTTTGTTAGTCAAACCACAAATGGAACATTCGTTTTTTGGCTTTTTGCAGGATTTCAGTTTCCTGGACACAGAAAGGAGAAACTGTGTTCCTCAAAACTAATAATGGAAATTAAATATTAAATATACATGATATTATAAGATATTGCATTGCCTATTATATATTATATATAATAAAATAAAGTATAGTTTGAAGGTGTTCACAGGATGAATCACCACTCTGGTCATCAAACCTTTCTGCTTTTTCCCATTGTTTGTTGATAATAACATAATTGTCTACTATATCTGCTTTGATTTATGGGGGGGAAAAAGCCTTATGGCTATGTCAGGGTTAATTGAATCATAATCAGTCTTCTTCTGGAAATCAGATTTGTGCCTGAAGTGGAGTCATCTGACCATCTGTAATAGCTGGCTAAATGCTCAAATGAAAATGTAATTGTGGTGTTTGCTTCTTTTCAGCTTGTTATTTCTCCATATCATTTAGGAGCCAAAGTTCAGGGAAGATGCAGTTACCAGAAAGATCACTTTATAACATTTGTGTCTTTTGCATCTACCTCACTGCTGAACTTCACAGTAAATCCAGTTAGGGAGAGGAGCTACAGAAAATACAGCAAATTGTATTTGTTTTCTAATAAAGGTCAGCTGAATCTTGAAAATTATGAGAAATAACTCTCTGTGTACGGTTTTTGTACGGTTTTATATTGTGTTTCGCTCATTGTAATTTAAAAATGTGTTTAGATCATTGCAGTAAATCAAGCTCACAGGGACTTGAGTCCCATTTTCCAGTCAGCCTCTTGGGATATGGCTGTCCCTGCAGTGCTCAGCTTAGGTAAGGCAGTTGGCCTCCAAAATCTTAAGCACAGCTTATGTTCCATGGAAGTCAAACAGGAAAATTCTTGGACACTGAATATCATCATATGGTTTAAGTTTTAAATTCATTCACCTGCAAATTTTTCAAAAATCAGAGAAACAAACTAAGCAGCTCTGCAGAGGGAGAGTGAGGTTTTAGCTCTGCTGCTGCTCTTCTTTAAGAAATGTTTACCTCTTTGGAGAATGATTTTAGAGACCATATTGTGTTTCGCTCATTGTAATTTAAAAATGTGTTTAGATCATTGCAGTAAATCAAGCTCACAGGGACTTGAGTCCCATTTTCCAGTCAGCCTCTTGGGATATGGCTGTCCCTGCAATGCTCAGCTTAGGTAAGGCAGTTGGCCTCCAAAATCTTAAGCACAGCTTATGTTCCATGGAAGTCAAACAGGAAAATTCTTGGACACTGAATATCATATGGTTTAAGTTTTAAATTCATTCACCTGCAAATTTTTCAGAAATCAGAGAAACAAACTAAGCAGCTCTGCAGAGGGAGAGTGAGGTTTTAGCTCTGCTGCTGCTCTTCTTTAAGAAATGTTTACCTCTTTGGAGAATGATTTTAGAGGCCAGACACTATTGGAAGGAATCTTGTAGAGATGTACTCTGTACTTTCTCATGGGGGAATATAAATTATTTTATGAAACTTTTTTCTTTTTAAGCCAATGCTTTAAAAGTTAAAAAGCGAGTCCCACAGGGCAGGAAAGAGTGAATATATGTTTTGCTCACTGACTGGAAGACAGTGACCTTCCCCAAACTTTGATAGTCCAACTCCTACCTGGTGGCCCCAAAGCTCAGAGGGAATTTCACTCCTGTACTTTATAACACCGGATTTTCTCCCCCAGTTCCTGCCTCTGAGCTTTTGCCACTGCATCCTCCTCACCCAGGAGTTCAAGTGTGGCAGGGACTTGACAAAGTAGGTGTGAGATGCTGTCACCCTTTATCATTGTCATTCTCTGGTTCCACCTCAGTGAATTATTTTACCAAAGTCATTTACGGCGCTAAACAATTTCACAGAGTGGAGCCATTTGCCAATTACATCTTTTACTTCCCCTGCATTTGTTCCCCATCACTTCTTTATGTGAAATGACCCCTTGCTAGGCAGAGGAGTAATTGTTTTCTCAGTAGAGCACCGATCAATGGAGGGCTTCTGCCCTGCACTCTTGATTAGGAATTAGTTTCCTATTGGAAAAAAAACAACAACAAAAAAAGTTGATTTCCTTTAAGGTTTTCACTGTTTATTAGTGTGATTGAGCTAAGTTAGTAAGAGAGTGTTATGAATCTGGACAGCCCTGCTCCAACCTGCAGATTATGCTCCTCATCATTTTTGCTGATGGCCACTAAAATATCTGGACAACGTCAGCATCTGTGAGCCTGAAAGGTTAAAAATAAAATTAATGCCCACAGTGTTTGGTGGAGAGACCATTCCTTGTACTTTGGTGTTGTTTTCCAACTTCATTTATCTTTCATCCTCTGTTAGTCCTTTTTATTTTTGACCAAAAAAGAATAATCCCAAGGGCAGACTTCTAAATAAAACAAGTGATAAAATAAATTTAAAGGGTCCAGGTCAAGGAAAAGGCTCTGCTCCCTCACCTCCACAGGCAGAAAGTAAGTAGGCTGTGTTCATCCAAAGAACAGGAGATACTTTTCTCTCAGGAGAATTATTCATTGGTTTTGTACAGTTAATTTTGTCTGAAGCAGCCCCTGTGATTTGAGCAGCTCCTTCCAGAAAGGAAAAACAAAGCAGAAAAATCCACATTTAGAGCCACACTGGGCACCTCTCTCATGTCATCACTCTCTGGCCCTAAAAAAAAATCACTTTGCATGTTTCTCTGTTCTCTAACTGCACTTTTGTTGTTGTTTGGTGAGGAAATGCTGAAGCCACATCAGAAAAACTGCTCATGTGTTCTGGGCTTTCTGTAAGAGATATTAAACATATTCCTGCTGGGGTTTTAATGGGAATTGAAAGGCCTAAACAGGCTCCTCCAAGCAAGTCCAAAATCAGTTACTGTGGGGAAAAAAATCAATGGTTAAGGAAGAGTCTAATTTACTACTTTTCAGCACTTTTGTTTGCTCTCCTTTCTTAGGCAAACATGAAACCAGAGAAAGAAAATCTATAATCCACCCAGACTGGGGTATTTTAAATCCTGTTTGAAAGCAAAGTTGCTGTCAACAAAAAGTATGGTACAGTATTTTTTTTAAATACTGTGATGAGTCTCATCACCATTTAAAAGTGGGGGGATTCATTTGAAAAGCTGATAGACACCAAGATTTAATATCTGTGATAATTACCAACACATTTAACAATAGTGGGAGAGCAACTACAACTTTCTATAGAATTTTATATCCTCCCAGCCCCTTTGTAGGAGCTCCAATTTCCTTTCTGCTGTACATAATCAACAAATTTTATCGGTTCATCCGTTCAATATGGAATAATTGGTGTCATCCCTTCAATATGGAATAAAAAAGAATCAATATCAGAACAACCATAAACAAAAAAAAAAAGGGTCAGGATGGGAGGGTAAGAATAATTTGGTACAATAACTCAACGTGGTTATTTGGACAACAGGACAACAGTTTTGGTTAAACAGAAAGGATGAATGTCTACAAACATTTTTACAGGTTTTTAAAGAGGCATTTTTAGAAGTATCTCAAAGGTTCTTTCCTTTTTCCCTCATATTTGAATTTTTCCCAAATGAGGATTCCAGCGTGTTTGGGGTACAATTTTGTCTGTCAGGAGGAATTTGTGCAGCAAAGTGGAGAGGAAGTGCAGGGAATGGTTTGTAACTGGGCAGGGGGAGCATGACTGAGGTGTGGAACACATGGGCTGTGAGGTGGATTATTTATAGTGCAGTTTACAGTAATTTGTGGCTTTTGAGTGTATTTCAAGAGTCACAAATCAAAAAAGTATGAAACATCCTTCTATATAGCTGTCAAAGCAAAGTGAATGATATTTAACAGTTCTCTTGACATTCTATAGAAAATCAGTATTTTGGAAGCTTCAGAACATAAGTTTAAAGCTCTGCTTCTTACCCATGTTACATAAAAAATGTATAAATAGATTTTTTTTGTTGTTTAAAAAGAATAGAATAAAAATTTGTGCAAAAGGTAAAAAAAAAAAATCCTGCAGCATATTCAAGCAGTAGGAACAAAGCTGAGGGGTTTTTTTAACTTATTAAAATATATTAATTTTATAATCATATGAACAATGAATAGCATTGTTGAAGAGCTAACAAATATAGGATAATATAGGGTCATGTTAAAAGAGTACTTTTATTATCTGAGATTTTAATAAAAAATTTAAAATTTAATAAATTAAATTTATCTTTTAGATAATGGGAGTCTAAATTGATGTCAGAATTATGAAGCTCAACTAAATATTACCCTTCTGGAATAAGTAACTCCATTGGTGGCTGCTCAAATATGGACAAATCTTATCCTTCTTATTCTTTAAAGAGAATTTCTGGAGAAAATTTTGAAGTATTAGATTTGAACAGTAAAAACATTAAAAGACTTTCAAATATTTTGGGTTTAAATATTTGGAATTGTTAAGTTGGATTTGGACTCATTAAAGTCCAAATTGAAGTTTTTGAGGAAAGGGAATAAACTGTTTCCTTGGAAGATTGAAGGGAATAAATGGACAAAAGTTGGGTCTGGGAAAAGCTGCCTGGTGACACCTTTTATTTTTTGGTAGTTTTTTGTGCAAGTAAATTCTTTAATTTCTATGAAGATGCAGATGAAAAGATTTATTATGGAGAATGACTAAGTATTCCCGGTGGAAATAGAAAAGTTTTAACTTTGTGGCCCCTTTTTCAAGATTGCATTTCAAAAGAAAAAAAAAAAGAAAGAGGAAAAAGAAGCAAATCAGGTTCTAATAAAAGGATGATAATGATGATCCTGAATTTACACAAGCTCCCAGGACAGCCAATAGTCCAATAATTAGAGCATGTGCCTCAATCAGCATTCAGGTCCCTGTCCCATTTACTTTAAAGCAAATTCACCCACTCAGGAAGTTCACATCCACAGGAACCCTCCATACTCCCACCAGGGTTCCCCTGGAAACTCTTCTTCCCAGAAATCCCAGCCAGAACTTGCAGTGAAGATGTCATTGAAATCAGGCAATTCCTCAGACTGGTTTGTCAATGTCTAAAACAAATGAATATGTTCATAAAAATCACCTTTGTGTTTTTATCTAGGTATTCTTGTATTTTAAAATATTTCAATTTTACAATTAATTTCCACAATGGTCTTTCATTTGTATTGTCAGCTGGATCCCAGCTGCTTTGGGACAGGAATTTGTGGGTTATATTTATGTACATGGAGGGGTTTTTTGGGAATTGCACTATCATCCATTAAAATCCCTTATCTCCATTGATGAATTACAGATGATACAATCAATCAAGGAGATTATTAGAGATTATTGTGATAATGTCTAATTTAACTGGGCTCACTTGGGCTGGTAAACACTCACAGTGGGGAGAGGAAGAGAGGAAGAGGAAGGTGGGAAGGGATTTTTTTTTTCAGGGAAATTATGTCTGTTATTCCACCTGGTTTTGATACTGATGCTTCCCCCAGCATAGCTCCTAAAATGCAGATATTGCTGAATGAATAATAAAATAGATGTCACATTTCTGCTTTTGGGAATTAGTGTGGCTTTTCAAGCACATGTTAGCCATAATGAGGCTAAAGATTAAAACATTAATACCCTGGTTTTCCTTTCAAATAAATCAAAGATACCCATTGACTTACAAAAATCCGGCTTTTAAAAAATCCTTTCAAGCTGAAGGTTTGCAGTAGAAGATCTGGCCTAATAGAAGGGGAAGCTATTTAATGTGAGTAACTGCTTGTCTTTGAAATTCAAATTGGGAATCTCAGTTCCCCCCATTGCTGCACTGTTTGTTTCCAGCTCTCAGGGGGAATAGGTACCAAGTGGAGGGAAGGTGCCTTTTTGGTTCATTTCTGGCTTTGACAGGTTCAAAAAAATAACCATGCTCTTTTGGAAAGGCTGGAATTTCCCAACCATTCATTCTAATATGTCCTCTTTTAAATAATAGAATAGGGTTTTTTTGTTACCACAGAAAAATTGAGTAGTTTTAAATTTTTTTTTCATTTATTTTTTTTAGGACTTGTTGTTTTAAAGATATCTGAAGATTGTTACTTATCCTGTGTGACTTGTGACATGGCAATTACAGATGATTGGATGCCAGAAACTCCTTGAAATTACTGTCAAAGCCTTGGAATTACTGTCAAGGTTTGACATCTCAGGACTGTTTCTTGGAAGAGGTGGTGGAAAAGGCTCCTCAAGATGGTGTGAAATCACAAATATCTCAGTGACTGAAAGAAGTGGGGCACTCTATTGCATAGAATTGTGAAAACAATATGAACTGAACTTCTGCAAGCACATTTTGAAGCTGAAACAATAGGGATGGTTGTACATGGGGAGGGCAATTGTTAGCAAATCTTACCAGGGATCCACCTGTCTGTATAAAAAATATTGATCAGTTTTCTTACAGAGGGTACCTTGTCCAGTTATGAACAATTCTACATGGACCAAAAATAAGGATTGAGCAGGATCAAGGGTTAGCTCAATGCACAGATGGGGTTTTTCCTTTTCCACAGTCAGAAATTTTTCAATTGCAGGGTCATGATGCATTTTTTTTGTTTGATTTTTGCACATGGAAAGCAGGGATATCAATTCTTACGGGAATAAATCACACAGACTCCATTTTCTTCATGGTGGAAAAAGCCCATTTTTTATTCACATAACTCCTTTTTATACAGTTTTACAGACCTTGTGTGGGACTCCAATTGGTCAGTAGCTTTCTTGCCAATTACTTTTATTGTTAGTAACAAGTTGTTATTCTGTATTGATTGGTCACTCAAACTCTTGGTGTCTACGTGCAGGGACAGTTGTTTGTGAGAAACAGTTTTCATTTTTCTTTCTAACAGTGTAAAAACAGTTTATACAGGTGCTAGTTGTTTTCTTCACCCAGGAATAATTTATTATGTTAATTAATTGCTCACACCAGGATTCCTTTCATGTAGGAACTTGCCAAGTGCTAGCTTGACAGGCCAGCCCCTGATTCCAGGAGAGCAGGTTTGATTTTATGAAACCTTTCTCTATGACTTTTCTACTTTGCTGCAACAATTCTTGCTGTCAATCCCAGGTGCTCTGACTGGGATCTCCTCTGATCTCAGAGGAGATCCCAACCCCACTGGAGAGCAGCACTGCAGCCAGGACCTTGCTGCCAGGAGAGACCAGCAGTGCCTGGAATGGCCCTGGATATTCCTGGCAGGATGGAGTCACCCTTCCCCAGCTGCACATCCCCCCCACACAGAGCACCAGGAATGGGATCCCTCCTTTCCCCTAGGGTCCTGTGGCAAGGAGAATCCACCTCTGTTTCTGACCCATCCAGGGCTGCCACTGTCATGTTTTATGAAAAATCCCTTCTCCAGGATTTTTCCCCTGAGAAGCCTCAGAAAACAAATTTAAACAACAATTTTCTGATTGCTTGGAATGTGGTTTGGAGGTTGAACCAATCTTTGATTGGTTCCGTGTGAATTGTTTTTAATTAAGGACCAATCCCAGTCCAGCCGTGTCAGGATTCTGCTCAGTCACAAGTTTTCATGATCATTCTTGTTTAGCCTTCTGATGTCTCCTTTCTCTTTCTCTAGTATAGTTTTAGTATAGCATTTTCTTTTAATATAATATCAAAAAATAATAAATCAGCCTTCTGAGAGCTTGGAGTCAATCCTCATCTCTCACCTCATCCTGGGGACCTCACAACAACACCACAACACAGCACCACAGGAGGGTTGGATGCAAAAGCAGAAGATGCTGGAGATGCTTCTTCTCCTGAGGTTTCCTGAGATGCTTCTTAGATATTTCCACAGGGAATGATGAATGCCTGAAGGGGCTGAAGAAAGGAAGGCTTTGGTTGGCTTCCAAGTGCTGGACACTTGGAGAGAGAAAAAAGGATAAAAGCATGGAAAAGGGATGTCCCCATCCTATTTTGCAGCACCCCAGCTCTGTCATTTATTTACCTTAAGCCACTTGGCTTATTTAAATCTTTTTTGTGACTTCTTTTCTTTCATTAGGAGTGAATTCTGCACTGCCAAGACATTTGAACTGCCATGGGGAATAGGCAGTGGAAATGTGGGAAAATCTGCCTGCGGAAATATGGGAAAATCTTTATTCCAGGCTGGTTCCACGTGGCTGGAGGGGCAGGTGTTTATTGCAGTGGGGCTCCCTGGATAACTCTGGGCATGATCCAGGTCCTGACTGTGCACCAGCCCCACAAGGGCTTCCCTTCATCCCTTTTCCTGTGGAAAAGCTGGGCCAGAAGCAGCTCCGTGATGCCACTTTAAATGTGCCCTGTCCAATCAACTGTTCCCAGTCTGTGTGATGTGTTTATTTTATATAAACTTGGTATAATAACTTATCATAGAGGAGGATTCAGTCTGCATGATCCCATGTGAAAAACTGGATATTAGCACTGGGGGAATTCCATGGCAGTGTCATAAACACTACAAGACAAAGAATAAAAATTAAAGATAATTAAATAAAATTTTAAAAAATAAAATTTAAAAAACAACATTTAGAAATAATGTAAGATGAAAAATTAGGAAGAAAACTACTTAGCCTCATTTGTGCTCAGACCTATGCCAATCCAAAATGCCATCACCACTTTTCCATTGTAAGGAACGTGGTAAGAAATTTAAACACAGCAAAATTAGTTGACAGTAAATGTAGAAATTATGAGGATTTTTAATAATAATTAATCAGTGAAACCTGCTTTCTCAAGGAGCCATCAATTGGGTTGAATTCATGGATTTTAAAGAATATTTTACAATATAATGTGCTGCATACAAAGTAGACCTCAACAACAGCATTAACTTGTATTTATCTGGAATTAAAATCCCCTTGAGAAGTAAGCCACCTTTGCTGCTGAGGTACACAAATAAAATATGGTAAGGCATAAAAAAATAATTAGCTTGTCAATAAATATGATGATGTTCATCAGATTTCAAAATAGGAAATTTTAAAATCTTTATTTTAAAACAGGCAACATAATCCTGGCATATTCCACTTTATGGCCAGGTGATGGGCAAAGCAAAGCCCAGATCAATGGTTCAGGGGAGGATAAAGCCCTTTCAGAGCCTTGCAAGGTGTGCCAGCTGCAATGGCATTTCACAACACTGACATTAAGGTTCCTTTACAATATTTTCAGGAATTTTATTACTTTCTGTGATTTTGGTCCTTCCTAAGAACCGAAGTCTTAGCTCATTCTTAGGCTGAGGAAACGACTTGTCAGTTTGAAGACTGCTTAATTTTTAGGGATTCAAAATTGATGCCTTTTCAGTTGCTATCTTGGAGGGATTTTTCCACCACCTTTTAACAAAAAATGGTCATAACTTGAGGGGATCAAATTATTTTCCTATTCTGACAGACAAAAACATCAGCTGATTTACAGAGAAATCATTAACTCTCCCCAGCATGGCAGCTATTTTGAAGGATGTGAACACAAACCTTTCTTCTGAAAAAGCAATTTGATGAAATCTGCTGCAGTAAAGCAAATTTCAGCCTGATCTTCTCAGGTCACCCTTTGCTGTCTCAAGGTGTTCCTGCAATTTGGAGAAACCACTCCAAACCAAGGTACCAAACTGATTCAGGTTGCAACCACCTGCTTATCCCAAGAGCTATTTGTAATCTAGATTACTTCTTTTCTGTTTCTTTTTGTTTGTTTGTTTGTTTATCTTGTTGGTGGTGTTATTTCAGGGGCTTTTTTTCTTTTTATTTTTTTTATGTTTAACTGATCAGTAATAAGGGTTGTGTCCTCAATTCAGGGTGGCAGCAACCCACAGAAGTGATTTCAGAAAATGCCTGAATTGCTGAACCCAGAACCTTTTCAAGCACCACCTTGAACTCCCTTTTTCATAATTACTGCACCAATCTCTGCACACACACCTATAATTATAAACAAACCACAGAGTGGGAAAAACCAATTATATTATTCCTAGAATTAGGCAGATGAATGTCCACCAGATTTTCTCTAAGAAAGCAAGGAAGATTGTTTAGATTGTTAGAAACTCATCTATCAATCAACTTTATTTTTCATTTCTCCCCTCTTTTTTTTTTTTTTTTTTGGAAAAAAAACCTCAATTTTTTTTTAGGCTGCTCAGCTGTGGAATCAGTAAAATAAAAGAACCCATCAGATGCTTTTAGCTGGGAGAACTTAATTCAATTTTCCACCTGTAGATGAAGGTACTTATTTCAGCCACTTGAAGAGGGACTCAGGATGCAAAATCCTGTTGCCATCTCTGTTGTTCTGCTTTATTTCCTCTCTTTGTGCATTGTCAGTTGTTGCCTGTGTTAAATTATTTATCTTATCATTAAAAAAAAGTTTCTGTGTGCCACAGAACCAGAAAATCAGCAACAGAGTGTAAATTCCAGCATTCTTTTTTTATTTCTCAGTGCATTAAATTTTTTAAATTTCAGTCTGTTTTATACTTTTTCTTTTTCAGCCCAGTTTTTTATATGATCCTCTCTTTCCATTCATGCCATTAATATTTTCTGCTCTCAGTAGCTTGAGGTTTTGCATTCTTTTCTGCCCTGTATTCAATTAATTGTGAATGTTCTTCATTCCCCCCTGGTTGCTATATTTCCAACCACGTAAGAATCCCTGATTGCAATGAAAGGCTGCAGCAGTGAATCATTGCTCCTGTCACTGTTGGGTCTGTTCTCACCCTGCTAAATATCCCAATTTTTATTTCTAGGTTGATCCTGGAATTAGTTACCCACAGCTGAAATCAGCATTCCAGTCCCCACCATCAAATCTTTCCTTCATCCATTTCTCCCTTCCCAGAAGGAAATTTATGCCATTAGAAGCCTGAAATTTCCTCAGTGCTGAGATGAACCTAATGCATTCTCAGTCCTTTCTTTAAGGTCAAACACTTTGAATAATAAATGAAGTAGATGAAAACAACAGGACTCTCAGTGATGGGGAATTCAGTCCTTTCATCATGAATTCCACTTCTCTCCAAATGAAATTTAACATTTACCATGAGAAAATCAAATTCGTACTGACTATAATTTATAATCTCCTTTGGATGTATTATTCATGGCTTGAAAAAGTTCACCAAGTCAATTCCACAAGAATTGTACTGGCAAAGAGGAGGAAATAGGTGGTGATTAACAGCTACTTTATATTTATCAAATTAAAACTTGATAATAATGGCAGCAGAGCATATCATGAATAAATCAGCTAGAAACAACAAAGTTCTTTTGTATTATCATCATTCCAACACAAATATTCTGTGAAAATTAAGGACACTAATTTCTCACCTTTCTTAAAAATGACAGACTGGAAAAGCAGATTTCTCACAAGCAAATTCCCTTTGGTATTTTCTTAAAACAGCAATAATTTTCTTGCTTGAGCATGGGGTTCAACATTTCAAAAGTATGGACTTTGAAATTGATTGGGTCCTTGGGAAGAGCCCTGAGGATGAAATTGGGATCCAGGCCTTTGTCAGGTGTTTTATAGATTTCTGTGCTCCCTGCCCTCCCTTCTGAATGTTTAGGAACTCTGAGCAAATACAAGATATTTAAAGACAATGAGGATTGCACAGGATCTGTAGAATTTTCTGTTTCCCAAGACCAAAAGAAACAAAACATCAGTAGAACAAAAATGTCATTTTCTGCTCCTTTGTAGATTTTATTTCAACTTTACTCTTGGGGAACAACTATCTTAACAAGCAAAATCTTCAGTCTCTTCATAAGAGCCTGCATTTTCCAACTGCTTTAAAAGGACCACTTTAAATCTTTTAAATCATCCTCTTTCAGCTAGCATCACACCATGATTCAAACTATCAAACTTTTCAGGATAATTATATGTTAACTGTGAAATTCTTTTAAATCATTTTGCTGCAGCAGAGTTCAGTTTATTATAACTGCCTTTATTCTGGGAAAAAAAAAAAAAAACAAAAAAAACCCACAAAACACCAAAACTGTGCCATTTAAATGTCTCTAATTCAGCTTCTGAATGTTTTCTTTCCAACAAAAATTGTCTCTGTTACAGTTCTGTTTGATGATGACCAATGGAGTGTAAGGAAGGTTTGTGGTGTAGCAAAAAGCAATGGATAGAATTGTTGAGTAAATTAAAATCTCTCTGGTCTGTCATGGCTAAAATAGTGGAGAAAAGGAGGTTCTGTGCACTTCTCCACAGGTTAATGCATTATATCCATAAGTATATTTAATAAAAAATTGATTTTGATGACATCACTACATTTTTTGTCATAGATAAAAAAATGGAAAGATCTGTTAACTATCTAAAAAAATTTGGGGAGGAAGAGAGTGGCTGAGGTATTTTAGAAAGAAGGTGCTGGAGCTTTTTAATAACACATTTATTTTTTTCTTACTTTTAGGTTGTAAGTTTTGGTATAATGTAAAGAAAATTGAAAAGTAGGGATGTCTTTGCTGTGATTATAAACATGGTTAATGCTGCCCCTGCAAAGAGAAGAAATTGAGATTTTTCTGCAGATCTCAGAAATTCAGGTCAGATGTTGGTATTTTGAAGACAAAGCAAAATGAAAATGGAGAAAACAGAACTGAAGCCATAACATGCAGCTCTTTTTTTCTGGCATTCTCATTCCTTGCAGTCTTGCCTCTGGAGACAAACACTTGTCCAAGGACTTTATCACCTGCTAGGCAAGATATTGAATTTAATTGCATTTCTGGTCTTGGTTTCACAGACAATATTGCAATGAGAAATGCCTTGCTCACTTTATCCAACTTTCCTGAGCTTTTGGCACTTTTTTTTGAGGTTTTTTGTGGTGCATCAACAGATATTTAAACAAATTAAGAGTAAGGCAACAGAGGAAAAGGGATGCTGGAAGCAGTAATATCAAAGTAGGGTTTTCTTCAGGATTCTATTTAAGCAAAGAGGAAATATTTAGATTTTCCAGATTAAAATGTGTTTTGAAATGACAAAAGCTTTACATACACCCCAAGATCAAGGGCTGAGTGGGAAGGCAAGGATGAAAGGAGATGTCACCTCAATCAGTTCATCCCTGTTGTCATACTGTTATTTGAGCAAACTTTTACTTGAGTTGCCAAAAAGCACTTAAGTGCAAAAGGTAGAAAATCCTTTTCTCACCTTTTTATTTCTTCTTTAGGCATTCATAGAAGTTTCCTGAGCAGCTGTCTCTAAATGACCCTGCTTGAGTCCAGCTGAACTCTGAAGGTCCCCTCCAAACTCAGCCATTCTCTGTGATTCTCCACTCACTGCTTCTATATCAATTTTAGGCCACAATTTGAATTTCTTAGGTTGTCCTTCCTGCTGGTGATGAATTAAGAATGAACAATTTCAAAGCTCTCTCATATTCCTTCTCTTAATCCCTCTTAAAAAAAATAAAAGAAAATAACATTTTGGCATGAAGTTGCTAAAATTCAAAGGCAGTTAAGCTGTTGCAGGTCCAGATTGCATCCTATCAATCAAATTAAATCCTTGATTTCACAGCACACCCAGTCTGGCAGCAATATCCTGCAGGATGGCCCAGCCCTGCACTGCAGGATGCCAGCACTAATCTGGGTTGAGCAATGCTTGAAAGATCTTCTGAATGTACAAATCCCACAAAACTGCTGGAAATTGGTTCTTTTTTATTATTATTATTTTTTATTTTAAATTATATATCACTTTCCTGGAATAATTCCTATTGAGGGACAGTGGTGGTGGATAGTATGAATTGTCCCTGTAACAGAAATAATGATCATCTGTTTTCTCAGCATTCCCCTTTGCTGTTTCATTCTGTCTCTACCCCTCTGTCCAGTGTGGTCACATTGAAGATGTACAAATCTTATTTATTCAATGTGTGAAATGGATTTACAGAAATTTCTCAAAGCCTGGCAGAAGGCTCACACAGTGCATGCAAACCTTGAGATAAGAAATGCTGACTTAGAAATGCCATGGAACAGGACAGACAGACATTGCTGAGAGAGAAATGGAGCTAGAAACCAGTTCCAAAGGGTGGCCTTGCAAATAAGAGAAATAGAACTATGAAAGAAGAATTGTAGTAAAACCCATGAGGGGCAATTTTAGATGATTGGCTTTAAGGCATTTACAGCATGACTGGCCAAGAAACATTTATAATTAAGACATTGTTGGCTTCTGATTGTGATGGTGTGAATTATAACATTTGCATTGTCTCATGAGACTGAAAATGGAATAAAAGTTTTTTGAAATGCCCCATCTCTGGGTAAGGAAAGGGCATAATCTGGCAAATCCTGCTATGGGGTTGCACAGATTCTGCTCTGTGGTGAGTCTCAGAACAACACCAGCAGCATCACAAACTCACAGTGATCCCAGAACTGTGGGAGCTGCATTTACTCTGTGGAGATGAAACCTGAGCTCTGACACATCATTAGGGATCCCTCACACCCCTGGGCTGTCAGCTTTCCCTGTTCCTTGTGAAGCTTTGCACTAAATTGGGAGCAGAGACCTTCAAAATGTGGTATTTGCTTTGGCAGAGCATTTCCACGTGGCTCAGAGTTTAACAGGTCACCTCTGCTACTCTTCCAGCCTGGCTTTTTTCTTTTTTTAATGGGAAGTAATAGAGCTAACCCTGCTATAAAATTGCTGAGTATATCTGATTATTAATTATGTTTTTAAAACAGGCATAAAAAGAGAAAGGTACCTGTAATTGCCTCTCTGCACATGTGCTATAATTACCAGAGGATATAAAGAATATTTAAAATTGGACTTGGAAGGTGGTGTTATATTCCAGCATGCAGCATAGCTACAAATGCAAAGCTTCCCAGCCCTCTATTCCTTCATAATCTTGAATAAATATCAAATTCATGCCACACTGCAGCTCTTAAAGGAGATAGATGCTGGGCAAATGCTCAGAGGTGTGGGTCAGGATGGCCTCCCAACCAAATCCTTCTTTCTTGAGTCTCACATGTGGAAAAACAGTCTTTGCCAAAAGTGGCCTTTGTGGTCCTATACAAAGTCAAAACTGGCTGGGATGAGAAGTTGTGGATGTTTTTGAGGGCAGGGTTGGATGGGATATTGGGAAGGAATTGTTCCCTGTGAGGGTGGTGATGCCCTGGCACAGGGTGCCCAGAGAAGCTGTGGCTGCCCCTGGATCCCTGGCAGTGTCCCAGGCCAGGTTGGATGGGGCTTGGAGCACCCTGGGACAGTGGAAGGTGTCCCTGCCCATGGCCTGGAGTGGCCCTGAATGGACTTTGAGGTTCCTTCCAGCCCAAACCCCTGTGAATTTCCATGATTTTGAACCTGTGTAAGCATGCTCTGAGAAGAACACACAACACCCCAACCCTTGCAGACTCTGTCTCTACTGTAAATATTTACATAAGCCTTGCCTACTTTTTTGCTGCCCTAAACTGACAACGTGGCAAAAAACAAACTCTGGGAAATGCCAGGAGGCAGGAGCTGGGGTCAGGGTCAGGGTTAGTTTCACAGCTATCACCCCAGAGAGCCATTCAGACCTGGGATACACTTGTGTCCCAGGTTGGGGAAATGGCCCCGCAGATTCCAGCAGAAGAGTGGCACAAGGAAAACAAAATTCTGTCCAGAAACAGGGGGGAGAGAGCCCCCAGAGAGAGCCCCCATGTTTGTGCTTTGAAATTCTGTTTGAGGGCTGAAATCCTTCAAAATTATGTTTACATGTTCTCCACCATGAGGAACATCTGGAATGGGCAGTGTGGGCTCTTTGCCATGAAAATCTGAACTTTCATCTTCCCTGGGGCTCTGCTCCCAGGGACAGGGACAGAAGGAGAGGGAACGGCCTCAGGCTGGACACCAGGAGGAATTTCTGCATTTCTGCCCAGGGAGGTGTTGGGGTGCCCATCCCTGGAGGTGTCCCAGGAACGCCTGGATGTGACACTCAGAGCTCTGGGCTGGGGACATGGTGGGGATCAGGCACAGCTTGGGCTCTTCACCAATCAATTGGAGTAATTCCAATCAATCCCTAATTGATTCTGGGATCCTGCAAGATTGGGGTGGACTGTTGAGTTTAATGAATTAAAAAATGAGTCTATGAAATTCCTCCTGATGGTGTCAGCCCAGGAATTAACCACCAAGGGGGATTAGCTGTTGTTTATTTATTCCTTCAGCAAGTGTCTGACAAACTGCTCCCACCACATCCTTGGTGTTTGGGACAGCCAATGTGCATCCTCAAACTGTGCTGGCAAACAATGAAATAAAGAGAAGGAGGTAAGAGTTCTCCTTAAAACCATAAAGAATTACCCTTCAGCTTTTTTTTTTCTGCCACTTCTTTTCATTCCATCGTGCTCCCAATACCAAGCCCAAGACAGAAATAAACTACCTGAAAACACTTAATATCAAAGAAAATAGAAACTTACTCTGCCATTTGATTTTTGATCACAGGCTACAAACACTGCTGCTGCTTTGTGTGATAAATCTGTGATAGTTCAGCCACTCTTTCCAGTCTTTAAAGCTGCAATTCTTTTCCATGTAGGCTTTTCACATCTCATCTAAAACCATAGCAAAGCAAGGAATTTGCTCTTTAATAGCCAGGGTCTATTTGTAAGCCCATATGTATGTGTATGTATTTTGATTTTAATTTATGTGTTTATATTTTAATAATAAAATATATAATAATATATATGACATATGTATTTATGTTATAATTCTATTTTTATATTCATTATATTCTGTATTATTTTTAAATAATTATATTCTGTCATTAATGATGTAATAGTTTGAGAATTGATTGCATTTAATAAGTTATTGAAGAATATATTTAATTATAGTTATATTCATTAAGTTTTTGAATAATATATTTATTTATATTCTATTTTTATATAATAATTATATTCTGTATTATTTTTAATTATTATATTCTGTAATTAATAATGTGATCGTTTGATAATTGATTATATTAAATAAGTTATTGAATAATATATTTAATTTTTTTTTTTTTTTTTTAAGTGCGTCTATAGTTGTGATTCCTGGTGGTGAGGATGGGGTGGTCACTCCAAGGGCACTCTGCCATGACCAGCTGAGAGACACACATTGTTCTCCTGACCTCTGAGCATCCCAAATTGTGTTTTCATCATGCTGCACCAAAAGCAAAGGTGTCTCTGCTCATCCAGCTCCTGAACTGGAGCTTCCTTACTCATCCCCTGACAGCTGATATGCTGGCTACAGATAAGCAAAACCCTCCAATTCTGTTACTGTAATAATAAATCTCAGTGCCAAACCCCAATCTTCATTCCTGCATGGTATTTTATGATATTGCCTTTCTGTCTCCTTGATGAATAAGCCAGCACAGTCTCAAAGGAATGGTTCTTTTGAGAGGTTTTCTTTTTTCTCACAGAACCCTAGATTTTCAAAACATGCTGAAACAACACACACATTCATCTTCTGGAAAGTTTCTTCTCTTTAACTAATGCTGGCAATTAACTGAAACCTTCATGTAAGAGGCAACAGGTCACTAAAGATTAATAGAGGTTTACATTTCTGAGGGGAGATGGGAAAAAAAAATCACTTTGGAAAACCTTTTGAGGACCTAGTTTTATTTTTAGCTGTGCTGTTTGTTTTGGGGAGGGGGTTTGTTCTGTTGGGAGTTTTTTGTTCTTTGGTTTGTTTGGTTTTTTACTATGCCTGGGCATAGAAAAAAGAAGTTGCTGGTGTGCAGGTCACCACACGTTAAAATGTAGTTTTTAGAGCTCTTACTAAGCCTCTTTAAGAGTTTCAGTGTTATCAGCAGGTTTCCTCTCTGGTTTATGAGACAAATCTTAACAGGGACCCTTGGTGCCAATTTATGAGGGATTTTCACAAGGCTGACACAAAGCAACTGCAAAATCAGACTTTCACAATAGGCATTTAGTATTTTCTTTTACTACCTCTTAGCATATTTCCTTTCATCAGTAAATAGAGCTGTATAAAAGCCTGTGTTTATGCCTTTAATCTGAATTCTTTGCCATATAAAGCCAAACATTAGACAGCTAAATGAAAGGAAATTAACATGGCTGTGACTGTTCTTATCTCCAATTTGTTTTCTTCTCCAGACAATTGCAGTGAGCACATCACAAAAACTTACATATATAATTTTGTCTACAAAGCTGTGCATGCCCTTAAAATTATTTTAGTTTTCCAGCTAAGTTGATGGTTGAAGTCAAGACCTGAATTTAAATGGAACTCAGTGGTTTTGAGTTACATGTGAGGAGACCCAAACTGTGAAAACTCTGGTGAAGAGATGAGAGAATTTTCCAGAACTCCAGTTCTCATTTTGTGAGAGTAGGTTTGGTTGTTTCACCCAACACTGCTGCATTTTATATTTGTGGCTCATCATTTCACACATTGTTGTGAAGCACCTCTGACTCCTCAGGACAAAGAGGATTCTGCTGCCTTGACCTCATTTTGCTGTGGCTTCCCTGAGAAAAAAGGGAATATTGTTCCATTTCCACCTGCCAGCCTGCTTTCCTTCTGCACTTTTCATTTGATCAGAGATACTGCAGGGTTTGTGGGGTTTGATTACAGGATGTGTCCCTGCATTAACATAACATTACACCATTCTGATGAAAACAAAAGACTGCAAAAGTAACATAAATTGTATCCAGGTTATGATAAAAATCAGGCCATTAAACCCAGAGTGTGACACAAAACCAACTAAACCTCTTGCACAATTAGGAAACAAAAGGAGATTAAAACCAGAGCTTATCTCTTTTGAACAAGCTCTGTTGTGGAGTCTGAACCTTTTGTGTGAAGTTCCAACCATGGAATCACAGAATCATGATGGGAAAATGTGGGAAATGGATTTGTAAAGATTTTTTTTTAATTGATAGAAAGTTTACCCAGTTTTGCCAACTTTACAATACCTTTATTGTAACCAAGTAATGTTAGCTTCTGATAGAATGGTGTTGAGTTTTACATCTCTTGTGTCTCAGTATTCATTGAGGCTGATAATGGAATAAAACCTTTTAAAATGCCTCTGAGTTGCCTCATCTCTGTAAAAGCCAAGAAAACTAACAGGAAAAGGCCTCCAAGACCACTGAGTTTGACTTGGAATGAGGAGCCCCATGTGGAGGGAACCATAGTTAAAATCCTTCCAAAACTTCAGAGTTAAAATCCTTCCAAAATTTCATAGTTAAAATCCTTCCAAAACTTCATAGTTAAAATCCTTCCAAAACTTCAGAGTTAAAATCCTTCCAAAACTTCTCTTGTTGATCTAGGACTCTTTTCCATCCAGGAGAAGTGCTGTTGCTAAAAGAGCAAGCAAGGGTTTGGAAATGAAAAAGGATTCTTTTCCATCACTTTGGGAGTGCCTCCAGTATGAAATCAGAGTTTGTGGATGTGGCACCACTGCACTTTTCACACATTAAATCTGTTTTCCTCCTACACTCCAAGCCAAATTCCCCCAAGTGCTGAGTTTGCCATATCACATAGCAGAGAGGAGAGAGGCATCACCTCATTGATTATACAGTTTGAATTAATTCATTCATCTCATTAGTGAGCATACTTTTATCTTTGCATTTTTTTTTCATCAGTTTCTAGAAGGTTTTTTTGCTGATTTCCCTGTAGTGCTGCTGCTCATGGTAACATAATCAAATGCCTTATGATGAGATGTTTTAATACTACCTAACTACTTGCTCTGGGATTAATGGTTAAGATTAAATCTCATTATGTTTATAGTTTCTTACCAGGTATTTTTTCTTGATTAAAGTGTCAGTTATAATTAATAAAAAAGAAAGTTAGATATTCAGAAGGATCAATATCTCAGTAACCAGCCAATATAACTTCCTTTTGGTCATCTAGGTGTTTTGAAAATCTCCCCCAAACTCCTAAATCAAGTGAAATGAACCCTACAAAGGAAAATGTAGAAAAAAAGAGATCTGATCATTTTCATCCAGTGATATAATTTACACTGTAAAGAGGGTGTAAACTCTGTCCTTTTCAGACCCCTTTTGCTGAAAGACACAGAAAGACAGAATCAAAAACTGTCCCAAGTTGTGAGGGATGACAAAAGTTCAGCTCCTGACAGAAGTTTCACTATAAATATTGGTATCACATGAATAGAAGTTAATTGAATTTTTTCTTCTAACTGGTGTGTGTTTCAGCATTTAATCCCCTATAATCAATGAAATGTTACTCAGGAATCACTTGTTACAGGATTTCAGGCAGATACTAAAGATTCTAAGCTAATTTAATATAGTTACAAGTATTAAACCCTCTTCTAAGGACAAAACATAATTCAGTGTAGACAGTAACCCCCTGCTCCCACCCAGACTCAGTGGAATCATGAAAACACTTGAAAAATAAAAACCTGTGGTCTATAAACTAAATCATGCACAAGCCATAAGAAATAGAGTCATGACAATCACAGAATCACAGAATTCCAGAGTGCTTTGGGTTGGAAGGGACTTTAAAGCTCATCTGGACCCTCTGCCTTGGGCAGGGACACCTCCCACTACCCCAGTCCTGGCAGAGTCTTTTTGCACCCTGTGGGATCCTTATTACAGATAAAGTTTAGAGTACAAATTTATGTCAAAAATTCAGCAGGATTTTTTGTTTTGTTTTGTTTTGGTTTTTTTTAAAGGGAGCAGAATACTCTAGAGGTATGTGTTAAACTTTAGTGGAGAACACTAAAGTTTAATCCTGCTGCCCCAAAAACATGCAGGATGAGTTTTACAAGTTTTTAGCTTGTAGATGGGTGTTGGAAAGGCAGCACTGAGCAGCCCAGGCAGCACAGGACGTGTGGTTGTGCTGCAGGGAAGCTCCCAGCAAGCTGGTGAAGGTTTGCTGAAGTGACAGCACTGGAGAAACATCAGCCAGCTATGACAAAATCATCTTAGAATTCAAGCAGTTGTGGCCAATAAAGCTGCTCACGAGAGTTACAGCAGCAAAACTCTCAAAACACAGCTCAAAAGTAGCAGTGGATTAAGTTAATAAAGATATTTTTCCCTTTGGTCATTTTTTCAGCTGGGTTATTTATAGATGTGCTGATTAAACTATTCAATATCTGATATATGTAAATGGTATCAAAAAAGCTCTGTGTTTACCCTTGCATGTAAGCAGAAAGAAATTCTGTCAGCCTGGAAAAGCACAGGTGAAAAACAATGGAGAATATTTTGAATGGTGGGGAATTAGAGGTTTTGAGTGGAATTGAACACTGTGCATGCTCTCAGGTATTGCCAGCACAAAGATATTTAGCACAGGTGTTTGTGCAATCATGATGAATTATGCAAATTAACGGTGAGCAACGGGCATCCAACAGTTCTGCTTTTCTGTTTGAATATTTTATTTTCAATGTAAAGGGTAATGGGATGATGTGCCATAAGATACCCATGTAAGAAGCCTTGCTGATGGGTTTTTAAATATTCCTTCCCTTTTTTAGTTGCTGTATTACTGGGTTTTGTGAGACAGTTTAGTATACAGAAACCCTACATGGATTTTTATACACTGAGTTCAAGCCAAAAATGTTCTTCAGGCTATTGCAGTATTGGCATTGTTCCCCAAATGTGACTTGCAAACATGCAGCTGGAAACAATACAGATGCAAATGAGTGAAAAATCTTGTCATTCTAATTCCATAATACTTTTATTTACTCAATTCAGCTGCTTGAGGTTCATTAAAAACACAAAAGAAGTGCCATTTTTTTTTTCAAATTTACATTATTCCTGAAAGTCTTTCAGACATTTGGGAGCACCAGTTTTGATTTCCTTTATGAAACCATCACAGAAAGTTTTACCTTGGTAAAAAGCTGTGAACTGCAGCGTCTGGGCTGCTTTAAACCTATTTCAAGTTGCTGATCAACAATATAGGGAGGGGGATAAGAATGGCTAAGCTTAGTGTCAGGATTCTGCCCTGACAACAGCACAACTGCCCAAAGCAAAGAAGTCAAGGTTCTGAAGGCTTTTCATCACCACAGCACAACTCTGCTCTGCCATTTTCAAGTGGCACAGTTGAGTTTTGACAGGCTTTGTTCAGCTGGCACAAACTGCATGAACCCCAGTGGCCTCCAAAGGCTTCATTTATTTTGCAAGAACTAGACCAGTTTGTTTTCATAGAGAATATTTGCTGTGTGGAAAATATCCCTCAGCTATCCTGTGGTTTTTGTTCTTGCTTTATCCAGCTGCTGGTGAAATGTTGCTGGAAAGGGAAGTTAGGTCTCTAACTCTGCTGTAAGACTCTTTTCTACTTGTTATTGCTGAATGACAGTGCAAAACTGCATTTAAATTATCTGCCTGGATTATCTCAGAACCTCAGAATGATTTGGGTTGGAAGGACCTTCAAGATCACCTTTTTCCAACCCCCCCCTCCACCAGACCAGGATGATCAGTCCTCTTAATAAATATTAGCATGAATATTTTCAACAATTTTCCATAAACCTCCTTAAAACCTAATCTTTCCATCCTCAAGTGCATTTAAAAACTCAAGGAAGACTGTCAGATATATTATAATTGAAATTGCTTTCCTTCAAATAAATGTTCCTGAGCATATTTTGTAACATTGGGTTGTCAATCTGTGCTGGCTTAGTTTCCCTTGTAGCTCGAAATTTAAAAGGTAATTGTGGAATTTAAAAGGCAATTGTCTCAAAGAAATTATTGCAATGAGTACAGGAAGCATAAATTGCAAGAAGAAAATTAGGTGATGCAAGTATAGACAATTTATTTACACCAACTGCAAATAAATTAAAGGCTGATATAGGTTTTGGAAATATACACATGGAAAAGATCAGCTTACAAAGTAAATTTAGAGGTATGACCAAAGAAAAACATCTGAAATAAAATGAATTGCTAGCTATGGGGGAGGAAAGACAAAGAAGCCATGTGCCAGCCTCTAGAATCAAGCTCTAGACAAGGACAGTATATTGAGCACTCGTCATTCCCTCTGTTGCTGCAGCAACAGGGAAGTAACAGGGGGTGAAATTAGCTTCATTTTAGATAAGGAATAACAATTTGCAGCTCTTCAGTGCTCATTGGTGAATTTACAGAACAGGCAGAGGAGAGAGAGCTGCTTTATCTCCTCCAAGAAAGGGAACCTGGATTTATTATGTTCAACAGTCGGGTGGATTAATGGGAACATAAACTATTCAGAAGTGTAACACTCACCTACTCTCCCAGTTGTTGCTGTTTCTTAAATACTCAACAAACTATAAAGCAATATTTGCTGCAACTTTGCTTGGGAAGACAGGGTAAAATTTAATGTTAATGGTGGTGTTATATCAATTAATGCGTATAAAATTTAAAGCTCAGAGCCTTAGGATATTCTTTATGAGTGCCTGTGGTTCTTGCCCTGATCTCCATCTGAAATTCTTTCTTTCTCACATTCTCTTGCCCATTTCTTGTGGTGTCAGTCTGACTTTTCCTTAGTGCTTGCTCTGCCGATGTGTCCAGAGGGGAGAAACCACATCCTGGTCTTTATCTTTGCTTTTCCTTGAATTTCTTTGTAATAGCATTGCTTTCCCCTCATTTGAGCAGGAAAAGGACCTGTTTATTAAACAGTCCAATAAACTAATTTACTGTAATTTTACAACTATTGGATGGAAGGTGCTGGTCTAAGTTATCCAGTAGTCATGACTACTGTGGTGCAACAATTGGAAATAAGGGATCACTGTTCCAGACCTCTGCCCCAAACATCTGAAAGAAAACAGTGATGAAATAAATGTGTTATGATCAATAAACAGGGTGTTTAATCCATGATGAAATAATGACAAGAGCTGTTATTTTTAAGACCTTATCTACTCTGGTTATAAATTGAGGGTGACTTTCATCCTCTGTGTTAAGGACATCCTTTCTCTTCCAATCAATATGAAGTTATCCAAATACTGGCCCTCTGAAAAATCAGGAGTAGTGGGCTTGAAACATCCTCTGAACAGGGTTTTAGCTGAGTCTAAGCTTGCACTGAATTGTCCAGGCTGTGAGCTCTGATGCCTGAACTGAGTGCACAGCAATTTCCTGGACTATCTGTGCAACCAGTGGCACGTTGGAGAGGAAAACCTGAGCCTTTCTTCTTTTGGAAGGAGATTCTATGTCAATGTTCCAGTTTTCAACTGCAGGCAGGGCAGGGCTGGGGAATGAGATTGTTAAGTTCTAGGGAATGCTATTGCCTCTCTCTTTCTTAGTATTGAAAAACTAAATAAATGAGCAGGGAAATGAATGGAGAGAAAGGAGATTTTTCAAATGCAGCAGGAAATGACACGACAGACACTTGTATTCTCTCCATGACTGTACCTATATATGAGGCTCAAAAACTTTGATGTTTTGGATGTAGTGAGGAATTGTGCCTTCCCATTCTTTAAGTGCTGAACTGATGCTTCTGAGATTTAACAGCCTTGTAGAGAAATCAACTTTTCCCCACTGAGGATGTCTGAAGGACATTTTGGGATCTTATTGCTTCAGTGGGTACCTGCATGTAATGTTCTTACAGTGCTTGCCTTAAGATGAATACCACTTGAGCTTCAACTGGGATCCTTCCAGCTTGTTATAGGAAAAAAAATCATCAAATGCTGCCTCAGTAATGCTGGAACCTTCAGTAATTATTTCTATTGTAATCTGGTAATTGTGTTTTCTCAGCACACGGAGGGATTAACATCCTGTTAACAGGATTAATATTCCTGTTCCTTTTGTACACTTTCCCCTACATCTAATACCTTTAGAATATTTTTGAAAGACAACATTTCATGAGGCCACAGTTAATCAAAGCTCAGGCTTGAGAAAAGTAGAATAAGTGCATTTATTTTTCTCCTGCCTTTTCCTCTGCATGTCTTCAGTGTTCAGTATCACAAACAAAAGATTTGTGTCCTGTGCACTTCCACAGGCACAAATACAGAGTAAAAATTTAGAGACTGTTTGACGTCTGGATAAAAAAGTGTAATTTTATCCTTCACAACAATATATATACAAATATTGAAATGCATACTGTGAAAGTGAGCCAATCTGGTAATTCCCACATTCCAGAGGGTCCCACATGCCAGCTGGTCAAGCTTGACACTTCCAGGGATCCAGGGGCAGCCACAGCTTCTCTGCTCACCCTGTGCCTTCCCTCACTGGGAAGGAGCTCTTCCCAAAATCCATGTTGATCTTCCTGCTGTTTCCCCAGAGCCCAGCACTAAGGGTGAGTGAGCAGCTTTTCACTTGTTTTGTCACACCTGTGGTTTTGGGTTTTTTCTGTGCCTCTTGTGTTTCTGGTTTCTACATTTTACCCCTTAATTTCTCAATTTCCCAGGCCCCTGACCAGACAACCTGACTGGAATGAACACTTCCACGTGTCCTCATCTGCTGGTTCTCATCACCACCTCACTAACTTGTCAGTCAGGTTTGTGTCCTTGTGCTTATGGTTTCCTGATTTACTTATTTCCCCTTTTTCTGCCTTGAAAAAGTCCCTTGACCAGAAGCCCTTAAAGGAGCATACACTCCCCTTCCACAAACCCTGACACAAACTGTTCAGTTTTGTGTTCCATTTCATATTGTTATGGAAACAACAGGAGTATGAAACAGAACTTAGAGACCAGTGCAAGGGGAAAAAACCCTGTGTTCATTACTCTGTGTATCTAGAATTCCATATGGAACATTCCTGACCCTGTCAAGATATCTGGCAACGAGGATTTGCTTCCCACTTCGGTCTCGACTGAAGTTCAGAATATATTTAGCACTCAGTGGTGATTTTCAAAGCACTGTGCCTGTGCTCTCTTTGATTCCACTGCTAATCAATAAATGGACTCCAGTGAAACACAGCTCAGAAACTGGAAGGGGCTGCCCAGGACAGAGAGGGAGCAACCATCCCTGGAAGTCTTCAAGAAAGGAGTGGACATGGCACTTGGTGATGGGATTTGGTGGACACAGGGTGATTTGGCCAAAGGTTGGACTTGATGGTCTTGGAGGTCTTTTTCAACCTTAATGATTCTGTGATCCTATATTAAATATATAAATATATATGTACTGTAATATACTATACTATACTATACTATACTATACTATACTGTAATGTAATGTAATGTAATATACTATAATATACTATAATATACTATAATATACTATACTATACTATAATATAATATAATATAATATAATATAATATAATATAATATAATATAATATAATATAATAATATACAATAAAATATTCACATTAGACATGTTTTGATAATGTCACACAGTTCTGAACAAGAGGTGATGAGCGGAATATTTTTATTTTCGAGAATCTCGGTGTTTGGAATTGCACAGTCCAATTGTTTTAATTGTATTTTCCTATGGCATGTTTTAAAAGCACCAGCGAACAGGATTATTATTAGAATCAGAGAACTGTAGACTCACAGAATATCCTGAGCTGTAAGGGACCCAGAGAGATCATCAAATCCAAGTCCTGGCTTGAGCAGAGCAGGACAAGACCCTCCCTTGGTAGGGTGGTGATGATATTTTCTCTGTGCTTTACAATTAGGGATTTTTTTCCCACCTAAATTGCCTGGGACCTTCTAAAGCAGTTGAAAGTTGCCTTAAATTAAAAGAATCCACCACTACTGCAGTATAGTGAACTCCAGTGTGCAAACAAATTCGTGCAAATCTGTGTTACATGGAGAAATTCATTTCCCCAAGAATTTCCTGTAGGCTCTGAATCTCTGGTCTTATACAGATCTGTTATTCCAATTTCAGGACTCTGAGCAGGGAATTCTCAATGTCCCTGTAATTATCTAAGAGAGCAGGATTTCCTCCTACCCAACACTTTTTTTTATTTGAACTTTCTAAAATTTTCTTCATCTCTCTCTCTTTCATGTGTCTTTATAACACATCAAAAAACCCCTACACTCTATTTTCCTAAAATAGAATGAAAAAAGCAAGTTAATGAAAATAGTCCTTTGCAGTCAAATAATTTTAAATTTTATAGTGCCTCTATGTTTTTAATGCATATCCAGATATATATCCTTATATCCAGTCTCTTATTGAACTGCATGAACAAGAGAATTACTTTTATTCTGAAAAATATGAAGATAAAGAAACTGATCACCTGCTGCAGACAATCCAAGCTTCTTATTCTGAACAGAGTCTTTCCTGATATTCAATAGATTTCATTTAATTAAATTTCATAATGACACATAAAGAAAAAGGTTCTTTCAGCATAGAAGAGCGGGAACTGACCACAAGAACTTCCTTTGTTCTGGGATCTTGGGCACTTAAGGATGTTAGAAGCAATTAATTGTTGTTAGCCAATTTAATCAAATGCACTGCTATTAACAGATCTCGAGGGCCACTTAAATAATTTCAGGATAAGAACATCCAAGCTAAGCAATCTCCATTCTGGTACTGAAAGAACTACTTGCCTGAAAACAACAAGACTGTTTTATAAACCATTTGGTGTTCCTTCCTAGCTGGATAAAAATGCAAGTGGGATAACACTGCTTAAAGAAAGCTCAGCAAAACAAAAGAAAACCAAATAAAAACCAGAAGAAAAAACAAACAAATTAATAAACTCAGCTTATTTCTGGGAACACAGCAATGTAAGTACATTTGAACAATTATCTTTTTCTACAAATTCAGTATTAGTTGCCTTGGCCACGTGTTACCCTTTGGCAGGCTGGGTAAGATCAATAAAATGGCTGATTTGATAACACATCCCACCTCCTGTGGCTTTATCCCAACACTTTGCAAATGCATCCACTTCCCCCTGTCACCTCCCCATTCTGGAATTAAAACTGCTTGACAGTACTAAATAGCTCATAAAAGCTTCTCTCTCTAGTGCACGTAATTGTTTAATTGAGTTAGGGAAATATCATGGGCTGGTCATCTACATAAATATTAACAGAAACCTTTTTGACTTATAAACATCCCCTAAATAGACGCAGAAATTTAAAAACATCACTTCTTCCAGTTCTGAACAAAAAAAAAAAATCTCCTGCCATCTGTTTTTTTCCCAATGACATCATTTAGATTTATACTAGAGAAATATTCACACAAATTTAATAATAGAAGACACCTTTTCCCTCCACAAAAATTCTTAAAGTATTTTAGATCAGGTCATGGGGTGGGTGACATGTGGCAAACAGAGACACAAGAAATTCTGTCAGACAAGCATTGTTCCTTGCTTTTCCTCTGAAAGTACTTAATTTCAAAATCAGAGAAAGTCAAATCTTTAAATAAGTGCGCTGCTTGAAAAAAATTCTTGTAGATGTTGACTGCAAAGCCTTAGATCAAAAGATAACATTGGTGACAGCCAAGGAGGCTTTCTGAAGGATGTAAAAGCTTAACAAAAATCTTCACCTGCTTCAATTAAAGAAAAACATTTTGGCACCCCCCAGAAGCAGAAATCTGCTGGAGGTTTTGCTTTCTGGCTTCTCAGACAAAGCAATTTTTTATTAAAAAAGACACGACTTTGATTACATATGCTTCAGACAGGCCTTGCTTTATGTTTGATGTTGATAGAGGGTTTTCAGTGTGATACCTGATGGATTTTCTACAAATAAATTCTTGAGGATTAGCCCTGCTTTATTGCAGATGTTTTCTGAGGCAAGCAGCAATCCACAGATATGTCATTTATGCTATTACAGGCCTGCATTTCTGCTGAAACGAATGGGGTTATTTTCTTAGATGATTTGTTTTGACAGCAGAAAAACATATTTTAGAAGAGGGAAACTGATCAAAAGGGCTATCAACAGAGTACCTTATTTATTTATTTAGTTATCTGCTACTCTTAAAATTTATTTGCTAAATTTATTAACTGCAAATTTATTTATTTATTTATTTATAAATTTATTATCTGTATTTAGCTGTGGGTTCTGTCAGTGACACACACACAAGGGTTGTTACACACATTGATGATGGAAATTTGATCCTGAAGGGACAAGAAACCAGCAGCATGAGAACCTGGAGCACCCCCAGCACTTTTCATCTTTACAATCTGAATTAGTGCTTGAGTTTCCAGCAAGGGTGATGCAGAAACACAAGGAATAAATTGGCAATAAACAAAATTGGCATTTTGTTTATTGCCACTAGAACACCTTCCTCTGCAGAGGGATTTCTCAGGCTCATTCCCACCTCAGAGGTTGGGAAGGGATGCTCTGAGGATGCTCTGAGGATGCTCTGAGGATGCTCTGAGAAGGGCACTGCTGCCAGCACTGCCCCCTGCCCTCCATCCTCCCCTTCAGAGGGAACTTCTGAAGAAGTGCTGAAAGCAATCTGGGGAGGAAACAATCACAGAATCACAGAAACAAGGCTTGAAGGAGTGACCTGCTAAAATCTTAGACAAACAAAGCATGATCTGACTTCCACAGAGACTCTGAAGCACAGACTCCTCCTCCCCTTGCTCATACCATCCCTCATTTTTGCATCCAGCACAATATAAATGAATACCAGCAATCCATCCAAAGGCAATGTAAGGCTGTGATTCCTCTCTCACGATTTTCAGGTAAAAGCCCCTTGGTGTCTGTCCATGGTGACATTTTCTGTGGCTTTTGGGCATGAAAATGTGATGTTCCCTCTGACTCAGCTGCAGGAAAAAGATCATCCTGCCTTTTAGGCTTTAACTCCTGAGGAGTGTTTCCTGGAGCCACCCTGTGATCTTAGCTTTGTTCACACATTTAATTGCAATTATACCAATCCTTGTACTTTGGTAACAGCCTTAATTGGGCAGCAGGAGCAGCAGCTGTAAGAGGATTATTCCTCAGATCTCTGCTAGGAAATCTTCTGTTGGCAGAGTGGGAGGCTCAGGAAGTTGGGCAGGGTGAGTAAGGTCCATAAATGACTCCTATGGAATTAATTTATTGATTCCAGCCCTTTTTTTGCTCTGAAGGATTTCATGATGGGAAACAAAGCCAAAGGTCTTTGCAAGTGTGTCAAATGATATTTTGCAATTTGGAATTGCCAAGGCTGGAAAAGACTTTCCAGGCCCTCAGGTCCAACCACCACCACCACATTCCCACTAATCCATGTCCTCAAGTGCCACATCCACAAAGTGTTTTTTGAACCCACAAAGTGTTTTTTGAACCCACAAAGTGTTTTTTCAACACTTTCAGGGCTGGTGACTCCCCCACTGCCTGGGCAGCCTGTCCATTCTAACAGCACTAATATTAATTTTTTTCCCTAAGTTCTCAAGTCACCATTGGGAGCCCACTAATTTTACTGTTGGGGCTCCTATTAAAATCTACATATATTAATATTAATTTATTTAAATGACTTAACTGTAGTTACTTAAAGTGCATAGATTTTATAAAAATTAACCTCAAATCTGATCAGGCAGTTAATTGTGTCTCCCCAGTCTCTGGCAGAGGATCCAGTGTTTTACTGGCATTTGTCAGGGCAACAGTTTTTACTTTTGTGTTTTGTATTCCTACAGTAGAACATTAAAATAAAAATGAAAAAATATGGCAATTTTTGAAATAAGGAAATAAGTAGCAACAATGATATACATATATATGCAATAAATCAAAATAAACACAGAAAAAATACAAGTATATAAAATACAAAATTTGTTTCTTTATATCAGATGAACAATAACATTTTTCACCTTTTTTTTTTCACTTTGAGAGACACTATGCTATTTATACATGTCATTAAGCGATAATAAAAATTCCAGTAGCAATTGGCTACCTGTCTTTGGATTTGTTTGGTCTTCTACAGAGGGAAAAATACTTCCATGTTACCTTTCCTTTTCTTCTTGGAGTTCCTTTTTTTTAGGAAAATTATCATTTATTGTCAAAAAGACCTTTATCATTGCCTTAGTCATATCAGAATTTAATAACTCTATGTCACTGTTAAATATCCCATTGACTAATTAGTAGATTTTTGTTATGTTAGAGCAAAGAAGTATAGATTTCATTTTTTTCAAAAAATAAATCCATATTTTTCTTCTATTCAGCCTACCTTAGATGACAAACTAATGTGAGCTAGTCATGTACTGCCATGGCATGGAGCAATTTTAGCCCATTACCAGCAATAATTTCTTGTAAATCTCAAGGAAAGCAGGAGCAGTGGCTCACAATCTCATTTTTTACACATGGACATGGCTTAAATACAATAAAGAAAGGGTTGGATAAATTGAATGGGGGAGAACCACATTATGGAAGTAATCTCTATTTTTTTTTATCATCATTTTAATTCACATTATTTTTTATTTTCTTGGGTTTTTTTTCTCACACATCAAGAAATCCAAAGAGGACTTGCTGAAGTAAATACTCAAAGATGCTATTTCAGAAATAAAACATGATCCTTGTGCCTAAACAAAGGAGAAACTGGATTTTGCATTAATTCTGTGAACCCTTCTGGCCCTGCAGCGGTGCCTAGAAATATTCACAATAAAGAGCATTTTTTGTACAAGAATCATTGGTGTGGGATGCTCCAATAGAAGGTGGCTCCAAAACTCTGGGGTCTTCTCTCCCTGGAGTCACAAACCATCAGGAGGCTGTGGCTGCCTTGCAGCACTTGGAACCTGTGCTTGCTTCACATGCTCTGTTCCAAATCAGCAGCAGAAAAAACCCTGAATTCCAGAATTTCTGGAAAACTCTGTTGTCTGTGCAGATCATGGAAATTTGGGGATTGAAACCTCTGGTTATTTGCCTGGAAGGAAAAATGTACCTCTATGAGACCTGGTCCATGAAAGAACCAAGAGATAAACAGCATAATCCCTACGGCTTCAAGATTATTTTCCTATTTTCATCAACACTGCCTGGCTGAGGAGGAAGGAAAAAAAAACTGACAGGGATTGGAGCAACCTGGTCTGGTGGAAGGCGTTCCTGCCCTTGTCAGGGGGTTGGAATGAGGTGGGAATGGGTTCCCATCCCAAACCACTCATGATTTCATCATTCCATGAAACTCAGCAATCTTTTTCTCCTTCCCAGCCGGGTTCCATGACCTGGTGCTGCCACAGCTGCTGTGTGTTCACCCCAGGCAGGCTGTGCTGCCCAGGCACTCCAGCCACCCAGCAGAGTTCAATATTCCTAAAACTGAGAGCGTTCTTTACCTCACAGAGCTGAGAGCCTTTGGCCTAAGGATGCAGTAACCACATCACTGTGGGATGTAACAGTTCATCAGTGAGGGTTTCTCTCTTGCTGTCACTCAGACTTGCAGTGATGCCATGGTGATAATATTTTATCATGATGTTCTTTTTATTTTATTCCTTTCGGCAACATACAGCGCCAGCTTGACCTGAATTACCAGATTAATAAATCATATTAATAAGACATGAGGAAGTAAAGCAGTCAATCTCTTACCAGGCTGGAGGGAACTTAAAAGCAGAAGATTCTCAGGTCAGATACTTCTCACTCAGGGACCTCTCTCCTGTTTTGGAGTCAAGCACAGGAACACATCCCAAGCAGGAAAATTCATACCAAACTTAGGATTTTAGGTCATTGCCGCTGCTTTCATCAAGTTTGATGGAGATTAAAATTCACTTTATAGCCAGCTGCTGCAAGATGCTGCATATATTCTGTGGTCAGACCTGAAAGGATTCTATTAACTGGTGCAATAATGAATAATGGAATCACAGAATATCCTGAGTGGGAAGGGATGCACTGGGATCATGGAGTCTGACCCCAGCCCTGCCCAGACACCCCAGCAATCCCACCCTGTGCATCCCTGGGAGCGTTGTCCAAACCCTCCTGGAGCTCTGGCAGCCTTGGGGCTGTGCCCATTCCCTGGGGAGCCTGGGCAGTGCCCAGCACCCTCTGGGGAAGAACCTTCCCTGATCTCAGCCTGACCCTGCCCTGGCACAGCTCCAGCCATCCCCTGGCTCCTGTCCTTGTCACAGAGGACAGAGATTGGAGCTGTCCCTGTGCTGCCCCTCAGGAGAAGGTGCAGAATCACAGCTCATCATATCAAAGCTGAAGTCAAAACTTGTTTATAAAACTTCACAAAATTTCTCATTGTTTCACCTCTCCATATAGCATGAGGCATATTGGAACCAACCTATCTGATTTCAGCTTGCCTCTTTCTTATTTTCCTTCTCTAAAATCCAGATAAAACCACATAATAGAAAATTATATTAATATTTTGGTGTAGTGACACATAAATAAGTTACTTGGGAGGGTGCATAGCACACATTTTGATCTACCTTCCCTTCAGTTTGCTATGGCACTGGTCAAGTAATTGAGGCATGAAACCTGCCCTGCTCTTAAATATCTGAACCCTGGGAACTTCCAAATAATTCAGAAGAGAAGAAGAAGAAAGAAATAACAACAAAAATCTTCAGCCTCAAAACTTTCTGCCCTAAGATGAATTGGAAGACGTTACTATTCCTTTTGGTATAAAGTTTCTGGTAGTGACCTTGATACTGCTCAAAAAATTCATGTCCCAAAATTTCCAGGAAGAACCTAGGATTTTCTATCTAGTTGTTTTCTGTCCTGGAAATAAACTAAAAAGTTTTGTGGAAAATATAATACCAGGGTGGAGCACACTGAGTACAAAATAATTCAGAGATTGTGCCACTGTTACACCTAAAAATAGGATTAAGGGCACATGAAAGCTGTCACTCACACCTGCACTTGTCAAATTCTGATAGACCAGGTCCAAAGCAGGCAATAACCAGGAGAAGTTGTACTTATATATTTGAATAATGATTTCCATCTGACAGGATTTCCCCAGCCATCTGTTCCTTCAGGTGAAGGTAATTTCTTACTGCTGTGTAATTCCTGACAACTTTTCCTTACATATTTGTGGGCATTTTAAATGTAAAAACTGATTTCCACACGCTACACAAGATTTGTAATTTACGTGGCTTGAAAATGATGTTTTAACTACACTGCCTGTGTTTTAAACTCACTTTACATTCAGTGGTGATGTAGTGTGAGACATCCATGATTTGCCATCAGCATGGGGAGAAGCATTCTTGTCCTGGACTCATTCCCCAGGGAACTCTTTTGACCTTGCTTGTTAACAGAGGTTTTGTGGTGAGATGCAAATAAATGTAAATTGTTAGCTCGGTGCTTCTCAGCACCAGGCAGTGTAGTGGCCTTGTGTACATTCCAACACTCCAAAAAAAAAAACCAACAACATAACCCAGGCTCTCATTTGCATTCATTAATCCCAGATTCTGAATTTATTGCCTTATTCTGAATTTATTGCCTTATTCTGAATTTATTGCCTTCCGCCTGCCTTCCGCAGCTCCAGAAACCTGCCCGGGGTAATTAATGACACGCTGCTTAATAAAATAACGAAACTCAGGCCCGAAGTTCTGGTACACTTAAAGAACTGCAGGAATGCTTTTCATTCACAAATGAGGTTTGGCAGGAAGAGGAGATCCCAGTGATTTACTGAGGAAGCTGTGTCCTGCTGTAAGCGGTTCCGTGGGCTGCGGGATGCTCTGCTCCGGCTTTCCTGCCCTTCCAGTAGTGACAGCTGTAGTTGGGCAGCAGGGCTGAGTTTGCCTGAAATTTGGTCCTTATTTAAAATACCCCAGTGGAAGATTTAAATGGAGCTGTAGGAATGGGGCTGAAGTAGCCTGTGCTGGGAGTGGATAAAATAATTCTCGGTTAGAACGAGCTGCAGCCGCTGGCTGGGGTCCATCCCTGCTGTGTGTACAGAACAGCCTTCCATAAGGATCTGAGCTGTCCAGCACATTAAAGGGTCATTTCTTCACTGAATACGTTGGCAAAGGGTGGTGAGGCTGGCTTCTTAATCAGGCTCAGGGCTCAGGGGAGCTCCTTTAAGGTGTGTCACAAGAGAAGAAAACCGAACGTGTTGGGGAATTACAGAATCACAGGGAGGTTTGGGTTGGAAGGGACCTTAAAGCCCATCCAGTGTTATGGGCAGGGGCACCTTCAACGAGCCCAGGGTGCTCCAAGCCCTGTCCAACCTTGTCTTGGACACTCCCAGGGGCTTTTCTGGGCATCCTGTGCCAGGGCCTCCCCACCCTCCCAGGGAACAATTCCTTCCCAATATCCCATCTGTCCCTACCCTCTGCCAGTGGGAAGCCATTCCCCCTGTCCTGTCCCTCCATCCCTTGTCCCAAATCCCTCTCCAGCTCTCCTGGATCCCCTTCAGGCACTGGAAGGGGCTCTGAGCTCTCCCTGGAGCCTTCTCCAGGTGAGCACCTCCAGCTCTCCCAGCCTGGCTCCAGAGCAGAGGGGCTCCAGCCCTGGGAACACCAATGTGGATTTCACACGGCTTTTTGCAGCAGATCAAAATCATTCTTGTGGTTTGGCCCCCAAACCTGGACACAATTCTCAGGGTGGGCCTTCAGAAGAGGGGAAGAATCACCTCCCTTGTGATGATTCTTGTAGGAATCCTACCTGTCCCACAGTGCAGATTTTCAATCCACTTTATAAAGCTGTGTCACAATTGCACAGAATTGTGTTGATTTTACAGCTCATATACTTAAGGACTATTACAGATTTTTATCTTTTCTTTTTTTTCCCAGGATGAAGAATCATAATGGAAATAACTCATAAAGCTATTGAGGGATCTTCAGATAAAAGCATCAAAGCCAGAATTATTCAACAAGCTCAGCATCCACAATCAGGCAAAGGGATGCAATCACTCTGTGGCACTGATTCCTCTGCAGTGAGAGGCAAAATCCCCACTGGTTTCAAGGGGCTTTGGTCTCACCCTGCTTGTCCCAGGGAGCTCCTGTTTGGGTAATGGAGCTCTTTGAACATTTGCTGAGCTCCTGTTTGGGTTGTGGAGCTCTTTGAACATTTGCTGAGCTCCTGTTTGGGTTGTGGAGCTCTTTGAACATTTGCCTAATGGGATTGCAGGGGCTGCTGCTGAGAGCTGAGCACTGCTGCAAGGCTGGCCCTGCCCAGTGCCTAAAGGAGAATTTCTGATTTCTCTGGAAAAGCTGGGCAGTGGAAGGTGGATAACACTTCCACTTGCCCTGGAAGTCCAGGCTCATCTTAAATATTGATTTTGTGTGAGCACCAAAGGGAGGATATTGTGCTGCTCCTATCCACAAAGCATCAGTGAAGGTGGTGTTTTTGTAATATGTAGTTGTGGAGTCTTAGATTTTGGGGTTTTTTTGTTAGGGTTGTGATTAAATGTGTGAGATGGTTTTTTTTTTGGACTCAGATATTTATTCATTTTAATTTATATTAAAGTTTGTAAAACTGTGAGTTTTACAGTATTTTACTCCAACAAACTAAAAATGGAGTTGTGTCTCTCTGTATAAGGCTTTTAAAGGATAAACTGTCTAATTAAGGAATGACACCGAAATTATTTTTAACTTAATAATTAACTACTCACAGCCCACAATGCCGACTTTTTAATCTAATTTCACAGTACCACCTAAATTTATGAGGAAGAAGGTGAAGAAGAACGATTAGCTTTTGTCCTAAAATCTTAATTTTGTTTTGTATACATTACTATATTCTAAAACTTTCAACACTAAGTTTTCTGCTATGTGATATTACACACTTCTATTTAAACTACACATTTATAATCTTCATTCTACCATTCAAATTTGGGAGTGTTTTCTACAGCTTCAGGTCAAGCGCAGTGTTCTCTTGAGGGGTCTGTGCTGGTCAGTAGAGAAGACCTAAAATTCTCAGGAACCAGGGTTCCAGCATGCCCAGATGATGAAATTTGATTTGGCTTTTTGCTGGTTTTCACACACAGCCTGGGTGGCACCAGGCAGAGCATCGCTGGCCGTGCCAGGGGTGGCTTGTCCTGCTCTGCCTCACTGGAATGTTGTGTGTAATTTTGGGTGCCACAATTCCAGAGCAATCTCCAGGTGCTAGAGGGTGTCTGAAGGAGGGACATGAGGATGGGGAAGGGTCCCAAAGGAGCAGCTGAGGGGCAAAATGTGTTTGTGCTCCTTGCTTCAGCAAACTGGTAAAACTGATTCACAGCTCTGAAACAGAACAAGATTCAGGAACTAAACTCCCTAATACCTACAACTCTGTCACAGACACATTTTCTGAAAAATCCCTTTGCCAGGATTTTTTTCTCCTGAGAAGCTGAGAAGCCTCAGAGGAAGAGAAAAACAATAATTGTCTGCTGCTGTGGAATGCAACAGGAGCATCTTTGATTTGTCCACGTGAGTTGTTTCTACTCGATGACCAATGACAGGTCCAGCTGTCTCGGACTCTCTGGTCAATCACAAGATTTTATTATCATTCCATTCCTTTCCTTGCCAGCCTTCTGATGTCTCCTTTCTCTTTCTTTAGTGTAGTTTTAGTATATCATTTTCTTTTAATATAATATATATCATAAAATAACAGATCACCCTTCTGAAGCATGGAGTCAAGATTCTCCTCTCTTCCCTCCTCCTGGGACCCCTGTGAACACCACCACATAACTCTGCTTCTTCCCATGAGCTAAACTCAATTTAGGAATCCTTTTTTTTTTTTGGCATTTTGTACCTGATCTCTGTAGCACAAAGTCCAACCATCAACTGCTTGTTTTCATCATATAATTTAAACCCTTTGCACCGTGGAAATTTTCTGAGAAAAAAAAAATTACGTTTGTGTTCTGAAAGCAGAATATGATGCTGCTCTGTGCAGTTCCTCTTCACAAGTTCTGTTGGATGTTTTTTCCCCTGAGATGCACCAGCACAGTTTGATTTTTCACTTGCTGGGCCAGGTTTGGTCCAGCTGTAATAAGCCTTGCAATGAGATCCCTCGTGATTTATCATGATTTGGATTCATCTGGGCTCTCAATATGTTGCCAAAGTTTTACAGACCTCCCCATGAGGCTGATTGCTGCCACAGAGGAAAACTGCAGGAAGCCTGGCCAGATCTGTGCTGCTGAAATCTTTGTCAAGGTTTCATTCTGTTTGAAAAGCTGTTTTACCTTTCCTCACATTAGCATATGAAAAATCCTGGCTAATTTCATTTGGCCTTTCAAAAATCAATTTCCCTAAGACAGCAGTATTGACCAATTAATACTTTGCCTCTGTGGGAATGTATGTGCAAAAGAAAGGGAAAATAATAGCTGTAAAGCCAATATAAGTTAAAATCATTGAAGCATAGAATCATAAATGTTGGAAAGACCTCAGGGATCACCAAGTCCAGCCTTTGACCAAATCCCACTGTGCCCACACATCACAAAGGTACACAACTACTCATTTGAAATAAAATATCCAAAAAAATACATATTATTTTCAAAGGTGAGTCCTCTTCCTGAATTCTGCTTTGGAAAGCTGCAACATGAAGTTAGAATCAGGATGCTGATTGATTAAGAGTGCTGCCAATTTACAGCTATATGACTTGGAGCAGAACTGGGATCTTTGGTGCCACCTCTTCATGGAAAAAAATCCATTACCTGGAGGTAATTTTTCTTTTTTCTTTTGCCTACCAGACTACCCTGAGGAAAAAGTTGGGCCAATAAAAAAAACAGGAAGAGAAGTATAGAAATTCTTCAGAGTGCAAAAGGAAAGTCAAGGGAGATCCTGGCTCACAGTTTTACTCTAAAAACTCTTGACCTTTGAGGTTCCTTCCAAGCCAAGCCATTGCATGGCTCTGGGATATTTTGCATTTGTGCATTTAGTGTTTGAGGAAGGAAATGATTCCATGGGCACCAACAAGAATGCTCACATAACTGTGCAGGCAAGACCTGTGTCCTTTGTCATAAAAAATTTCAAATGTTATGGGGCTTGGGTTTGGTTTTGGTCCTTGACCCTTTCATTGTGATGGCTGCAGATCAGCTCTGAGAGATCAGATCAGAGAGAGGGGGAAAGGGCACCTTGTGGGTGGATTTCATTGGCTTTGGGGTAAAATTGAAGTGGGAAATCGAACTTGGGCGTCCCTTTGGGTGGATTACAAATATCAGCAGGAAAGACAGGCTGAGCACTCAGTGATGCAAGGAAAAAAAGTGTCATTGACTGTTCTTCGTGGGTGTGGGGAGGAGGTTAGCTCTAGATAAGAGTTTAGGGATGATAAATTGTACTTACTAAAGTTTACCACTAGAGATGTCTGAGTTCTGGGCTGGGTGTTACACAGCAGGCAGACAGCCCCAGCTCCTCCTGCCTCTCTCCAGCAGTGCAGTGCTTATGGCTCTTGTGCCCATTGTTTGCTTGCAGTGCCTCTGGAAAATTATCTTCCAGCCTCCTCAGAGGGCACAGCAAGGGAAACAGGGGCCAGGAGGGGATGAGCTGGGCAGATGAGCTGTCTCACACAGCATTCGGGGGAAATTTGGGGAATTTTGGCATCCTGCACGTTGCCCTGCACATCAAGGGACAGGCACTGAGCTGCTGCAATGCTGGTTTTCAAAATAGCAAGGCTTTAATTTCTGCCAGTTTATGTGTAGTGAGCACAGGACCAGGAAAGGCAACTGCATCATTAAAGCTTGGGCAGACTTTACTGAGACAAAGGGCAGCAGAAGCAGAGCTCTCAAAGGAATTGGTACAATACAAAAAAAAAAAATCAGAAATATTTTCATTACTATGGTGTGACAATTTTGAGGAAAGAAAATATGTTGATAGTCCAAAATAGACAGAAAGGAGACCTGTGCAAAGCTGCACACGGGGCAAATTCATGGAGGAAGGTGGGAGAGGCAGCTCTTCCTAATGTGCTGAGAAGTCTTTCTGGCTGAATTGAATTTGGAGTGTGTCCCAGGTACAAAACAGTTTTAGCCAGAGTGCTCCAGATGGAGATCATCCTGAGCCAACAGCTAACTGTATCAATGCTTTTCATTGACTTTGGTGCTGCAGAATGAAATGGCAGCAAAGTGTCCAACATATGATTCCTTTTATTACTCCTGATGCCATAAGTGACACTTTCCCTGGACTGTCACCACGTGGCAATTATTATTCACCACCATCAGTACTGTTTCCACCTGTCAGATCGTGAGTCTTGTAGATTAGTTTGATATTTTAGCAATGAAGTAATCTGTGCTACCTGATTTAATCCATCCTCTCTTCTGTACTTCCTGCCTCACTTAGGAAAAAAATGAACCAGCATAGAAATAGTTGAAGTTTTAAATCACAGTTAAAATTAAAATACTAATTTCTAGAACTAAAGCCACCTACAGTGTGTATTATATTAATATAAATTCTTCAATATGACAGAAAAAAAATTACCAGGGGAGAAATCCAAAATGAATAACAGCTTGATGTGCAAGCATTGAAGAATATGAGATGTATCAGTGCACATTGCTGTAAAAACTCCTGGATTTCTCACAACCCTCAAATTTCTCTCAAAAATCACAGTGCCATTTCATTTAGGATGATCCCAAGAGGCAGAGCTAGCAGGTAATTATTTTGATAACTTTTTCTTTCCTACCCTCGAGCACTTTATTATGTACACTGAATATATTTAACGCTTCATTATTCAGCAAACATTTGCCTCACCTATAATTAGAAATAAGTGAGAAATACTGAGCAGTTTTTTTTTTTTAATAGGAACTTTTCAAAACACACACAAGCTGCTGTGTGATTCTCAACCCCAGCTGGAAAAAACAAAACTAAGAGAACTAGAACATATTATAGACAAGTGAAATCAAATCCTGACTGACAACCTGTTCGAGCAGATACAATTTTGGAATTACTGATATATTAAGTTTTCATCCACTTTGGAAAAAAAAAACCAAAAAAAACCCAGAAAGCTGTGTGCTGAAAATGCTGACAAGCCCCTTTCAGAGGTGTTGCCATCAGATGGTGATATAATTAGGTCCCAGAGTAAGGTACAGAGTGTTGGTGGTGCAGCCTGTCAGTAATTCTGCAGTGATTTATGGTCTGCTGCAGGAGAGCACCAACAGGACAAGCGGAGCCACACGCGTTGTTAAGGGGAGACATTTCCCACCAAACCTTTAAAGGGAAATGTTATCACCAGGATTCACAGATGACAGATTTTCAAAGAGATTCAGGTACCTACAAGTACAAATAATTCTCTGCTATGATTCTGAAGGATGCAGGCAATTTGGTAGCCCCCTGTTTTTAGCAAGCACCGAGTATCTGTGAATTAAAAACCTTGAGACTGATGCAATATAGAAACCAGCATGGAATTAAAAAGGTTTTGTCCATCTGAGGAGAGGCTGTGGGCACTTGGTTTGCTCAGCTGAACTGGACACTGAGGTCAGGCCTCAGTGGAGGGCACAGGGACAGCTCTGCCCTCTGTGACAGGGACAGCACCCAGGGGATGGCTGCAGCTGTGCCAGGACAGGGTCAGGCTGAGATCAGGGAAAGGTTTTTCCCCCAGAGGGTGCTGGGCACTGCCCAGGCTCCCCAGGGAATGGGCACAGCCCCAAGGTGATGCCTCAGGTCTGAGCTTTTCTATTTTTCAGATTCTGTGCTGCTTCAGTGTGTAATTCTGAGCTTCATATCAGGGGATGGTGAGCTCTGTTCACAGAGCAGAGAGACAAAACAATTCCTGCTCCAGCTGGGCACCAAGGACAAATGATCCAAATGTCAGCCCAAGAGCACAAACCCCGTGGGCTGGAGAGAGAAAAACACAGATGGGAATTCATAATCTAAAGCTGGGATGGGACAATGAACTGCAAGGTGCAAATGGAGCAGAACTGATCACAGTGAGAGACCCCGTGAGAATTTGTGCATTTTGTGCCCATTTTGGTCCATCTTGGGTGCAGCCCTGGCTGGGCTCTGGTGCTGCCCAAGGTGGATCCACTGAGGCCTTTTAATAAATCCCTGCTTTATTCTTTAGCTCTGTCCAGTCCCTGTTCCAGGTCAGCCTTCACAAGGCATCAAAGGCTGCCAGAGCTCCAGGAGGGTTTGGACAACACTGCCAGGAATGCTCAGGGTGGGATTGTTGGGGTGTCTGGGCAGGGACAGGGGCTGGACTGGAAGATCCTTGGGGGTCCTTTCCCACTCAGGATAGTCTGTGTTTCCATGATTTAGTTTCCAGTTGAAATGAGCTGTTAACCAAACCAGTAAAGAGGTAAATATCCCTGGAAATGTCCACTGAGCTCAGACTAACTCTGCACATGGCATGGTTGGGCAGTAGGCACCAAACAAGATTTATGACATGTCAGGAGAATAGAGCAGCAGAAATGAATGACTGTAAACAAGGGGCTCTCAAGAAAGACAACAATATTGTTTAAATACCTTATTGCATTACCTTGTCTGCAAGGAAAAAAAGCTAGAAAATAATGTAAAAATAACTTCAGGCAACCCCTTACTGCACTCCTTGCTCCTCCTCCTTCCTGCTTACAGCTTTTTTTCTTGCACTGAATTCTGCAATGTGTTCTCACCTGCTGGCTCAGGTCCCTTCACACATCTTTACATCACATCTGTTTAGGTGGCACATTTCTGTACACACACATATGTAACCCTGTGGTTGCCTGATACACCATTCAAGTCAATGAGAGAAATAAAAAAAATACCAAATCAATTGAAATCCGTTTTATTAAAAATAATAAAAAAATAAATAAAATCAGGTTATACATTGCTCACTCCACTGTGAAAATCAGCCTGTGGGAAGAGCTGATACTTAAAAAGAGCAGATGACAGCCAGGTAGGCAGTGAAAGACAGATGTGACACATTGGAGGAAGACTTCCTAGTAATACTCCTAATAAATGTGATACCTACCACTCAGCATGGTCCAGGAGCACACAGGGATGAAGGGCCCAGTGAAAGCTTCCACTTTGATGGTATTTGTGCAAAGAAAAGAGGCATTTTATAAAAAACAGGGTCCTTTCTCCATTCTCTCATCTTCCATAGAAAATGGAAGTTATATCTGTCCTGTGCTCATTGCAAAGAGAAATGTACTCAATCTTGATGCTTTTCAGGTGAGCCACAGGATGTAACTGATTTTAGGACAGAACACTGCAATTCCAGGGACATCTAGGTCTGGATCCAGAGAAAGAAGATTAAACACTGCTCCAGATTCCCACTTCAGATACTTTTGTTTGGCCCAGTTAGAGTCACACGAGCTTCATTTGGACTTTTTATCAAAATAGACCAGCTCTGGGTTTGGTGACATAATTCTGCCAATTGCTCCTTCTGATACAAGTTTTTGTCCAATAAACTTTTGTAATATCAAAGGAGGCTCCACTGAGTTAATAATTTCTTTATTTGGTTTAAATTCAGCATCAACCTATTTTTTGTGTGTCAAGAAACAGAATCAATGAATGCACAACAATTTAATTAAAAGTTCATCTGACCTTGGACAAAAATTTTTATCAGAAGAGGCAATTGGTAGAATTATGTCACCAAAACCACAATATATTTAATTCTGGTGAATATTTTCATTTCAGTTCCAAGCAAGCACTGTCCTTTACTTCCTTGCTTCTCTTCATTTTTGCCTTTTAGATCTTTAAGTTTTTATATTGCATTAATTCCAATAATTCCATTCACACTCTGATCAAATGAACGTTCTGTTCCCATAATTTAAGAAAAAGTAGAGCACAGGGAGGGTGGAGATAATCTCTTATTTACTGAGCATTAGATTACTTTTCTTCTTCTGCCCCTTTTTTCACCATACAAAATTGTGTAAGCAACGAAAACTTTGCCCTCAGCTCTGTAATGTGCAAGTAGAAATTTCATAATAGTTACAACTGCAACTACAATTTTTGACCAGGAAGGAATTATTTTACTGAGAGTAGATATAATATGCTATAATATAATATGCTATAATATAATATGCTATAATATAATATGCTATAATATAATATGCTATAATATGCTATAATATGTTATAATATAATATGATATAATATAATATAATATAATATAATATAATATAATATAATATAATATAATATAATATAATATGATATAAAATGCTATAATATAATATAATATAATATAATATAATATAATATAATATAATATAATATAATATAATATAATATAATATAATATAATATAATATAATATAATATGCTATAATATAATATAATATAATATAATATAATATAATATAATATAATATAATATAATATGCTATAATATAATATGCTATAATATAATATAATATAATATAATATAATATAATATAATATAATATAATATAATATAATATAATATAATATAATATAATATAATATAATATAATATAATATAATACAATACAATATAATACAATATAATACAATATAATACAATACAATGTAATACAATACAATACAATACAATACAATGTAATACAATACAATACAATACAATGTAATACAATACAATACAATACAATACAATACAATACAATACAATACAATACAATACAATACAATACAATACAATACAATACAATACAATACAATACAATGTAAAACAATACAATACAATACAAACTCTGAGCAGGAATTCTGAAAGCCAGGGGGTCCCCTCTGATCAATCATGTCTGATTCTTTATCACTGATGAATCCAGCCTGTGGATGCTCAGCTCAGACTCCAACCTGAACTGCCCAGGGATGACTCTCCAGGTGCAAAGCCAAGCTGTGACGCGCCACCGTGATGCCAAATCCATTGCTCAGAGATTTGCCTGCTCTTTGCTCCCTTAATTGAAATGTCCTGGCATCAATAATTCCAGCATAAGCCTCCAAGAGAGCTGGGCAATGACAACCTGCAGCAGTTGCTGGAGGGGGGGATGAATAATGGAGTGCACACCTGGCCAGGGGCGAGGATTTGTCAACCAGGACTTTGCAGACACGGCCACGTCTCACTTCACTGCATCGTTTCTCGGGGACAAGCAACACCTCCAAGAGCCTTTTGTCCGCAGTGAAATGTCACTGTGCCTTCCCCAAAGCAGCAAGGTGTCATTCTGAGTTCAAAACTGCAGGTCTGATTTGGTACAACCGGAGTCTGACCGTTGCCACGCTGGAAAAAAGGTTTCGTTCTTAAAAAGTGCAACTGAAACTTGAGTATGGTAATTGCAAACACTAAAAATGATATTCTGATAATTTCTATTGATCCTGCTTTTTCCATTACATACAAGCCTGGATCAATTCATGTCATCTCATAATTATATCAATTGTATTTTTGATTTTCATTTTTACTTTAATCCAGTGGCTTATTTCCCTCATGACATCCCAGCTTGCTGATTTTAACCCATCCTCATTTTCTTATGTTTTTAAAGATTCATACTGCTAAAAGGGGCTGGGGGGGCAGAGGGAAAATACTGCACAAGGAAAGAATTGTATAAAGAAATATTTTTTGTATTATTTTTTATTATTTTTTTAAATTTTATTTTCATTCTGCATCTCCTTTTAGGATATTTCTTTTCCTGACAATGCAAACATCTTTGGCACAGGATGTCATATCCTGAGATCCCAGATGCATGTGGTTGTTTCTCAGTCCCTTACTCCATTTGCAAAGCATATTTGTCCTGGAGAACATGGCTGATCAAAGTTTTTGGTAGTTAAAGCATTAAAATATAAAAATAAATAAATTAAATAACCCACTGACAACAAAAAAAAAATTGATTATCACCTTAGCAACAAGAACAAAAAATGACTCAGCTATTCTTGATTTAATTAAATTCAGTGAAAACACATTTTTCTTCAAATAATTTACTTCTGTTTCATCTATTTGGTGAAAGATAATGAGCTGCCCATAGGATAAAAATAAGTTGATTTAAAGGAAAAATCTAAAGGACATATGTTTAGATTGGGGAAAACACTAAATATTTACTGTAATGTGTAAATATGGAATTGGTGTAGCAATGGCTGAGCTGAACCCTTCCTACTTCTAATATTACAAAGTTTCATCAAATATTGCTCACTTAAAAATTTCACTTAATTTTGTACTGTCTCTTACTATTGAGCTTCTTGTAGAGAACACATAAAACATAAAACAGAAGCAGAATAGACTGAAGAGTTTCTCTTCTTTGTTCTTAGCCCTTATTTAAGAAAGTCTCTCTCATTCTCTAATAAAGCCACTCACTAACAACTAACAGCTCCAGGTTATTGCCATCTAATTCTGAAATCATTTTACTATAAAAGACCTTATAACTACAAATAAGATTAATACTATAATTTTTTCCCTATAAACATAGAGATCTACAATGTAGTTTTCACCACTTTACATATTATTCAAATTAGCATAATAAACTTTTAAGTTCATTTTTTCCTCTGATTCAGAGTGCTTCTCTTGGACAATTGTATAAATATCTTAGAAATAATCATCATCTTTATTAACTTTTCTGAGACCTGGAATTTCTTCCTGCAAATGTCATCCAGATATTAATCTGCACAAACAACTGATAAATTATTTGTGATTGTTCCTGTTACCAAAGTGAGCCTTCCACCAATAATTTAATAATTTGAAGGTATTTTCTCAGTGGCTGTGAAGATGAAGAAAACTCCTCTGCCTGTATAAACTGGTTCAGAATTAGGGAGACTTCCAAGAAAAAAAAGTGCCTGGAGTATAAAAATGATCCATTATAAAACTGGGCATCTATGTTTGCTAACACAAATTCTCTTTCTTCAGTCAGCCTTTCTCTTTAATAGACAAAAGCAGAACAAAGAGTTTTAGGGAGCTACAAAGAACAAGGGAACAGAGATATTTCAGCTCTCAGGTCACCATCCCACAGCCCCATGAATCCATTCCATCCCACAGACATTAAATTCCTAGAGGAGCCAGGTCAGTCCCTTTTGCTGGACATCTGACCTGCTGGTAAAGAATTCTCTTTTGTCCTGCAACTCCTGCCCAGCTGCTCCAGGTGGGAGCTCAGGTGAGACCCCACCTGCAGAGCTGCCCCAGCACAGGAGGGACCGGGAGCTGCTGGAGAGAGCCCAGGGGAGGCACCAGGATGGTCAGAGGGATGGAGGAAAGGCTGGGAGAGCTGGGAGTGTTCACCTGGAGAGGAGGAGATTTGGGGTGAGCCTTGAAGGAGTGTTGCCCTGTTCTTCTAAAGTTCTTCTAAGCTTTCTGATGTTTACAATTTTGTAATGCAGTTTCTCACCCACTTTTCATGTAAATAATGATTGTTTTGCGTTCCTTTGTGGAGGAAGAGAGAATTAATAGGCTGCTAGTTTGAGCAGTGTAGTTGGAGAGGCAGCAAACTCATCCTCCAATCCATGGTCACTTTTAGAATTCTATAAATATCCAAGTCCAGAAATAAACTGGCCTTTTTTTACCTTAAACTTATCTCAGCCTGTGAGTATCGTTCATTTTGTGTTGTGTTGTGACAGAGAAGCCAACTTGAACCATGGAGAGAGACAATTTCCAAGGGATGGAGGGAGAGGACACAGGGAATGGCTTCCCACTGCCAGAGGGCAGGGATGGATGGGATATTGGGCAGGAATTGTTCCCTGTCAGGGTGGGCAGGCCCTGGCACAGGGTTCCCAGAGAAGCTGTGGCTGCCCCTGGATCCCTGGAAGGATCCCAAGACCAAGTTGGATGGGGCTTGGAGCACCCTGGGCTGGTGGAAGATGTCCCTGTCCATGGTAGGGGTCAGAACTAAATGATCTAGATTGGTCCTTGCCAAGCCAGGCCATTTTATGATTCCATGATTCTATTCCTGGAATAAGAGACAAGAAATTGGCTCTCTGAATGCTCCTTTAGTGATGTGTCCTTTGACTCGGTTGCTGAACCCCACAGTTATGACTTTAGTTGGATTCCTCACTATTTTTACAGTAGACAAGTTGCCACAACTGCAACTTGTGGCAATAGCAAGGGCTTCAAGATACTCCAGCTATGAATATGTATGGGATAATAAAAAATAATAATATAACAGTACTGGAAATATATAATGCAGAATTTCTTAATGTCTTCAGTTTTGTCTTTTAGAGTATCTTTCTTAAGCAATTTGCTACATCTCACTGCCAAAGCTGCCCAGTTTTGTTTTTGTTTTATTATACAATTTTTATTAGTACTGTGTCCATAAACTCTACTCCTAGACAGAAGGAGACACAGTAAAACTGTCATATTCAATTGAAATATCACACGGTGGTGTAGCCACCACTATAAATGAAAACAGAGCCAAAATGTCCCAGATTTGAAAAGGTCAACTTAGCAAAAGAACAGCTCAGGAACAAATATTGTACCAGTGGACCTGAAAGAGCCGTGGCTGTTGAAACATGAATTTAATCAAGTAAAGTTTTAGGAATTAGTGTTATTAACTCAGTAAAGGTATGGATATTTCAGTTATTGAGTTCAACAGCACATGTTGTTCTGCTGCTGCCTTCTTGCTTTCCTGGCTGGGTTGTGAAACAAAGGCACACAAACACAGTGCTTCCAAATTATCTTGTTTTATTTTATTCTTTTTCCATTAAGATCCCTTTTCTGCAGCAATAACTCTTTTCTTTTCTGTTGTGGCCCAGACAGTTTGTGACACCTCTTTGGGATCAGGGAAGCAGAGCAGTGACACTCTAGCCACAAAACCCTCTGAGTGCTAAAGCAGCTCTCCAAGGAACCTTTCTTCCAATGCAGGCTTGAATTCAAGGTCATGTCTCAGCTTAACATCAATTTATGAAAATACCTTTGAAGAGATTTTATTTTTTGGTATTTCTAGGAAGCATTTTATTTTGCATTTGACTAGAAAAGTCACTAAGCTTGACAGAGACCTACCTGAGTTTCTTGTATAAAGAAATATTGCCTGTTGCAATTTTTTTCTTAGTCCCTTGAGTGCTGGTTATTATTATTATTATTATTATTATTATTATTATTATTATTATTATTATTATTATTATTATTATTATTATTATTATTATTATTATTATTATTATTATTATTATTTTGGCATTTCTCCCTTCTAATTCTACATTTTGAAATGTTAAGATCTCTGGTAGCTTTTCCAAGATAAAGTAATTTTAATATAAATCCTACTGTATAAAGATGTGATGTTTGCATCTCCTTGATTGTTAACTTACCTGAAAATTTTTGAAGTGTTTTGTATATCTATTTTGATATTAGGACAGAAATTGAATATTATTATTGCCAACCTCAGTTCATTTTAGTCCTTGGATATTCAGTATTTTTAGCAGATTGAACAAAATTATGTAGGTAAAAGAAGGTGAATTTGTTGAACAATAAATATATGTGAACTGTCCTCTGAATTTTCCATTGTGTTTCAAAACATGAACTGTATTTGCCAGGCTTGGAAAATCAATATTATGACAACATGACTTCTGTCTCATTTCCTTTTCTCCTCTCCCCCTCTTCCAAAAAAAAGATATAAAACAAACTGTACAAAAGCTGCTCCTGAGCTGTAATTGTGTTAAGAGATGAAGTTCTGTTTTAACCTGGAAGGTAAAACATTGAATGAAAATTGCAACTAAATGAAAGTAGCCTGGAATGGAAGAAATGTTGATCCCAGAGTTATTAAACAACTCTCAGTTCTTTCCAGGAGCTGTAGAAGGCTTTCTTCAAGCATGGGCGTTAATACTTCAGGTTTTTGGATTTACACCACACCGTAAAGTAGTAACTCAAAATCCTCCAGCCAGTCTGTTTCCAAAATGTTGTATTATGGCTAGACTGGCCTTTGGTGAAAGTGAAAAACAGCCATTACCATGGGAGAGGAGAAAACAAAATGAACTCTGTTATCTGCAGATGCAGTGAAGCATTGCAATGTAATCTGTACATTTCATTTTGAGGAGACAGCCTTATCTCAGCTCTGCCCCGTAAATTCTGCTGGTGCCTGGCACATCCTCTGCTCTCTTTGTTCTCCATCACCGTGTCAAACCAGGCAAAATCATGTTTTACTGTGGGCCTGCATGAACAGAAAAAGAATAGAGAATAATTTAAATATTTTGATAAAAGTTAACGCCAGAAGTTCATTTTAATGGCTTGAAATCAGTTGTTTTTATAAGACTTCATTTTCCTTTGCTCAACTGAAGGACTCACCCTAAAGGCAGGGCAGGACTCACCTTAGAGACCAAGAAATGAGAGTATGAAATCTGAAATTTTGAGTCTCAATTAACCAGCTATTGAAAAATGACCTCAAACATGTTCCATAACTTAAGAATTACAGATATTTTATACCTAGATGGTTTTAACTTGATTTATTTTAAGAACTATGCCTTCTGGCCTTTAACTCTTCATGTAGCTTTCACGTGACTGGGCTGTTACAGATTTGTGAATGTCCCCAGTAAAATTCTAATGGCAGAATGGCAAATTACACAGATCTGGTGATGTTTTCCCAGACTCAGTGCCTGCCCCAAGGGAGGGATGAGGGAGAGCAGTGGGTGGGGGTTACCTCAGCTTCAGCAGAGCCTCTCACAGGGTCTCCCACCACATCCTACAAATAAACTCACCAGCAGATAAAAGGACCCCTCAGACTGAAAGCTGACTAAATCATCAGGTGGTGAGTAATTAGCCAAAATCTACTGGTTCCTTCTCTCCACATGGTCCAGATGTTGAAACAGCTGTAAAAGATGATCTGCCCACAATCGTTAAGTGAACCAAGCACCTTTCCCATACTGAAAACTCACTAAAAAAATCGTATTTCACTTAATTATCCAAGGCACAAATTCTTAAAATTTGCAGATGTTATCCATCAAACAAAAAAACTTTAAGATTTTATCTTTTTACTCTGTGCATTTCATAAGAATTTTATCTTTCTTTCTTACTGATAAGTGCTTTTTGTGATCCAATGCCATCTTCCTTCCGTCAACTCTTTCCCCCCTTCTTATTTCTTCAGGTTTTTATTCCAATCTTCATAAAATTATGGTTATTTTGCCCTCATTTCATCTCACAATTCCTAACATGACGAAAAGAAAAGGCCTGTATATTGCTTCATATGCATTTTCTTCATTTAGAATTGCAAATACAATTTCCCAGCCTCCCACAATATGTGGCTGCTACCATCATGGGTTTCATGGTAACATTTCATGGAACATATTTGCTGTTTCCTACTGCTTATTTCTTTTTTTATGTCTGTTCATCTCTCATTCAGAGGAGCAGGAATCATCTTGAAAACGTTGTGGATTTTTTCTTGTGTACACCATGTTGTCTTCTTCCCTCTTTTATATTCAATTATTTCTATTTTTACAACATACCATGCTTATTAGTTTATTTAAAGATTTTGGCTGTTAGCCAGCCAATGAATTTTAGAAAGTGGCATAGAAATGCTGAAGTTTCTGTTTGCTTTGTCACTGCACTCATACAGAGTAGATCAAAGTCTTGAAGTTATGTTCTTGCAAGCAAAATTAATTCTCTGTCCTCAATATTAAGAGTCCTATTTTCTTCCTCTACAGATTTCCTCAGTTATTTTCATCTTTTGGTAATCTACTACACCCCTAATTCCCCAACTAAGGGGTGAAAATCCCTGTATCCTCAGTTATATAAAACCCACAGGTTAAAAAGACCAGGTGGCAAAAATAAATTGGAAAATTGGAAAAAAAATAAAAAAGATTTGTTGCTTAGTAGCACTCAATCCATACACATTTTATTTTCCTCTGCTCCTTCTTTTGGTTATCTCTGGTTTTATCTGCTATGCTTTTTTTTGTTTTTCCAGATTTTTAGTTTGTTGTGTTTATTTATTAACACCCTCTAAAATTATGCAGATTATATTTTGTCAATGCTTTTCAAAAGAGACATAAAGCAGAGGCACCCAGGGTCTGTAATGATAAAGTCAATAGAAGCAGCAATGTAGGAAACAGGATTTAAATGACTGATTTAGTTGGTAAGGAAAGCTTGGAGGATAATGCCCTTCTATTAATAAAGGCAGGTAATTGTGAGCAAATAATATGTTAGCAGAATCTGTATCAGCTCACAGCTTTTCAGCCTGAAATTGGAAATAAATCAGGGATACTGCTGGGAATAATGAGGATACTTCCCATGGAATTGCCCAGCAGTGCCCAGGATCACAGAGCAGAGCTCGGGGGCTGTGTCCAGGCTGCACCTGGGGCTGTGCCACCCCCTGGACAGGGAAACAGGGAATCACCAGGGCTGGAAAAGACCTTCAGGATCATCAGTCCAACACCACCATCCCCATGTTTACTGCCAACCACGTCCCCAGGTGCCACAGCCACAAATGACTCAAAGACTCTCAGGGTGTGGGATTCCACCTTCGCCCTGGGCAGCCTGTTCCAAGGGTTTGCATCCCTTTCCTTGAAGAAATTTTCCCTAATATCCAGACTAAACCTCCCCTGGCACAGCTTGAGGCTGACTCCTTTTGTCCTGTCATTTATTATTCGGGAGAAGAGACTGCCACCCACCTGACTCCAACCTCACATAAACTGGAAAGAATATTTTTGTTTAAACCTTTACTGCCAGAGTAAGGGGGAGGGAGGGTTGGTTTTTTTTTTTTGTTTTGTTTGTTTGTTTGTCTTGTTTGTTTTGTTTTTTTTTTGGTTATTTCATTCTCCAGACAATTTCTGAAAACTCATAGGAGAAAATTTCTGCCTTCTAACTCATCAGGGCACTATGGAAATCCTCATTTCTGTGTACGTGTGAAAAGATTGTTTACAGAGATATCACAGCACTACAAGCAGTTAAAAGAACTTTGGCCTTTCATGTAAATGGGAAAATTAATTTTTCAGAGCTTTGCAGACAGTTCCTAGCATTTCCAGTGCACAGATGAAACTTGATCTGCTTATGCTTCAGCAGTAGAAAATAATTAGATATCAGCAGAAAAGCACTGAACTATGGCTGTGCTTTTCAAGCAGGAGTGTCATCCACTCCCTCCTTCTTCTTCATGTTGTATTTAAGCAGCTCTCCTTGGATATGGTTCATTGTATGAAAGTGGAGTTGTTTACAGGAAACTTAGACTCTCACACACTTTAGAGCAATACAGATCACAAACCATCGCCCCATCTGGCTGATTTTTTTATAACCCCAGTCACCCAGCTTAATTAAATTGTCTGTATAATATTGGTGAAGTGTTTATGAGTAAAGAACCCCCTGACAGCACAGACTTCCAGGAAAGTTCTCAGTTGTTGCTTTGTGTTGTTGTGGCTGTTGCAGGATTTTAAAATGCATTGCCAGTTGGAGTGTGAAATGTGTAGGTTTATTCACAGCAGTAATGAGGTAAAAGAAAGATCAGGTTTAGGTGGGAAGACTCAACTTTTATATTCTATAGAGATTTAGACTAATCTTAAATAATAATAAAATAAAAACAAAAAATTAAATAGAATGGTAACACATTTAGTAATGTATTTTAAAGCCCTCCTTATTCATACACTGTTTTAGCAAGACTGTGGTAAAGTGTGGGTTGATCTGGAAGCATGTGACAGCAGTAAAAAAATACCAAAAAATAACCCTATTTGTTTTTCCAATTTATACATTCTACCTACTCAATGAGAGAAGAGTTTTTATTTTTTTTTCTTTCTGTTCCTTTTTTTTTTGTTTTTATACAGGTCTTTCTTAAACCCACATTGCCATTTACCTGTTCATGGAACATGGCCTGTTTTGCAAGTTTAATAATTCAGAAAGAGCAGGAATGGTTCATGTCCATGGAAAGGTCATATGAAAGCTTGGAATCTAAAAGGTAAAAGTCCTCTTCAAGTCTGGGTTTAAAATGCTTTGGTGTCTTGGAAATGAATGGAGGCAATTTGCTCTTCTAAATTTTAAAATTAAGGAGGATTTCCAGTAAAAAGTGTTGGAAGGAAACTACTGATGTTCACCCAGCTGGGTAAAACAAAAGAAAATGATCCTGCAGTAAATCTTGCACATAGGCAAACAGAAAAAGTGAATCCTAAGTACTTCAATAATTACCTGCAGAGAAACCTCTCTCCTCTGTGTGTTCTGCAAACTTTCACAGGAAAGCTGCGCTCACAACCCAGGGGGCTGAGCCTTTGCAATGGCTTTCTGGAAGTGTTTAATAATCCTGTGATTCTGTGGTTGCTCAGAAGCCAAAACTGGAAGAACAAGTGGCATTTCACTGTGCACTATTTCAACTGTCTGAACCAGATGCCAAGTGAAATTTAAAATGCACTAATGAATGCTTTGGACTCGAGGCCCTTTGTATCTCAGTGTCTTTTATTGTCTTCATCAGCAATGAAATATTAATTTCTGCCTTTGACTGCACTGCCTGGAGCTACTGAAATCTGATCCTGCAAGATGTCATTGCCCTGTACCAAATCTGGGAGCCAGTGAACTCTTCCTGAATTTCAGGTTTCAGTGTGAGTCTCAATTGTGCTGCTCCTCACTGGGCCACTCTTCTGGACAACACAACAGAAGGTTTTGCTAAATCCATGCCTTCACTTCTTGGGTTTATTGTTATGTTTTGGATTTGTTTGGTTTAGGGATTTTTATGTAGTAAGTAAACCAAGATACTCTAGTAGGATTTCAGTTCTGCATTCCACTCTTTTATCAATACACTGGCATTGCAGGAGAGGCTTTGGATTTGCTTTTCTTGACTAGATGATGATTCACACTTACCAGTTTCCCTCTTGATTTCCAGCCAGTTCTGGTGAAAATTATACAATAAATCAGTAGCTAGCAACAAATTATATTCATCACATAATTTGGGCAGCTTTGCTTACATTCTGCCTCCCCATCCATCTCCTGTGAAGCCACTTATGCCATTTCAGACTTCCCAACAGCTTCAAAAACACATGGCAGTTTAAAAAATCTGCCAGATAAATAATTCATGGTTTCTCCTCTGAACCAGCCCATATGTGATGGTGGTCTGAGGAACAGGACAGGGAACATTCAGTTTTGTCATTATTACAAGATCTGAGAGTCTGTAAGACCATATGGAGCCTCAGACCTCCAAAATGGCGAGAGGGTTGGTTTATCAGTGATACACAAAATTCCATCTTTTATCCCGGAAAATACCGAGCAATGAGAGCTCTTCAGCTGTAATTTTGCTTTTCAGACCTTCTCATCCCCAAACCATTGCCCCAGCAGCCATCCTGCAGCATATGCAGCATATGCAGAGAGCAGAATGTGTAGTTCTGGTTTATGAATTTACTTGGCATGGCTAAAGACGAGCTGAAAACTTAATTATGTGTCTGTCCAAAAAAGATCTCATCAACTCTCCATGTGTTCTACCATGACAAAAACCTTCACACTCACAAAGTCATTGGGATTTGATTGTCTTTGAGCATTGCCTCAGTTTTAGAAATAATATTCCTTTCCATGGAGCAAGAGAAACAGTTTCTTAGCTCTGAAAATGCTCAACTATCACTATATTCTCTTTATTTTTTGCCTCATAATACTGCATCAAATGGAGAATCAGACCAAGGATATGGAAGACTGAACCTCTGCCATGGACAATAACAAAGCTGCTGCCACAAAATACACAGATTTATCCAGAGCCCTTTTCTCTTCCAGAATTACAATTTTTCCAGTGGTTACTGAAAAATTTCAATACATTATAGGTGTTGTTTTCCAAAACCTGATCAAAAAAGTTAACTCAAACCACAGGCTAGAAATAACTGTACCTTTTTCATATTATTATTATTATTATTATTATTATTATTATTATTATTATTATTAGTGCTAGTAGTAGTATTAATGGTGGAACACTGTCTAAATGTGTCTAAATTAAATTTTTCCTTTTGTTTAGTCATACCTCCTGTTTACCCTCAGCAGCTTCAGGATGAATTGATAGCTGATATGATAAAAAGCAAACTATCCAAACTGAGAGCACAAAACTTCTACATACCCTCGTATTTCACTTCAAAACAATTTAAGGTAAATTGGAATGATTTACTCAGAATGCCATAAGTGTAATTGTGGTGCAAATATACTCCCAAATTTGTCCTCTATTTGCACTGCTTACACAGAACACATTCAATCTCCATTTTTTCTGACTGTAATTAAGGATGCTTTAAGATGAAAGAATATTGAGCCATCAATTTTAAGAGGACTACAGGCTTAAAACAGAACAGAGTTTTAAAAACAGTAAAAATTCCCAGTCAGCTTTCAAGCTTTTATTTCTTATTTTCTTTGAGATATATCAGAAAGATTGCTATCACATAAACTGGCTTTTAGAAGGTTATATTATGGAATAAAAGAAATACAGGACATTTCCTCAATATTAATGCCTTGTGTGCTGTATTTCTATCTGATTTAACCTTGTGCAGCTACAACAGAAGTTTGAGTGAAATTATGAATTCAGTGAAATTCATTGTCTGTTATGTAGTTTCTTGAAAATCCCTTAGGGAGGATCTTGTGTCCACTAAACATTTCTTCTTCCCTAAAGATCACAAACAACACCTGCCTTAAGTAGGATGCTCAGTTCATTTCTGATTGTTGCTGGAAAAATGCAGATTTAGTACACATTAAATATATATATATATATATATATATATATATATATATATATATATATAGTGTTGGCCTAGAAATTGTTCGTCTATGCATTTTATGAATGTATTTGTCATTCAGCAAACACATTCTGTACTTTGGCAGATCAATATTTGAATTACTGGGGAATAAGGAGAGGTGAAGTTTGGTGAGGTTCTTTTTTCATTTGTTTGCTTGGGAGTTCTGAGGGTGGTTTTTGTTTGGGTTTTTCCCTTGGTGTTTTGTAAACCTTTTTTATTTTTTTCCCCCTACAGGCTAAATCAAAATTCTGATAATCCATGAAGTTTTCTCATTGAAAGGCCAAGTACAGCAAACTGTGACAAAGGGAACAAAGATACCAGCTGTATTTTCAGCAAACATGTATTGAGGAACATGTTGGTAATCCCAGATTTACCTGAAGCATCAGGTCTCAAATTAACAGGACTGGAAATCCTCAATGCACTGTGGCAGTCAAAGTATCATTTCTTCATGGAGGGAAACAGGAAAATCTGCTGGGTCAAATCAACCCCCTGTTATTTATGGGCAGACCCAAATTACATCAAGACTCCATAAATGTGTGGCTTCCTGCCAGCTGGAATACTCTGCAGCATGCTTCCTATATTTTTTTTTTTTTTATTCAGTTTCTTTACCAAACAACCTTCAGCAGTTTTTTTTTTTTAATCTGTTTTAATACCATATGCAAGCTGTCATTAGAAACAAAAATCCCATTTAGATTTTTAGCCTGATAGCTCTGTATTTTTCGACATCCTTAATATCTTTGGCTTAAATAAACACGAGCAACTGTGTTTTTCACTTTAAAATGAAAATAACACTCGAGTAGAAAGGCCTTGTGGCAACTGGCTCAGTCTTAGCAAGAATTCATTTCATGTGTCTAACAAGATGTTGAAGAACAGCTTCATAATTACACATGATTATTACTAAATCTGGCTTCAAAATTACATTTATGGTGAAACTTCAGTGTTCTAAATTTAGCCTAAATTAAAATTCTGCTGCTGGTTAGGTTCAAAAAGGTGGGGCAGCTGCCTCTGGAATTGTTAGGCTTGAGTTTAAGCCCCTTTGAGCCCAACAGCTCCAAGCACTCTGGTTCATTGTGGGAACATGAGATATATTTCTGCCAGAGGGAAGGGCAGCACTGAAATTTTATGGATTTTTATGTCTTTTTTTTTTTAATGTTTTCACATTTGTTTTCTTTTTCCAGCTAATTAGAAAGAAGGAGAATATTTGAAGGGGTAAAGCCTTCAACATGTTCTTCAAAAGGTATTTTATCACAGAGAAACATGGCTTAGCTACTTTGAAAATTACACATTGTCAAGCTTACCCAAAGCAGTCCAGAGCTTAAGAAGAAAAACACAACTGCCAGCAGATTTTTCCAAATTAACAGTTCTGTGCTTTATACAAAAATGTATGTAAAGATTCTGAAAGGTGAGAAAAATCATATCAAAGCAGCATTCCCTTCCAAATCATAAAAAATGTATATTCTCAGGAGGAATAAATCAAATTACTGAATTTCAATGAATTTAGTATGTGGATTCAGCTGAAGACAAGGAAGTTAAGAATGGATATTCAGTAATACTTGCTGATAAGTTTTGCTGGTAATACCACTGCGAGTATGTGTGTGTGTATATATGTATATATATATGTATGTATGTATGTATATATATATATATAAAAATACATTCATAAATATATTAAAATACATCTAAATCTATAAAAAGGATTAATTTTTTAAAATATAAAATATATATTTTATAGATATAAATATATATTAAATATATGGAATTCCTATGTTATGCCATCATCTTCTGTATTTGCCTTTGCTAGCTAGAACATACATTGGAATTGCAAAACCTTATGTAAAATAAAATAAAAGTTCCAATTTGGCAGGAAATTGTGCTGGTTTAAGGACAAACTTCCAAATCAAAATTTATCCTTTCGCTTCAATATTATGTCATAATATAATTGAATATAAGATAATAAATATAATATAATAAATAACATATGATATGATATGATATGATATGATATGATATGATATGATATGATATGATATGATATGATATGACATGATATGATGTAATATGATATGATATGATATGATATGATATGATATGATATGATATGATATGATATGACATGATATGATGTAATATGATATGATATGATGTAATATAATATGATATTATATGATATAATAAATATAATATAATATAATATAATATAATATAATATAATATAATATAATATAATATAATATAATGTAATATAATGTAATATAATGTAATATAATATAATTAATATAATATAATATAATATAATTAATATAATATAATATAATATAATATAATATAATATAATATAATATAATATAATATAATATAATATAATATAATACAATATAATATAATATAATATAATACAATATAATATAATATAATAATATGATATATACTTAGATGATATTTTTACATGCAAGAAGACAGGAAATATTTGATTTTTCTTATTTTACAGCTAAATACTGGTATTAATCTGTATTAGTTCCTGTACATCCCTAAATGAGCAGTTTAGGATGATCAAAGCAGCCCATATGGCTGACCAGATCCAGCTTCACCAGAGCAGCTTTGCTGAAGCACATGGAATTAGCTGAGATTTACACAAGTATAACAGAATCAATTAACTCAGACCTCAGTTTTCAGATAGCTAATTGGAGATATATATGCAGCGATAAAAAATGTTAATTATTGTGGAATAATGTACTGCAGAGAAATGGTTTCTTCTTTCATTCATTATTTTTATTTCCTTAGAGATCATTCCCTGGACTTTCTTTACCTTAATTACAGCTTTTCAAGGCTGGTGCAGCCAGCTTTAGAATTTATGTTTATCTATTCCAGCCTACTTATGTAGCATAATGTTGCACTTACACATTGAAATTTAGGGAACTCTGCTCTTGCTGAGGTTATTTCACTTCCTGACACAAAATCTCCCTGCAGTGGAGTTTGCCTTTGTTGTTTTGTTTTGGTTTTTTTGCTTTTAAAATATATGGTCTGTATAGAAAAAAAAAAAAGTTTAAAAATGTGAAGAAGAGCCTGGAAAAATCTAAATAAATGGGACAATTTTTAAGCTGTTTGAGTCCTCAATTGTAACAAAGCAGATAACATGTTCTTCCAAGACATTGTGAGGAATTAAGGTTGAAAGGATAACGTGAAGATATTGGTTGTCTTAAAAGTGTGTGTACAAATATATATATAAATACACAAATGACTCTGTTTAGGAACTCCTAAGAGTTCCTGGACTCTATTTTCCTGCAATTTACCCAGCAGCAGTCAGGGTTTGACAGGAGGGCAGAGCTGGGTGTGAGCAGTGCTTCTGCTCTGACTCATTATTTAGCTACTTATTGACAGCCAGGAAGGCTCAAGGAAGTTAAAACTCTTTGAGGAAAAAAACAATTCTAGTGAAAATAAATTATTTCTCCAGTTCAGGAGGTAGCAGATGTGTAGGATGTCATAGAATATCTAGAGTTGGAAGGGACTCGTGAGAATCACTGAGTCCAAGTTCTGCCCCTGCACAAAATTTGAGGATCCCAGACCTTCAGAGGAATCCCCATCCCCAGTTTGTGACAAATAGTTCCCCCAACCTGGAAATAACCTGGGGCAGATGGAAAAGCCTGGCTTGACAAGAAATCTGGTGACATTCTCACACATCTTTTAAAAGTCTTGTGTTCCTTCTGCTCTGAAAAACTCCCTATTTCACAGACCCCCTCTGAGAGGAGGGACAGCAATAAAGCCAATGAGGTGCATCTGGTTAAAAAAATAATTTAAATTTAAAAAAAATATAAAAAAAAGAAAATTTAGCCCAGGAATCTGTTCCAAGTAGAAAATCAAAGCTGTGCTTGTTGTAAGGAACTGAGCAACTCCTGGACAACTCTCCCTGAGATATTTCATGTTGCCCCAGACTTGGAATTCACATTTCAGGGTGAGAAATGTGCAGAATTACATAGAATTACACAGCCCAAAAATCTTTCATTTTTTTATCATGGCACTCATAACACTGTATTAAATTGCAAGCACCAATCTAAAGGAATTATTTTACTCCAAAAGATATTCAGTTTCCACTGCACATTTCTCTTAAAGTTAATCCTTCTTTTCACATGACACCCCTAGCATTTTGTAGAATTTTTGGGAATAAAAGATATTACATAGAAATGGATTGTAATTTTTTATTTATCTCCAGAAATTATTTCATCAATAATTAAAATAATGGGTGTATAAAGCCTGTGCAGCCTTTATGGCCAAAGGTATCAATTCCTTCACAGATATTATAATTCCAGTAGTTTAGTTTGTTTATTTGCTCAGGTTTGGTAATCTTGATTATGGTTTTAAATATGTCAATATTTTGATTTTGGAACTTAGGAGTTATATTCTGCATGGTAGGATACTAAACACAAATGGCCTTGTACCTTTTCAATTAAATGAACTCTTATTTTAGCTGCTGAAAGTTGCTGTTTTGCAATTTTTTAAGCAATAAAAATTGACTTGTTAATACAACCTGAGGTGGATTTACCAGGTGCCCCCCATGCCTCTGTCTCACTCTCCCTTCTCAACAAGATGGGAGAGAAAATATAACAAAAAAAAAAACTTGTCAGTCTAAATAACAGCAGGGAGATAATTCATCAATTACCATACAGGCAAAACAATTCAAACTGGGGAATAAGAATTTAATTTATTGCTAATTAATAACAGAGTAGCATAGAGAGTAACAACCAAAAAATGTAATACTCAAACTTGTCATGTAAGTCCAGTACAGATCTTTAATTGGTGGGAAGAAAATATTTGGGGGCTGTGTTGCTCCCCAACATTTCCACTTGTCTCATTCTTATCTTTTCAGTTTTATCAGAGACACATCATTTATCCAAAACTGTCAGGGAAAACAGTGCTGAGGTTAGGGTGGACAAGGAGAGGGACAAGAAGAGAGTTGAAGAAGCCCAGGGTGATATAAGGGCTGTGACAACAACAGGAACATAATGCATGACTATTGCACAGCAATAATTTCCTGTAATAAGGGGAATTTCCTATAATGAGGGAATAATTTCCTGCACTAAGGGAAATGCTTCCATGAGTCAGAAACGAGGCCCAGCCCTTACATATAAGATTTTCACAAATTATTAAAGCTATTTTAGGGTGAGATTTTTGCAGTTAGGGTGGGATGACTCCCTGACAACAGCCCAGACAGACTTTTTAAGTCCTTTTTTTTCTTTCCATTGAGCAATAGCACTCTGTGTGGGAATAAAGCATGACAGCACCACAAAAATAAGAGTTCAAAGACTTTTGTGAGTTGTTTTTTTCTTGAACATATGATGAAACCAAAGTGAATGTCATCATATTGTGTAGGTGACTATGCATCCCACCAAAAAACCCAAATGTTTTCATTTTCAAGTGAGTGTTTCATAGTCATGCAGCTTTTACTAATGCCACATGGAAATGGGATGACTGTTAGAAGGAATCCTGTGCTCTCCAAAAACATTCCAACAACAGGATAAGCTTCAGAAAGTCTTCAGAACTTCCTAGTTCTAAGAATAAAGACAACTACAAAAAATTCAGGGTTTTCTTTTTTGTTTTGTTTTTTTTTTTTTAGCTTTTCTTGTCATTAGGATTTTTAAAAAATGATTCTAACTTTTCAGGTACACATGAGGAAAAAGTCAAATTTGTTCTTTTTGTCTTTTTAATTTCTTACAAAGCTCTGAGCGCCTTGGAGACAATCTGCAGCATTGATCTAGGGCCGGTTAACAGCAATATTTAAACTTTTCTGTCATTAATCTGTGACAACACAAAAGTGATATTTAAATCTCATGAGTAAGAAACAGCCAGGGTTTCTGCAGTTTTATTTCCTCTTGGGTAGATGCTTGTTTCTCAGAAGAGACTGTTTCTTTCTCTGCCTTATGGAATTAATCTCCTGAGTAACACAAGTAGAGACATGAGAGAACCCTCCTCAGGGCTTGACATTGACTGAAACTTTCACTTATAAACTAAATCCCAATTTAAAGCTGCTCATTTGTCTAAAGGTATTAAAAACACTCATTAACACCACTAAAACTTGCTGGAGATGAAGTTGGATGGATTTGACTATCTAGCTAACATTCCTCAAAAATGTTTATTTGAAAGTGTAATGGGTGACTTTGTTCTCTCATTAGGTGACTGGAATTTTGGGGACTCCTCTTCCTCCTGCAAAATACATTAAAAAGGTCATTATTGCAAAAGCCAAGAAAGTTCCAAAATCTACAATAGATGGATTTGTCTTTGCCAAACCTCTTCTGAACCCACCTTCCCCACTTGGTCTTCAGAAGCTGTCACAAAGATAAAGCATTGCAGAGCTGAGGGAAAAAATGGCTCAGGGGCTCTGCAGAACAAATTGAGCAGAGGAATTTCTGGAGCCCATCAAACCAAATGTCACCTCTTGCTGCTGTGGTGGCCCTGAGGTGCAGGCAGTCTCCTCTTTAAGGTCAGGAAGTTTGTTCAGCACAACTCTAGTATCCTACCCAGTGTGCACCTTCTTAGGGAAAGAGGAGCTGTTTGATGTCAGACTGAATTTTTCTGGCTGTAGTGAAAGGTTTTTCTGATTGTTCCAGGCAGTTGTATCTAAAACCTTTAAAAAAGAAAGGAAAATAATTACCTTCCAACCCAAAGTCATAAGGCAATCAAGTGAAAGACCACCCTTGTAGAAATATTAGGATAATATTTCTATAAAAATAAAATATAGAAATATTTTCTCCAATTATTAGGCGAGGATTTGAATGAGGCTGAAACATCCAAGCAGGGCATCAAACATTTCTAAATATACTAACTGCTTTAAAAATGCTGGATTTGTAAACCCCACAGGATGGGGCTACTAACTTGTGATGCTTCTTTGCACAATAAAAATAATTCAAAATAAAAATGAATTTAAAAAAATCCCAAAACCACAAACCCAAATAAACCATGAGCACAATATGATGCATGGCAAGATGGACTGGTCATTTTCAGGGTGTGACCCCTGTGTGACCTTATGTGCAGGTGACTCTGGATTGCATTCCACAATTCCCTGACAGGAGGCTGGAGCCAGGCCAGCCTCTGCCCCCAGGGAATAAGGGACAGGAGCAAATGACCTCAGGCTGCTCCAGAGGAGGGTCAGGTTGGACATCAGGACAAAATCTCTCTGAGGGCAGGGGTGGTGGAGTCTCTGTCCCTGGAAGTGTCCAGAAGACGTGGATGTGGTACTTTGGGATGTGGTCTGGTGGTGCTCCTGGTGGTGGTGGCCAGCTGGACTTGGTGATCTCAGAGGTTCTCTCCAAACACAGCAATTCCATGATTCCATCACCACCCAACACGGATTCATCCATCAAATGCACCTCACACTGTCCTGGCCATTTGGGGCTGGGAACAGAAGCTCCATTCCAGCCCTCTGGAGCAGAGCAAACTTCCCAGGTTTCAGCAGACTTTCTTTGGAAGTCAGGAGAGTGAGTTGCTCTGAGGACAATCAGCTCTAGCTAAATCTCCTGTCAGCAGCAGCACTGCAATATTGTGTTTGGCTTTTCCAGTTAAGCAGATTGCAGCTCTGATGGGAGATAATGTGATTATCTTGGTTACATATTTCTTAGCAATAGGGAAGCCAGAAAGAAATGGCAGGAGAGAACTGGATAATAAATGTAAATAATGGAAGAGTCTTAAATATAAGTCATTCTTTAGATCAAATATTAATAATCACAAGTCTCCAACAATGAATGAATGTGCTTGTTATTAAGTCCATTTTCTAAATGAAGATACTTATAGTTGAGGATGCAGTCTACATTCCTCAGCTTTGATCAAACTTATCTCCCAGCAATTAAATTAACAGCGTCCTACTTTTCTGATTCTAAGCACTCCAAACCTTTTTTTATTACAAAGAGGTCTGTTGACATCATAGCTCATGGGATTGTTTGTCTTACTCAATTAGAGGAAAACAGGGCAGTTCTACCCACAACTGAGGATTATTCTTTCTCCACAGAAATGTACTGAGGGTACATTCATCATAGCAGTATCATTAGATTAAGAGTAGAGTCCTGAAAAGTCTGTTTTTCAGGATCCCACCGCAGCTAAACCAAACAATTATCAATCATTTCCAAGTGTACAGACCGAGCTGTTTCTCATGTTCTATTCAGATGTGTCTCATGTTGCACCTTCCCCAGCCAAAAGCTTCACTTTCCCAACTTGTAGAAACTGTTTCTGCACATGAGCCAGAAGATAAAATTGCTGAAGGCTGACAAATTGCAGTTCCAGGGGAGTTTCAAGAAAATACTGGCTGTAATTGGTACTGATGTAGGCCTGGATTCTGGAGGTAAGGATAAGAAAATTCTATTAACCTCAGCTTTAGTGCTCTTAAAAACTCAGCAGTGATTTCAGTCTGCTCTCTAGAATACACCTCAGAAATGTTTTAGTAGACCTGGGTCAGAACTAAAACCTTCCTGTGGCCAAGCCAAAGGGGTTTAGCTAATCCAAACATGAAGGTGGTGAGAAGCAAGGCTGTCAATGAGCAACTCTCCCTCCCAAATCACTGTTACCAACAGCAGGAGAAGCTCAGCTCTGCAGGAGATGCAGGACATGGAGAAGATGTTCATTTGCTCCACAGCTGTGATGGTAGCTGGAGAAATTTGGTTATTCCTTCTTTACAGCTGGGTCAGGTTCACACAGCAAGGACTGGATTACTCCACATTTACTGTAAGATGCCAAGGGGAAAGGACCACAGGAATTTAGGCCACTTCCCATTCCTGTGCTGGGTTTTCCAGGGGAGGATCCCTGTGTTCTGTGCCCTGCTTGGCACAGTGCAATGGTTTCCCATGAAGACATACAGAAACTCCTTTCCCTCCCCATGGATTCCTGAAGGAAAACAATCTGCCTTGTCTGTGAACACAGCCATGAGAGATCAGGCTGGTTGGGATGGTTTGTAACACCAAACACAGCCCTGGATTTTCTGCAGGAGCACAGTTCAGGATGCCTGTGGCCTGAGGAGGAGCAGCTGGGTCCAAAAGGGAGCAATGAATTACTGTGACTTCTAAACCATGTCATCACAAAAACCCAGCAATTGCAGGGATGTCTCTGCAGTCATCCCAGACCTGTGAGGATTGTTTGCTTGAGTTAGTTTGACTTTACTGTGTTTTTTTACCTGGGACAGAGGAAAGCCCTAAGAGGACACAAAGCAAGGGACCAACAACAGTGGACTGAAAGAAAAAAAACAACTAAGCATAATTTTGCTTCTTTCATGCAACTAGTGACTGAATTCTGGGAAAATGGATGGATCAGCTCCATCTATTAATTTTTTTATTACTTCATTATCAGTCTCTTCCCTTATGATGACATTCAAGGTCCTACTGTGGGGATCAGGGCACTTTCCTGAGCAACCAGCCCATGTTCCTGCTGGACCCACACCAGGCTGGTTAGATTGCTGTGCACTGCCTTAGGGTTGCTCTCAGCTTTAAAGATCACCCACATGATTTCCTGAAGCACAGAAGGGAGAAAATGGAAATAGGAATGACTGCAGGAGCTTGCCATTATGGAAGCGGGAAGGTCAACTTACCTTTCTTTGACAAAGTATAAAATGGTTATTCATTAAAAATTAGAAATCAGTAGGACCTTAATGAAGGATTAACTTTCTTATCATTAAAAGCATCTCAATTTTTTAATCTTCCATATGTCTGTTGCTTGCTTAATGAAAAATTGATATTTTGAACAACATGTCTAATAATACTTCTGTGGATGTTCAGATTAATTTAACTGAACTCAGAATGAAAACTAATTGATTGTATGCAGTGACAATGTTATTTTTCAAAAGCATTAAAAAAAAAAAAAGAAAAGGAATAAAAAAGAACCGTTTAGAGTAACAGTCACATCTCATTTGTGCCTTTGAAAATCTTTCCCCCAAACCCCAAAATGCCATTTTAGCAAACTGCTAGATGTAATTCAGGACAAAAAAAAAAAAAAAAAGCTTTGTGTTGGGTATGGCAGGAATCTTGACATTTCTCTAGGAAAATAATTAGCCTGGAAATACTTCTAATAGCAATATTAATTGCCTCCCAGGGGTAAGTGGCAGCTGTAGTGGGATAGGAGGAGGGCAGAGCAGAGTAAAAGCTCCTTCCCCACAGCAACTGATTCCCAGCTCCTTCCCTTCCTGCTGTGTCTGCGCCAATCCTGGAATGTGCCCACAGCTCAGAGGACAATTCCACAGTTCTTAGGGCTGTACATCACTGCGAGGCTTTTTCCTGTTTTTGCCTCAAACAGTTTTTTTCATTTTAAAATATTCTGTGGCACTAGGAGGTGCATAAACTCTTTTTTGGGGGGATTGGGATATAGTCTGAAAGCCTTTTTGTTTAATCCTCACCTTTTCTATTTCACACCTGACACTATTATGAGAAGCTCTTTTCATTTGTCACAGTCCAGGCTCTTTGAAAGTGGACTCAAACTTGCTTTTTTGGGCTGAGCATCAACTGAATGCAGCCATTTCACAAAAGAGCAAAGAATGGGAACTTCATAAGTGCTCCCATACAGCTAAATCCTATAAATTTCTTACACTGAAACATTGCCACTGACTTCAGAAATCTCAGCCAAATTAAAGGTGAATGAGGGCACAGAAATTGAGGGCATTGAAAAATTGATGCAATTTTAAAGCTGAAAACTCAGGTTTCTTTTTAAATTACCTAGACTAGTAGAACGATATTTCTTTTGAAAAAAATAGCAATTGATACCACTCCAGAATCAAAATTTTAAAATCTGAAAATGACTCCTATGAGCTTTTTCACCAAAATTTTTATTTTACCTTTCTTTTTTCTTTCCTTTTCACTGTTTTCAAAAAATGGGATCTGTTTCTCAAAAACTTGTTATAGAGTTACAAGAAAGTACTGGTGCATGAAGGAAATATTCTGTCCAAATGAAAAGTTTTGAGCATTTGGGCTTTTTTTTTTCCAGTAAGATATGTATTTTCAAAATTACTTCAAATTTGAAGGAGAGGTAGTTGGAAAACTCACACTGCTCCATAAGAGAATGCATAGAATAGGATTTTCTCTGCTGTACAATGCTGATAAGTACCTGCCATTTTGTATTTCTGAATTAAGAAATAGACTCTCAAAACAATGAGGGAAAAGATTTCACATAAGATATGTGTATCCCTGCTTTTCCAGACATCATAAAGCAGGGAAACAGTTTTTATAAAAGCAGTTTATGCTGTTGGCTTCTGTTTTGAAAGCCAGTGCAGAGTTTGCAGTGGTCTAAAGTTCAGTCTTGTTCTATTTGCATTTTTTCCCTTTCTAGGACTAATTAAGATGATGTTCCTGCCTTCTGTTGCAAAGCAACATGAAAAAAACTTGGAAATGAAAAATTATTAATATTGCTGTTTCAGATGAGGATTCTCCCTGTACAAGGCAGGCAAGATGAATAGGACAGTGCTTAATAAACAGAGAGAACGGGACAGGATTTGTTCCTCCCTCCCTGGTGAGCAGGGGACGTGTCACCCCACACCACCTGAGGGTGTCCATTGAGACAGGGAGACCAAAACCAGCCCCTCTTCCCTGCTTTTTGCCTTGGTACAACATTCCAGCTGAAACTTTCACCTCTGGATACGTGTAGGGAGGAAACTCCAAAAGGCAGAGCTCCAGGAGGGTTTGGACAAGGCTCCCAGGGGAGCCCAGGGTGGGGTTGTTGGGGTGTCTGGGCAGGGACAGGAATTGGGCTCCGTGATCCTGGTGGGTCCCTTCCAGCTCAGGATAGCCCAGGATTCTTTGAGGTGATCTCAGGGTCTCCTGTCCTCTTCCCAAAGAAAGCAGAAATGCTGTAAAGGATGCCCTGGTTTCCTTCCCAGCTCATCCCTTGCCAGGAATGGTTGCTGGATGCAGAGGCAGGGTCCCCCAGAGATGTCTGCAGTGAAATCCCTGTGTTGGCTTTGGCCTCCCACTGCTGCTGGACTAACAAAGCTGGTCAGGCACTAAGGAGAAGCTGATGGCCCTGCCCTGGGTTGGTTTTACTCTCTTGGCCAGGCCTTCCTTACAATTCCAGAGGTTATTTTATTCTCTCTGTAGTAGCTCTGAGCTTTACCTCGACCATTTACCTCTCCAAATTCCAGGCTCCATATCTGAGTCACTGTGATCTTCCCTGAAAAATGATCCCCTGGGTGCCCCACTTCAGCTTGAAGTAAAAACCTCCAGGGGTTTTTGTTAGAAAGAAAACGACAAAAACAATGAAAACACAAAGCCAGAATTGTTTTGCTAAACAATTTTATTTATGTTCCTCTAGATACATAGTATGACAATATAGTAATTCTTGTGTGAAACTATAACTTGATTTTTAAACCACAGATCACCCTCTGTCTCAAAGTTCTCAAAAGATAAAATTTTGATTCCATTAACTTGATGTTACCAGTGAATGATTTATCAGAGGGTCAAACTGGATCCAGCTGCATTTCTCTGGCTGAAATAAACATTTTCAAGTCACAGTTAAGAAGGGTGTTAGTTAGAGATCCTGGCACTGCAGAGAGCCCAACACTACAACAATCACAGACCCCCAAACCTGCAGTGAGGAGAGACCCCACCCAGCCCTAAAAACAAGAATTTTTAGGAATGAGGGATGTGGGATGGGACAGGGACTGAACAGAGCTGCCCAGGCACACAAATCACACCCCTTTTGGCAGGGGTGCCTTCCACTAGACCAAGTTTCTCCAAGTCACATCCAGATTGACCCTGAACATTCCTAAGGATGGGGTATCCAGACTTTCCCTTGGCAACCAGTTCCAGTGTCTCACACACTCCCCAATATCTTCCTTCTGTCCAATTTAAATCTACCCTCTTTCATTTTAAACTAAGGGAAGACAAAATTCTCAGTGATAACCCTGCAGTCCCCCTTAGTCTTCTCCAGCCTACAGGGATGAACAATTCCTCCTTATTGCTGTAGAAATTTTCTGAAATATAAATTTCAAGCTCAGTACTTGGCACAGAAAGTGTGCCTCAATTGTTTATTCATCTGATAGCAGAATGATGTCCTTGTAAAATGTACAATTTTGGAAATTGGACAGCTTGCCATTATAATTTTCCACCCTCAGTACAACTGGCATAAATTGTTTTCCACCATACTTCTGTTGATTGTCCTCACACAAAGAATTAGCAATCATCAATCACAGCTTTCACAAACAAAGACCAAGCCCTTATCCAAGAAAATATGCAGCATTACATAACTTTTTTTCTTTTCTGAAAGCAATCTTGGAGATATAAGCACCACATGCCAGGGAGAGCTATGCTGTTCCAGACTCCAAGGTCTTTGTTTAATCCCAATCTTTCTGCTTACTATGTGCAGTAGTCTAGGTGAGGAATGCCCCTTCAGTCAAATGAAAAAGAAAAAATAACCAGCTGGCACTGGAGGGCAGATTAAACAAATCATTAATTGGAGGGTCATCAAAGTATGTGCCCATTTTTCACCAACACAGCGCATATGTGAGCAGGAAATCCAAATTACATCATCAGCAAAGCTTGAGTTTAATTTATTCATTACTTCTTCCACCAAAGGTTCTCAGTAATAAATGAGCAACTGCATATGTCTCCTTGTATATATCAATTGTATACAGCCATCAACTATAAATTAGCTATGTCTGACCTGAATATTTAAAAGTTGAATGGAAAATGAGATATATTCTCTCACAGCTTGCTCTTACACTGCCAGCCTACAGCTACTGTTTGCAATTTTTTGGTTAACTGGTGCACATTCCCACAAAAATCCCATCAGGAAGAGGAGAAAGTGGGAAGGAGGGGGGAGTGTGGGAAACAGCTCTGTGGGTACCAAGATAAGAAAAGAAGGAAAGAAGGAGGGGGTCAGCTGAGGCTGAGCCTTGCTGAAGGGGTGTGGGGAAGGTGCTCTTTTAATTTTGTCCTCATTACTACCCAAACCTATTTTAATACATAATTAGATAATTAATTAATGAAATACATGAGATAAATTAATATCATTAATTAATGTACAACTAAATAATTATTAGTAATAAAGGAATAAATAATTCAATTGATTGCCCAAGTTGGACCTGTTTTGCCTATGATGGTAATTGGCAAGGGATCTTGGTCTCTTGATCTCAGCCAGGAGCTTTCACATCCCAGTTCTTCCTATTTTTCTCTTGTCCCAGGACCCTGTGATCCAGCTGACAGCAGCTCCACAGCACTGAGGAAACTTCTAAGCTGCTAAAATTATTGTGGTCCTGAGAAATGCTGAGCCCAGTCTGGGTAGTAACAGTTTTTAAATTAGCTGGAACTCAATGTGTAAAATGTTAAACACTATTTAAAACCCACAACTGGGTTTTAATTGAGAAAATTTAAATAATGTGAGTTTTTCTATCCTGGAATATGAACCTAGAAGAGACCCTGAAGCTTCATCTGCTTCACCATGAGGTTCAGCCTTCCTTCTGCTGCAGGCCTGTCATTTGCTGTCCTGCAATCTGCCTTTGGCTTCCAGCTCTGGTGACTTCTGTCGATTATTTTTATGGCAAAGTTATTTCAAACTCTCTATGGAAATATTTTTTCTATTTTTGTTCTCATGCTGTGGTTTCTGTGCTGCTGATGATGCAGCATCTGCCAATCCTGATCCTGTTATTCTGGTGTGTTTCCATGAGAAGAATGAGTTGCCTGAAAATCACCCCATATTTTCTCCTGCTTCCCTTACCCATTAACTTGTCAAAAATTCCCTTTTTTTGCCCTTCTCAAAGAAGAAACTTTCATTATGAGCGTTGAGGTGTGCCATCATATGGGTCACTGCTGATAAAGCCTTGTGCATGTAGGAAAGTTCCCTTTAGGAAACAGCAGATGCTCAATCCTGGTCATGCCCATATCCCAGTAGAGCCCTGGAATTTTCCCATTACACTGGCTCACTAAATCATCAGTTTGAGCTTTTCCACACTTTTCTTCTACCTCATTATGTCTTGACCTGTTTGGTTGTTCCTGGCTCACGACAGGAATAGAAAACCATTTTTTTTATTTCCATTTTCAACAGTAATGGACAGAAAGTAACTTTGTGTTTTAAGTGGAACATCACATTTGACACCTAAAAGAACCAACAAATATCTTCAAAACTTACCATGAAATGTGGCCTCTGGCAAACTGATAACCCACTTTCTGTCTTTCACTTGGATTTTAGTACCTCCAGCATTTAAAGAACTAGAGATAAAGAATTTCTGAGTTTTGTAGTGGCATAAAAAAGATTAAAACCTGACCATTACCATGATAATAAAATGACAGCTATCATAAAGATATTAATTAAAATATTTTAATAACACACACCTTACTACTCTCTTTATATCCAAATTATATGAAATTTTACAAATAGTATGACATCATATCTCCTGATAGGTAGGTTATTTTTATAACAACATTCTCACAACTCTGCCAGCACATTTTGATAACAAATTGACCGAATTAATTTAATGAATCAGACTAAACCTAGAATTTCCATTTCAACAGAGCACTTTAACGCTCCCTGGAGGTGTTCAAGAAATGACTGGGCATGGCATTAATGCTGTGGTTTAGTTGAGGCAATGGTGATGGGCCAAAGGTTGGATTAGATGATCTTGGAGGCCTTTTCCAACCATAATGATCCCATGATTCTATCTGATATAAAAAATTCCTTCCTTAACAAAAAAAAAAAGTACCTAAAATATGTGGTTTATTCTAGCTGAAGATGGTTAATGACACACCACTGAATGCTAAACAGTGCAATGAGGTCAGCCTGTTGATACTTTATTGAATTAAAGACAAAATGTGTTAGAAGAAGTCAGAAGCTTTGAAAGTCTCCACCTGAGGTCACTTTTGCCACGGAGACTTCAGGGAAGAGGAAGGCCCATCCCACATGTTTACAAGGGGACCAGGCTGCCAAACTGAATTAAAGGATTCAGAGACTGGAGTTTACAGGGTTGATTCTGTGGCTGCAGCTTTAGCTTCCAATGTTGAATAGTTCAGAGTGGAATTTCCAATGGCTGGTTAATGCAGTCTGGAATCTGGGATAACTATTCTAATCTTAATTTGATTAAATTAAATCCTGACCCCTCATTGTAGCTTCAGTATGAAGTGATGGAGAACATGGGGACAAATTAAATTTGAGCCTTTGGGGCAAAATTAATAAAATTGAAATTCATATCCTTCCAGGGGCAGTTGTCTATTTTATCCCTCTGCCAATCCAGACTTCTAAATCTTTCTCTAATTGAGGCAAAACCTTCATCTGCAGTTTTTATGGGGTAGGAAAAAGAGAATGAGAATTTCATATTTAGAAATTATATTACATAGAGAGTAAACTGACTTTGGATTCACAGATTTTTTGATTTATAAAGCATATTAGTCTCTGCATTATTGAATTTCACAGGAAAAGAAAACATTCTGAGTTAGTATAGTCATTCCCTCTCTGAGAGTAATGTTGCTGAGTTCAATATGCACATCTTTCTTAAACTTCCACAATAATAAACCAAAGGCTTTCCTCATTTCCCAATTCTTTGTTGTATTGTCTTTTTGGCTGCTAGTTTTTTAATACAGTTTCAGAATTTCACATAGTGTGATATTCACAGGGAACATAAACTGATATTGCCCTGTGACTTGAACTGCAAAAATGTACCAAATAACTGCAAATCTCATTCCGAGTTTGCTAATATATTTTATTGACTCCCAGAAAATAGACTTATACTAAGAAATAAATTTCCTCACAGCCCAAAAGATAAAGTCTCCTATTTGATGTGATGCCATAGCATTTATACAGAGGAGGGTAAGAAATCCATAAAACAAACCACAAAAGGGTGCCCAGTTTTTCAAGTGAAGGTGTGTGAGTTGTTTAATTTTTAACTTTCATGGGCTGAGCCTGGCAAGGGAGATGAGAGGCAGCAGGTCTTGCTGGTTGAGGTCATTCAGAGCTCCTCAGTTCCTTTTGCACAGAAGAAAGAACATTAGGTTTGGCTCTGGAGAAGTGAGTCTGAGAATTAAAAATGCTCAGAGTCCCTGACTGAATGAGAGAGAGAAGACAAAGGTCTGGCTTCTCTGATCTCTTTCCATATTGCTTACAAGTAACTGATGGGTTCTGCCTGCCTATTTCTTCTTCCTGACTAGAAAGGACAATTTCTAGGATCATTTGTTTGAAAAGACAGGTGTGTGCTAAGGAAGGCAGGCTTACATTTTCCTGAAATGGCAAATGTAAACCCCCTCCCGCTGAATCATAATTTTGAAATTAAGGGGCTCTCAGGCAAAAAGATGGGAATAGGAATAACAGCTCTGTATTAGCAAAGAAAATTAAAATTAAATTAAAAATGCACTAATACAAAGCAACACTGCCAGAGTCAGAACAGATCCTGTCCCCTGTGTGTCAGGGTGGTGGCACAGTCCCATCCCATGGTGGTGGCACAGCCGCATCCCATGGTGGTGGCACAGTCCCATCCCAGGGGTGGCACAGTCCCAGGGGGTGGCACAGTCCCATCCCAGGGGTGGCACAGTCCCATCCCATGGGTGGCACAGTCCCAGGGGTGGCACAGTCCCATCCCAGGGGTGGCACAGTCCCATCCCAGGGTGGCACAGTCCCATCCCAGGGTGGTGGCACAGTCCCATCCCAGGGGTGGCACAGTCCCATCCCACGGTGGTGGCACAGTCCCATCCCAGGGGTGGCACAGTCCCAGGGGTGGCACAGTCCCAGGGGTGGCACAGTCCCATCCCAGGGGTGGCACAGTCCCATCCCATGGTGGTGGCACAGTCCCATCCCACGGTGGTGGCACAGCCCCATCCCAGGGTGGTGGCACAGCCCCATCCCATGGTGGTGGCACAGTCCCATCCCAGGGGTGGCACAGTCCCATCCCATGGTGGTGGCACAGTCCCATCCCACGGTGGTGGCACAGCCCCATCCCAGGGTGGTGGCACAGTCCCATCCCATGGTGGTGGCACAGTCCCATCCCAGGGGTGGCACAGTCCCATCCCATGGGGCTCAGCCCTCCTGCAGTGCCAGCTGTGGCTCTGCTGCAGCAGGATCCTGCACAAGGGGGGAGTTTTCCTCTGCAGCTCCAGGGCTGCTGGAGCTGGGCCTGCTCTCCCTCTGGGAATGCAGGGCAGGAGAAAGCTGCTCCTCTGGGAATGCAGGGGGCAGAGGCTGCTGTGCTGTTCCAGGGCAGATTGGATCCAGGTAGGAATGCTTGGCTCCTGCCCTGGGCACAGCATCTCCCCATGGGATGATGGAATTTGATCAGCCCTGCAGGGACACTCACTGGCCATGGACAGAAGATAATTAACAATTAATGGCCCATGGACAGCAGAGATCTCCTGGAGGGAGGATTGGCTGTGGGAGAGATAAAGAAAACTGCCCCATGAACAGAGGATAACTGCCCCAGCTCTGACAGATGGGAATTAAACACACACTCAGCTTCACCTTTCAACCTGAGACTGCTGTGCCCTGTGACCCAAAGCTCTGCCTGCCAATTGTCTGGACTTCTGTGTGGAAGCTCTGAGGATTGTCACCTGGACAGGAACGATCAATTCAATATTTAACATGGTGGCAACACAAATTAAGAACTGTGTGACAAAGAAATCACAACTGTGACATCAATGTTAGTTTGTTCTTTATCTCTTCACCCCTAAGCAGTTCCTGAGGAATATCTAAAATGTCGAAATTTTCATGGGTTTTTGTTGATGACTGAACACAGATATGCTCATGTGCTCTCAAGGTTTAATATACCTGCCTTTGAAGTCACCTATAAACCTTCATTATAGTAAGTATTGATCAGCTGTTCATACACCCATATAGAGCAGACATGATTTGCACTCTGCAAAAGTGTGCAACTAAGCAGTGAGTTTCCTTAATTAATGATCCTTTACCATTGAGAATGATGTTCTTTTTTTTTTTTTAATATATTTGAAAGAGAGGTGGAGGATTTATCTCTCCATGTAATTAGAATAGTTTATTTGGTTCCCAGATTGCTATTCCTTGGTGATCTATATTGAACCTATTGCCCATCTTTATCCATTTGATCACAAAAAATGGATCAGCTTATTTCCAGGTTTGATGGAACTTCTAGTTGAGTAAATAAAGCTTAAAATAATATGAAAGTTTACTTCTCTTCATCTGTTAAACCCAGTGGTCAGATTAAAGATATAATGAATGGCATGAAGAGGGAGGCAAAATTATTCAGCTATTCAGTCTCTAACACATAAAGCACCAAAACTCTTTGCTTTGCAGTCTTGATATTTCTTTTTTAACTATTAGAGCTGAATTAATATATTGAGGAAAATATAAGGATATAAACAGAAGATTAATTTATGAGCAAAGTTCATGTTTGCTCTTTTATCAGACCATTAGTTTGACTGAAACGTAAATGTACATGGTTGGCTACACTTGGCATTCACTGATACTCTGGTTCATGACCATTTGCATCTCACTTTTCTGAAAGTATGGAGAGAATAATTGAAAACTTCTTATGGGCTTTATTTTGTATGGGTTTTTAAATTGTATATTCCCATGTAGGTGTGTATATATATATATATGCATATATGTGTGTGTACATATATACATTTATATAGCTACATATATACATATATATATATATATATGTCTATAAAACAAGAATTCCCTCAAATCTGTTATTTACTAGGAGTTCATAGGACACGACATCTCATCTTCAGCTTCATAACACATTTTGCTTTGCCAAGAGCTTTCAATGTGTTTCCTGTCTAAGTACCAGAACACTTTTTTGGCAGGAGAAATTGGGATGAAACACTGAAGTGGTCGTGGCATATGATAATCTTCCAACTGTTCCCAAATGTATTTTCAAAGCAGCTTCTGCTGGACTAACAGCTCAGGATGGAAAAGCTGTAGGGCACAGAGTGATACAGCAGCAACTAATGATGAGTAGGGATGGACAGACTGAATTTGGGATGGATGAAGGTGTAAACAATGCAGTCATCCACTTCTCCAAATTACACCTTCTTTTCAAAATCCTCATTAACAGGAAAGGTGGCAGAAAACTGGAAGAAAAAAAAATTAAAATATGAGGTGAATGGTTATTTGTAGTCTCCTTAATCATTAGCTGCTCCAATCATTCAAAATTCAAATCTTTGCCTACAAAAATGTTTAAGGAATGCTCTCCATGAAAGCCTAAGTCACATATATTAACTAGGCTGCTTGGGTCTTCTGCTCATGAATTTTTCTTCATGGGGCATCATAATTCATATTTTTACAAGTGATGTCTGCTCAGACAAATTAATGTAATTATTTCATGTAGCCACCCTTTTTTTACAGCAAATTCCAATTACTCAGTCAAAACTACAACAAACACATCTGACCAATGCTGAACTAATTTGATGGGTGGCGGAGCAAAATGTAAATTGGTTAAGTGAGAAGATATGAGATTCCTGTGAGTGAAGTTTTCTTTGATATATCATTTGAAAACAGTAAATGTTGCTTCCTTTTAAACCCTTGGTTTCTGAAACCCAAAGTGGGTATGTGAAGGACGTGAAGGTTTAATATTTTTTGTTCAGTTATGCAATTTGGCTCAGCAAATACTAAGTATATTGATTATTTAATGGCATAAGCTCTCTCCTTAACACCTAAACAGAGATTTTTTCCATTCCAGATGGAAGTGAATGCACATACCCATGATCTATACCATAAGATTTAAGTAGGATTTAAGCTTACACCAATTTGCAGGTTTCAGACTAAACTTCCCATATAGAGTTCCTATGAATAGATTTCTCCACATTCCAAAGAACTTTAGACTATTAAAATTTCCCAGCAGGTAATGTCTAATTAAGCTGCTCTTCTTCTAGATGAATGTCTCCTGAATAAATAATATACCACGTTCAAATGTGCTTTCTTTTTGAATTGAAAGTGTAGGTGTGAGTGTCATATTAGTAACAAAAGCATTGCTTTCCATGCAGCCTGAATTCCCCTCTCCTTCCTGGGCCTCCATAAGTAAGCAGCTGGCTGAAGCCACAAGAGACTTTTTACCTGATTGGGAAGATTTTGCACTTGTCAGGGTGTTCTGTGAAATGTCTGCACTGTACAGTATTTGCACTGTGCATTTTACATTTAAATGTCTCTGCTAAAAGGTGTGATCACACTTGCAATTATCTTCTCTACCTTCCTGAGCACACCTGCCCTGCCAACCTTTTGAAATGTCACCCTCTGAAACAAGTAATGCAGAACATTTAGGATGATTCCTTTGTTATGAGGCAGAATGTATTTGTTATTGGAAATATTGGACTGGGGTTTTTTTTCCTAGTTTTATAATGTTAAAATCATTTATATCCCTATAGCCACCAGGAATAGAAATATCTCTTCTCAAACAGGGAGCCCAAACTGTGGGTCCTGTCACCCTAGGATTAATTTTTAGGGTGTCATAAAACTGCAAGGAAACAATTGGTCTTGCATTCATTAAGCTCTTTTCTCCATCTTTAGTGATTTTGGTGTCTGAAAGGGTGAGATCTCTTGAATGCATCATATATGAGGAGTGGGGAGCTTTCTGCCTTTGAGATTTCTGAGATCAACCAAACAGATCACAAGTTCAGTTTCTTTATTGATTGTTACAACATGAACACACGGGCTCTGCCTCTTTAAAGCAATGAATTTTGTTATTTTGACGCTTTATCTCTTAGCTATGCCCCTCTATACACCCCAAAACCCTCCTGCAAACAGGTTGTAGAAGGATAACCTGCAAAAACTTGCTTTAAAATGTGCTATTTCCTGTTAGCTTCTCTTTATAAGTCCAGCACTTAGATGGACAGGTTTTCTTTATCCTTTTAAAGTGCTCATTAAATGGAGAGCACAATTATAGCTGATTATTTACAACCATCAGCACCAGTTCATCTCAGCTTTCTCACGATCTCATTAGGCTCCCTGGATTCCTTGCAACTCTAGATAATAATATATATAAAAGATATTTGTTCATTTAGAAGCCTGTTACCTTCATCAGTCTTTATTCAAAGAGTTTAATGTGTTTAAAAGGAACTGTCAGCTGTGCCGACCATACAGATTTTGTTATTTTCTTTTCCCCTATTTCTAACAAAGTTTAAAACAGTGAACATTGAACAAGTTGGAAGACTGAGGCAAGATTATTATATTTTCAGCATTTTATCTGGAGTCTTGTGCAAGTGTTATACAGACAATAAAATTCAATACAACCATGATCACGTTAGGTACTGTCAAAGGAACAAAATCTATCTGAATAAATGGAATTTCTGTAGTCCACCTGCACTCCAGAAGTACCTTGCTGAAAAAATGGATGGAATATTTGGTAGGAGAAAAGGTCACCATGTGCCAAATTATAATCTAACCCCAGAAAAAATAGGGATCCCTTTAGGGTTTGGGTGAAAAATTGTCATATTGGGACATACTCCATCAGAACAGTGCTTGATAATCTGCTTCAGCATAATGCTAACACTAATGCTAACAATAACATTAATACATAAAACTACTAATTATAAATTATATGAGTATAAAAGAAATAGAAGTATGGAACACATAGAAATGCCTATTTGAGGCATTGAGAAATGTCTGTGCAATTTGACTTTTTCTGGATATAACACAGAAAAAATATTTTAATATTTTGGAAAAGGAAAATATTATATTGAGGAAGAGGCTGGAAGGGGAATCATCAGCAACTGCCTTTAATGACCTCAAGAGGATAACAGCGTGTCCAACACAAAAAAATACAATATTTTTGCTCTCATGAAGCTATTTATGACTGCAGAAATATATTTTATGTTGCCATTGTTGTAGAAGAAAAGTCATTAAGGCAACACAGCTACAGAGAAGGTGCCAAGTGAAAAGCTGCTGCTTGCAATTACCAGCTCCATAAAAGCACTGGCCCACATTCCTTGCCCTTACCAGTTTGAAGCAGCTGAAGCAGAAATAAGGAAAAAACAGAATGGAAAAAAATAAACAAAAATGATATATTCTATGGGCTTTTGTAGCATTTTTGTGCATATTTTTATTTACTTACACCTCTACATCCACACACAGACACAATTTCTATGTGCAAGAAGAGTTTCAATAATAACATCTTCTACCTCAGAGCTGACATAAGACTTAATTTCTGAAAACATCTTCCTGATACATTGTGTAGCAGGGAAGAAATGTCATTATTTTGCCCACACACCATTTGGATTTTGGGTGAATTTATCATAATATCCCTAACTGACATAACTCATAAACACTTAACTTGCTTCTTCTAAGATGAAGTAAACAAATGTTTAACTTTCCTTTACAGTAATAAATAAATAATTTCTATTACCTAAACAATCATAAATAAAATTTTAAAATAAATAAAATAAAATGAAATTAAATTATTAAATTAAAATTTGGGGGTTGGTTCTGGCCTGCCAAATTCATAACTGGCTCTGGATGACCAATTTTTTCACCTCCAACACAGATTATCCACCAGAAGTTGCACCATTATTCATTGCCAGAGGCTAACCCAGATTACCAAAAAAACATTTTAAATTCTATTTCTATTTCAGATGAAATTCATAAATGTCTTTGAAGGAAAATTCCTATAGCTCTTGTTGGAATGTGACAGGGAAATGTGTCTTTGTTAAAGGTTTATAACTTTTAATGCACAGAAGGATTACTTGGGAGGAAGATAAGGAGGCAGCAATCATCTGTAATAACACCACTACTGTGTTTTTCTTACTTATTCCTCCTTTGCACAAGTTATTCCAAATCTGTTTTGCTTGCAGCCAGTATTGGAGCATCTACTCTTTTTCCTGCCTTGCATTATTTGTTTGCTGCTCTAAAATTTATACATTTTTTTCCTAGAGGTACAAGTTGGAAACGTTTTACTGGCAGTCGGTCCTGATCCTTAATCCGTCCATTCCTTAGCATTTTTTAAATTTTATTTTACATTTTATTCCCAATATCTCTACTAAATTTCAGTAGGAGACAAAAAACAATTCCTGTAGTTAGTCTTTCTGCTTCACACTTATTTTCTGTTCCATTTATCTTGTGTGTAACACAGGAGGGAGCTCTGAGTGGAAAGATTTCCTGCTTTATATTCATTAATGCCACTGTCATCAGTGGTAATTTTCTGCAGAAACCCAAGGACTTCACTTTTTTGGAGCTACACACACTTTGCTGCTTCAAATGAGTTTCCATCCATGACAGAATGAAGGTCAGGGAAAGATATTGGCAGTGCAGTGTCTGAAGGATGGCTTCAATTTTCCAGAGCTGTTGCCACAAGTGGTGGCTACTTGGCCAACGCCTGACAGATCTAATGGACGTGGAAAACAAATGGTTCTTTCCTTGTTTCTGTTTTCCCAGCAGGACAGAGCAGAAGCTCATTGCAGAGGCAGAGTGGAAAGGTCACTTGTGCTGCAGTTGCTGTCAGGAGAAGTGCTGTCAAAACTGAGATGTTGCTCTGAGCGCTAACACTGAGGGTCGACAGCAGGAGCTCCAGGCTGGCAGTGCAGCACCAAACCCCTGTGTAGCTGTTCCCACTCCGTCTCCTCACCAGGAGCACGGATCTGATCATGTCTCATCAGCTGAGGGCAAGAGGCAGATGTTTGGGCTGCTCTGCTTTGTGTTTGACCCAAGTTCGCCGCGAGTGCAGCCTCTTCTTGCTCACTCAAGGCACCTCTGACTCATCTTTGTGCTCAGCTGAGCTCCTTCACTCTGAGTTGTGCTGCTGGGAAATCACAGAGTCATGGAATTATCAAGGTTGGAAGGAACCTCAAAGATCAGCAGCAGTGCCTGTACATTCGGCACTGCCGTGTGTGACTCTTTGCCTCTCGCATTTTGTGTTTCACAGAAGAAATAGGCACAACATAAAAGGTGCTATGCCTTTGGATGACCATGTTACCCAGCAGGGCATGGCAAAATTACTTTGTATTCAGTTCTTATTTCTCCCAATTCTGCCTTAGCCACTCACAGCTACATACAGGTTAACAAGGGGTCCCTGCTGGGAGTGATCTTGTGGGAGGAAACTTCAGCTGATCCTGAGAAAACTGGGTAGTGGCTTTGTTATAAAGTGCCATCAAAACAGACGGCATTGTTGTGAAAAGGAGTCTTTTGATGCTGTTCATTTTCAGCCCTACAACACATTCCTGTGTGATAGTACGGGAAATCTGCTCTGATATTTGAATATTTGGGCTAGCGTTAGAAATGCTCATGTGATTGTCACAGAGTGCCACGTTGGTTTGGGTTGGAAGGGACCTTAAAGCCCATCCCCACTGCTTGGCATGGACACCTTCCACTAGCCCAGCCTCCTCCAAGCCCCATCCAGCCTGGCCTTGGACACTGCCAGGGATCCAGGGGCAGCCACAGCTTCTCTGGGCACCCTGTGCCTGCCCACCCTCACAGGGAACCATTCCTTCCCAAAATCTCATTTATCCCTAGACCTCCTTCAGCTCAAGGCCATTCCCCCTTGTCCTGTCATCCCATTCCATCAATTCCTATTTCCAAAATCCCTTTCTAGCTCTCTTGGAGCCTTTCAGGTACGACTCTTCTCCCACCTCAGGCAGGTTTCCATGCCTCACAGTGTTTGTTAAAGTTGAGAAGTAAACACAGGCTTCAGATCTGGAGACACTGTCTCAAGGAAAAGAGCAACAATAGATGCTGATTTTGGGATTTTTTTTGGGGGGGGGAAGTATCAGGGTTTTTTTGTATGTTTGGTTTGGTTTGGTTTTAGTTTGTGGTTTTGGGGTTTTTTTGGTTTGTTGGGTATTTTTGGACAAACAGCCCTTGATTGCCAGTTTTGGCTGGATAAGGTCTCCTATGGAACTATTACAGTGACAGTGAGGACCACCTGGGCTATTTTTCAAGACGTGGAACTAGTGCTGATTTTTAGCTTACATCCAAACTCACCTTTCTGCAATCATAAATCTTGGATCAATTTTAATGATTCCGGTAAATTGGTTAATCATTCTTTGACAGGAAAATTGACTGCTCCCTTTTATTATTCCAGCATGTTCTCACTCCAGCTATTGCCACATATCATGTGTAATTTTCTGCAATATTTTCTACAACTTCTTAAATATTAAATATTTGAGACTTTTTGAAAGTATCATATCAAAGTATTATAGAATCATTTATGTTGGAAAAGACTTTCAAAATCCATGAGTCCAGCTGCTAACCTAATACTGCCCAGTCTACCATCTGAACCATGTTCTCCTTGTTTTACTCCATTAGAAATATTTCAATGTATCCTGTTCCAACTATGATGCAGTTTGCAACTATTCTCTAGAGGTAAGAACTTTGCTCTGTTTGCAGTGTATGAAAAAGCCAATTAAGTCTTCAATGAACAAAGCTCAATGCATTTTTCTATAGGATTTCATGTGAAAAAAAGATTAATTTTTTTAAGGAATTCAGTGATCAATTAGCTGGGTAGTTTACTGCATGACTCCGTGACATTTTCCTTCTAAATCCAGCTAAAATCAATCTAAGCACCATGACTAAACAGTTCATCTGAAAACTGGTTTCTTAAGAGCTCCATAGAAGTTAAATAAAATTTTAACATAAAACTAGTAAATACAGTGCATTTTTAGTGAATATAATTTCAAAGTCCACAAAGTCCAAGGAAATATGTATAAGGATTCAGAACAGACCTGGCACCTGGGGAGAAAAAATTAAAATAAGAAAAAAATATATTTTTCATCCATGAGAACACTCAGGAATCAGTTCCTGTTACAACTGTTTTAACCCACAGAACAAGAAGGCTATTTCTCCTCTAAAGTGTATCTATGCTTTGCAAAATCTCTAGAATTATCTGAGGAATTATTGATTTGATGTCATTGGAAAGCACAAATATTCCAGTTATGATAATTTGTTATTTCCTGATCAACTGATTCAAATGAAACATGTTGTATAATTCTCTCAGATTTATTACTGGTAAAATTTCATTAATTGGATCTGTTTGATGTGAGCCAAGTTTTGATGGAATCACTCTGTAAGAACAAACCAGGACTACCATGGAATTTTATCTGGCTTACAGTTGCACAATTCCTTTGCCTATTTTTCCCTTCCTGCATCTCCTGCTGTGGATATTTCTGGAGCAAACAAGGCAGTGTTATCAACCCTCTGTTATGATTTAATTAATGGACTAGGAGCAACCTCATTCCACTTAAGAGCATTTTGTTAGAATTTTAATTTTCAGTCAGGCTTGTGTGTGTGCTTTGTTAAATAGTTTGGGTTTTATTTTGTTTTTCAAAGCAGAAGAGTGTGGGAAGGGTAATTCTGAGGCACAAAGCAGCCATGGATAAGATGGATAAGAGATTTACCAATGGCCAGCAGTTGGAGCCCAGATTAAAACATGGCAGAGAAAGGACCAAGCCAATGGAAGAAAAACAGTTGTGTTGAGAGTAATATCTAGAATTAGAAAAAGGGAGTTTCTGCAGAGGGGAGCTTTTGTAATCACTAAAGAAAGACTTAAATATACATTTTTGTTAAAAACACTAAAATCAATTTGCCTGACTGCTCCAAGTATTAACTGCTGAAAGAAGCAATGTCCAATGTTTAATCCTTGTCCCAAGACAGGGGAATCCTGTGAAAAGACCATAAATTAAGGAAATAACTCTAAATTGGCATTGCATCAAAGAATTAACTGGTCTCTACTTCTGAAGTTTCTGTTTTGCACAATAAGTGGCAGTGGAATTACTTCACATGTGAAAAGCTTATTCACTTCAGTAAATGTCATGCTCTTAATACAGTCACTTTTCAAATACTATTATATCATAAAATGTTACAGAAAATAATAAGGCTGTTTTATAATTAGAACTATGAAGGATCACAATCTCAGATTACTCATTTGCTTGAACATTCCTTTACCACCAACTGTCTGTGCGACATTTGAATGTCACAAAGCTCCTGTTATTAATATTTGCACAGTAGTGTGCAATAATAGTTTGTACATTTGCAATGAGCTCTTCTGAGATCCCATGTAAGCCCCAGATATGCTCAGCTCCCTGCAGAGTCAGGCACTGTCCTTAGGGCTGGATAAACACCTCCAGGGAAGGGGTAGGTTCAGATTTTTAGGAGGAAGAGAACCAGGTATAAATGAGCTGAAAGAAATACATAAAAAGGTCCCAAGAATAGAGGTAATGAATGAAGGACAAAGCCTCAGATGTCACAAGGTACTTCATCCCCACTAACTTGCTCCAGACCCACAAAGGGAAGGGACCAGGTTTAAATAGGGAAGAAGAAGGGTAACTTGTTAGTCACCATCCTTTGGTTTCACAACTTGATGCTCTTAGGCCTTAGAAAGCTGGGCTTTAGGAAAAGTGGTGGAAAATTATCCTGAATGGGTATAATGGATATGTGCCTAAAGAGATGTTTCAGTATCTGTTTCATGTTCTAGTGCATAGAGATTATTCCTACACAGAATCATAGAATTACAGAATATTCTGACTTGGAAGACACTCACAAGTATCATCAAAGTCCAACTCCTGGCCCTCCTTAACATACTACAAGCGGGTTCTTTTTGCATCGTTAGTTCTCACCTGGTGCTTTTTTTTGTTTTGATTTTTTTTTCTTGGATTTCTAAATTTGTATTTAAAATTTTTGGGTTTAATTGAGGTTTTACAGGATTTGTTAATAGACAATCTCAGGCTCTGAAGTGACATTATTGTCCAAAATAAGAAAAGGCAATAAATTGATTTATGCAACTGAATATATTCCAGGATAGAATTTTTATTAATTTTTTAGTAGATTTTTGCAGCATAAATTCCTCTTCTGTATTCCCTATTACCAAGCTACTGGAAAACTTTGTGTTAATTCAGGAAATGTTAAGACTACACCTGCCATGTTGTAAATTCTTATCACTTTGACAAACACCACCAGAAATCTAGAAAAAAGTGATTTTTCATTATGTACTTTCTTTAACAAGAAGGTCCTAAGGCTTGTTCACTAGGTGCAAGATCTGGATGTAAAACTTGTGAAATTTGTCACAGTTTGTACCTACATGCTTGACAAATTTACTGCTCCAAATACGATAAATATCTCTAAGCAGTAGTGAGAAGAAGTGAACAAAAGAAATGTTTTCTATAAATCATGCATTTTAAAATACCTTTTCCCTTCTATGTATCTTGTTAGAAAGAGCAACAATAATAATTCATTAAACATTTTAAGCCAAAGAACTTTTTCCCTTGTGGACATCCAGCTTAGCTCTTTCTAATGTTTTGCTACAAACATGTATTAATTTCAGATTAACACTCACAAAGGAATTTATTTTATTTCCAATCTATAGATTAAAATGGTAGAGGGTGGGATTGGTAGGGTTCTGTGCAGGGCCAAAAGTTGGACTTTGTGTGTCCTTTTCAATTCAGGATATTCTGTGATCCCATGAAAATAATAATAATTGAGATCTGAACTATTTATTACATGGAACTGTTTTAGTCTTCAAACATAATGAAATTGGAAAATGAATCAAACAGAGGGAATGTCATGCCTGCTGTCTCGTGCATCATTTCACATGATGGAAAAACAGTTCCTTTAAAAGAAGGACCAATAGGAAATTTTTCCAGAAGAATCTTAACTTCAAAGGAGTAAAAATCCCTCCTCTCCATCATGGAAGAATATCTGATAGATTTTTATTCAGACATCACGCAAAAAAAAAAGAGATCCATTTTGTTCAAACCAGAATTATTCTGAGGACAGAAAGTAATTTAAAAAATTATTGACCCTCTCAAGGTATTAATTGCCAAATGCTAATTCCAGACGTTATATAATTTGTATTTTACCATTTTAAAATAGCTGCTTTTGAATGAAGATACAAACCAGCCAATCTATAAAATGCAAAGTTTGTCAGGTTTTTAAAGTCATGTTACTAAAGGAATGTATAAAATTTAAGTAGGTGTTTTTCTCATCATTCATTGTTATGTATTTAAAAATACTATGAGTATGTAGCTTTTAATTTAGCATCCTTTCTATCTGCTTTGTCTGGGATGTTTCCTTTCTTGTTCCAGACAGACATTAGGAATCTCACACAGCTCCTACTCCTTGTGACAAAGTGCCACTAAAAACCTGCAGGAAACTTTAATTGGATTTTGAGTCTGCTAGGGAACTATTTGCAAGCAAACTTCTCAGCTGTCTCTGCAACCAGAAAATTAAATATTTTTCCTTTTGTTTTCAATATTTCACGATAATTTTGATTTCTGACTTGACTTTTACTTTTTAATTTCAAGTGGTGTTTTCTCTCCCATGTGTATGATGCATTATCTTTTCTTTACACAGTATCCTTTAACTTGCAGATCTCTACTTTGCATTATGTTTTTGTCATTCCTGACGTACTTCTCTTAGCTGTAGGCTATGAGGTGGGACTAAAGTCTGTTGGAAAGACTTGCTGTACCATTTTCCACATGGGTATTTCTGTTCAAGCCTGAAGTGATATTTAAATGTCTTCTCTAATTCCGGTTTCATAATCCTTTTTCTCAAGCAGAACTTTAAATGACATTTTAATGTAGCCCAAAAGTCTTGAGAATTGTCATTGTCTTTGGAGGTCCTGAAGGAGGAGGACACGTGCTTGGCAACAGCAGCCGAAACTGCAGGGTCCCACAGCCTGGACACTGCCTGTCCTTGGGGTTCCTAGCAAAGCAGCTTCTGCCTTTGTCTTTGCAGTCTCAGGCTCCTGCTTGCTCCCAAATGAGCAATTCCCAGGAGATGTGTGTGTGGCATTCACATTTTCTGAAAATCCCTTCACCCAGGATTTTTCTCCTGGGAAGCTGAGAATCCTCAGAGAAAAGGAAAACAATTCTTATCTCATTTGCTTCTCCTGTGTTGTGCTCATGTGGAATGTGTTTGGAGATTGTTCACCCACAGGTGATTGTTCCATTGCATTCTGCTGTGAGTTTTCACTCTTTGGCCAGTCTGGGCCAAGCTGTGCCGGGACTCTGGAGAGAGTCATGAATTTTCCTTATTATCTTTTTAGCCTTAAAGAATCCTTTCTGTATTCTTTAGTATAGCATAGCATTCTTTAATGTCATATTGTATCATAAAATAATAAATTAGCCTTCTGAGAAGATGGAGTCAGATTCCTCATTTCTTCCTTTGTTGGGGGACCCTTCAAACACAGAGGGTGTGCAGAGCTGCCCGGGCTCCCTGTGCAGGCCTGGCAGCAGCTGCAGCACATGGGGTGGCAGCCCAGTCCTGCGAGGCTGTGAATGGCTTGGTGCTGGCACAGAGGGGAATGGTGTGGGCTGAAAGGCTCCCTGTTTGCCAGGGTGTTCAAAGGGGAAAGGGAAAATCCTCCTGAGCTCAGCCAAAGGGACCTGCAGCTCACTGAGGTGCTCAGCACCAATCTGGTGCTAAGGAGCTGAGTCATGGAATCCCAGAATCCCAGAGTGGTTTGGGATGGAAAGGACCTCAAAGCCATCCAGTGTCACCCCTGCCATGGGCAGGGACACCTTCCACTAGCCCAGGTTGCTCCAAGTCCATCCAACCTGGCCTTGGACACTTCCAGGGATCCAGGGACAGCCACAGCTCCTCTGGGCACCCTGTGCCAGGGCCTCACCACCCTCACAGGGAATTATTTCCTCCCAATTGCCCATCTCTACCTACTCTCTGTTTGAAAACATTCACCCCTGTCTTTCATAAATAAGTATTTCCTCATCACTTTTAATATCCTCTGTTTCTTCAGTGTCAGGGTTGTGATCTTTGCTAATTCAATAACAGTAATTTACTAATACAAGTGATTTTTATTGCAGGTCATTATCACAAATAGAAACAAGGTTAGATAGCTTGGGGATGAGGGACTGAAACACTTTGTGTCTTTAAATAATGAAATTTTAAGTGCAAAACACAAGTTTTGAAGAGATGACCCACTCTTTTCCCCACATCTTTTACTTTAAATAAAGAACTTTTTTCCATGGCTGCAATGACCCATTTGAAAAACTCTTGTCACGTGACTACAATAACTATAATTTTAACTCTCTATTACAGATTCTTCACATAATATTATTGCAGTAATGTATTTAATAACTGCCCCAATATAATTCAAAGCTGAGATGTTTTCTCCAAATATAGACAGCTGAATAGCACATTTAATTCCATTTGTAAAACCTCTGATCAGCAATTAATGATGGTGTGTTTGGAAAGAATATGCTTAATCATGCTCTTTAAATTTGCATTTTGAGTTTGCAAATGCAGAAGACTACAGACATTCACTAATGACAATTACAGCCTTTTTTTGCATCACAAAAAAATTAGCCTAAAGAATGGAAAATAGTATAAAAAGGATCATAAAAGAAAGCTGAAAAACACAACAGCCTTTCTTCTTGATTTTTTGGGGGAAATATAAATAATTCTAGATATCACTTCTCTAGGGGTTTAGTTATTACTGACAGACACCAACAAATGAGGGTTGATTTTGAAAAGTGTTTATTGAAAATCCAGGAGGGCATCAGGAAACAGGTGAAGCAAAGACCCATACCAGTAAATTTCTCTGAAAATTAAAATATCCCTGTGGCAGTGTTGTTCACAAATTTGTACTTTATAAAGAAATTATTCTTCAGAATGCTAATCATTCCATAACAGTCCAAATTTTAGCTGTTCTTGGATATACTGGAGACTTAAAACCAGATAAAACCAGACAAAACTAAATAAATAGTTATTTCCTTTTATAGTTCCTTTCTTTGTGATATATATAATAATGATGCTGCTTCTCTCAGCACTCATCTCCCCAAAACTTGTGTTTTGACACCTAAAATTTCATTATTTGAAGACATAAAGTGTTTCAGTCACTCATCCCCAGGCTATCTAACCTTGTTCATATTTGCGAGAATGACTTGCAATAAAAATCACTTGTATTAGTAAATTACTGTTATTGAATTAGTAAAGATCACAACCCTGACACTCAGGAAAAAAACTTCAGAGATGAGCTTCTGGAATACAATTTCATAAGTGGATGAAATGTTCACATAGTTCCAATTCCAACTGGGAAATCACAAGAGGAAAGAATGGTGAATATTCCAGTTTAGGAGGATTGGTTTTCCTCCCAGTAGGCAATTGGGAGGAAATAATTCTCTGTGAGGTCCCTTACTACTCAAACCACTCTGGGATTCTGTAGTTGCATGATGGCACCAGAAAGAAAGAAAGAATTCAGGATTCTTGAAGATATTAATGCTATTTTTATCCTGTGCTATAGACCCTAAGATCTTCACTGTTCATGAAATCTTTACAGAATTTATTACGCGCATCTATTGTCAGCAGATGAATTTTTGTGTTTGTAATCCCATCTGTTACTCACTTCCCTTGCTGCTAGGATTATTTCCCAGGCATAAGGAGTCTTAAGAGTAAATATCTGTCTTCAGACTTCCAATATCTGCTGGCTTTAGACAGCATTTTTTATCTCTGTCACTTTTGCTTTAAGGAGACTAAAGAAATTGGCATTTGCAGAGGTTAAAAGAGGTCCAGGCACAGAAATATAGTTCAAGCATCACGCAGAAGGCAGACACAGGTCAGGCTGTCCTGCCAAGAAAAGAGTTCACTACCAGAGCCTTCAGCAGAACAGCTCTTAGGCAGTGAACTCACATGCTTTTTTTACATTCTTTTAAGATTCTATTTGTTTGAAAAGCCAGGTGTCTGCTTAAGGAAGACAGGAGCCTCCCCTGAAATGGCAAATGCAAACCCCCTCCCTACGAATTATTATAATTTTGAAATTAAGGGGCTCTCAGGCAAAAATATGGGAATAGGAATAACAGCTCTTTATTAGCAAAGAAAATTAAAATAAAATTAAAAATGCACTAATACAAAACACTGCCAGAGCCAGACCATGCCCTGTCCCCTGTGTGTCAGGGTGGGGGCACAGCCCCATCCCAGGGGGCTCAGCCCTCCTGCAGTGCCAGCTGTGGCTCTGCTGCAGCAGGATCCTGCACAAGGGGGGAGTTTTCCTCTGCAGCTCCAGGGCTGCTGGAGATGGGCCTGCTCTCCCTCTGGGAATGCAGGGCAGGAGAAAGCTGCTCCTCTGGGAATGCAGGGGGCAGAGGCTGCTGTGCTGTTCCAGGGCAGATTGGATCCAGGTAGGAATGCTTGGCTCCTCCCCTGGGCACAGCATCTCCCCATGGGATGGTGGAATTTGATCAGCCCTGCAGGGACACTCACTGCCATGGACAGAAGATAATTAACAATTAATGGCCCATGGACAGCAGAGATCTCCTGGAGGGAGGATTGGCTGTGGGAGAGATAAAGAAAACTGCCCAAGGAACAGAGGATAACTGCCCCAGCTCTGAGAGATGGTGATAGAACACACACCCTCATTTCTAACCTAAGACAAAGATTTAGGGTATTTTTCCTACTGAGGAATCTCCAAAGGAGATTTTCTCCAGCTCTGAGTTAGTTTGTGTTCGATGTTGACAAGATATGAAATCAAATGTTAATGTACAGGTAATGACTGAGAAATTGCGTGTTTGTACTAGTGGATTGCTGTTCATTAGCACACTCCAAGCACAAATCCTCATCAATCACTGCTTATTCACCACAGCTGCTCTGCTGATTCCCAAATGGATTGCTACACCAGAGGAAAACCTTTACTCCATCCATCCTTTATTCCAAGGATGTTTCTGTGCTTAGAGGCTGATCAGGAGGTTTCCTGTCAGACCAGGGGCTTAGAGGGGGAGGGTTTTGTTTGTTTTATTTGTGTGTCTAGCACATTGCTTGCAGGTTTGAAACTGATATCAAGTTTTGTCTTCATCTTGATAAAGTCTTCCCGTTTAAACACTAATACAAGTTGCAGTTTGTTTACAACTGTTTATTCTAAAGCCAAGCATTCTGATTCACTCTTCTAAGAAAGAAATTTAAACAAGAAAATGTCTATTTTAAAATATTTATTTATATGTTTTCTTGATTTATCTCTGAGCTGCTAACATCTTCCTTTTCCAAGGACCAGATGGTTGCTGAATTCCACCTCAACATGGATGCAACTGTGTTTAAAATACCAAAATCATTGCTGACTCACTGTGGACAGATGAAATAACCAAAACCTGGATGTGACAACAGTCTAATAGTTGGAGACGGAGAAGGAACCTTGTTATGTTGTAGGCAGATGAAGGACTTCAGGAAGGCTGAAGTCCTGTTTGAACAGGTTTTCATGGCTTACAGTTTTAGCAAGATACCAAACAGGCAATTAAAGACATTTGTGAATATTCTAGTTAATGAATATATATGCCAAAAGTAATCTGTTACATTGTGAAAAATGACCCTATTTCCTGCCAATTTACCATTCCTGTAGGTGTTTCTCTGTGTGTTACACATGCACACATCTTTCATTTTCAGTATTGTAACTCCCATCATGGGCCTTTTTTGCCCATTGCCATTTAAGAAGCCAAATAAAGAGTATTTATTAAACTCACAGAGTTCTTGCTGCTGTGCAAGTCTGAGTTTACAGACTGATGAAGCCAAAGCTTGAAACCAATTCTGACATTCATGTAAGGCAAGCTATCTTGCTAACAATGGAATGTTTCTTTTTGGTTTGTACCCACAAATCCATACATTTCTGAATTGATTCACCCAATTTCTGAAGCTGCTTATGCCATCCTGACATATCTTCTATTTAATTAAACTACTTCTTACTTAGGCAGGAGTAACTTTGGGTTGTTTGTATGTGTTTGCAACATGTTTTTTACCCTGCAGCAGTTTTTATGTGGGTGTTATTAAAGGACTTGCTCAGAGAAAGATGCCCCAGGGAGTTCTGAAGAAATGTGTCCATGAGAGCAGGACAAACAAAGAAATGGAAAAAGCATAAAAACCATCAGTGAATTTTTTGTTGCTGATTTTTAGGTTTTATTTCATAGGCTTTATTTTGGGGGTTTTGCCTGGATTTTTCTTCTCTCTCTTTTTTTTTTTTTTTTCTTTTATCATTAACCTGGAATTGGGCAAAATGAAAATGAAGAGTTTTCACTTCTGAGTTATTGAACTGTTTGACAGGAGATGCAATCTGGTGTTTGAGTTATATTTAGCCTGTGTCAGTAGTGATGGTCTGCATCATCAGAGCATGTGATCCCATGCAAAAGCAGCTCACTCAGGGGACAGGAGGCAGAAGGTGGAGAGTGCTTGCAGAACCAGGATCTCTGCATTCCTTATGCCAGCTTTGCTCTTTCTTCAAAAAGAAAATAACATAACTGCAGGCAGCAAAATAAATGAGTGAAGAGAGAAGGAGACAGATGGTAAAGCATTTTTAGTACTAATAATGGGAGCTTCTAGAAATGCCACTTGCAGTGTGAATCACCACCTTCTTAGATATATTTGCTTTAATTTAGGGGAAAATAAAGAAACCCTCTGTTTCATACAGTTTAAATCTAAATAACTGTTATGGGGAGATTAATTCATGAGTGCAATAGACCCTTTTTTACAATCCCATACATTTGAAATATCTACAGTGAGAGACCATGGCTGATTTCACTGGAATTTTTGTAGACATTAATAATTTTTGAAGGTGAGGACTTCAGGACCCCACACTGTACAAACACAGTTACCAATGCAAATATTGTTCATGCAAGTGTTGCATAGATTTTCTAAGATGTGTGTTATGGAGGAATGAAGAAAACACTACTCAGGCAGCCTGAGAAAGGCTTATATCTCATGAATTAATAACCTAGTGAGAAAATAGACACTTTAAAACCACTTTCAACCTAAGGAACATTAGAAATGTTGGTACTGTTTGTAGCAAGAGAGACAGGTGTCTATTTCCTACATTTTAGTTGTATGCCTTTTAAAACTTCGTATTTTACTTAACACATTTTCTCCCAGACGAGAGCACAGAAGGTTTTCCTTAACTGCCAAAATCACAAAGAAAACATGTTTTGTCTATTTTTATTACATATAAAATATATAGATATTTATATAGACCATAATTCTTTCTCTGGCATCCATTTTTTTCCATGTAAATTTATATATTCTGCATATCCATATCCACCTCCAGGCCTGTAGTGACAAGACTGGGGCAACTCTTTTGACCCAAAAGAAGGTAAATTTGGATTTGTATAGAGACCATATTTTTTATTACAACAATGGGGAGGCCCTGGCTCAGGGTGCCCAGAGAAGCTGTGGCTGCCCCTGGATCCCTGGCAGTGCCCAAGGCCAGGCTGGATGGGGCTTGGAGCAGCCTGGGATAGTGGAAGCTATCCCTGCCCATGGGCAGCTCCTGGTTTTGAAATTAGATTATCTTGAAAGTTCCTTTCCAACCCAAACCACTCTTAGGTGCTATGATTCCTACATACATTTTGTGGATCTATGTACTTATATAAATTAATCCACTGAATATGTCACCAAATATTTGCAATAATTTCAACAAAAACTAAATCTAGGTTTCATTAGGTGTTTCTGTTGCTCCCTAGAACAGGATCATGTTGTTACTGTCTGCTCAGAATAGGTAGAGAATCTGATTTTAGTAAATTGAATGTGGGCATGCTTTCAAGTAATATAGTTATTAAAATCAATATTTCCTTTCTCCATACATTCAGATAGGGAAAAAAATCTGAATTCTTAAAAGACAACACCAAAGTATAGGAAATACATAAGAAAAAAGGCTATCTGGAAACCTTCTGATAGAATGTCTCCAACTCATTTTCATAAAAAAGATTTGTTAAGTCTAATTTATTAAACTGTCTGCTTAGATATTCTCAGAGAATCTGAAAAGCTGGGGCTGTTTTCTGAAGATTAAAAGACTCCATTTAAGTCTAAAACATTTTTTTCCTCTACTGTGATGCAATCCTTTGAGGAATGTGGTATTTCCATTTGATGGCTGCATCAACTCCAGCATCCCAATTACATCATTGATTGATTTTTACCTGTTTTTGCTCAAGGAGAATCAACTTCTGAACTAATCACTATGAGCTTGCTAAATGGGCAGCTGGAATTTGCAGTGCATAATGTGTAAGACAGACACTGACACGTTCCTCATAGTTATGAAAGAGAAAACAGGAGTTTGCTTGGTTCTCTGCGCCTCCTGAAAATCAAGTTTCACCTGAAGATAGAGGGAATATCCAGGACCAAGTTATTTGGTGTTAAAGGCCTTGGTATATAAAGTCTCAAGATTTTTGACATTGACACTGGCACATGGAGATGCTGGAGTCAGTTTTGTAATGGGCAGTAGGCTGATGGGAGTACTTCTATGGAAGTTAGTTCACTGTTGATTCCTGGATTTTGGGTCATTTTAGTGGCTCTGAGTAATAGCCTTTTATTGCTATTTTATTTTCTCAGAGAGTTTTGATCATTGCTAAGCCTGGACTGAAACAGGAGCTTAGCTCCACACACAATAAACAAACCTCTTGTCATTCAGCAATGAAAAAATGCAGGTTTTCTTCCTATGAAAAAAAAAATGAAGATAAAATTGGAGCCTGTTGAAGACAGAAACCAAACTCTTCTTGGTAGCAGTGAGGGCAGGATTTTAGCCACTCTCTTGATTCTTCTCTGTAATGGTCCAGCTCATTCTTAGACCCGTTATTAAACATTCACAGATGATGTCTGGTGGCCTGACAGTATTTGGAACCATACAAATTCCTGTTCTTTTTCAAATCCAGAACTAAAAGCATCTTCTACTAAATCTCAGTAACATGGTAATAATAGGAAGTGATACTCTACAGAGACAGAATCCTCTGAGGGAAAAGGAGCTTTTAGAAAGTTAAGAATACCCACTTTGTAAGTAGCCCTTCCTTTTCTGGAGAAATATTGGAAAGGGCAAAATTTTCCAGGAGGGCAAAAACGATCCAACGAGCCAACTTCCCAGAAATTCCCCACATAAATCCTTCCTTAATAAGTTCAAAAGCAACATTCCTCCCTTTGGTGAAGCTTTAAAATATCCCCAGACTTGTTCCCATACTCTCTGCATAGTCAATGCTCCAATGTTCAGAGCTGTGGCAAACAAAATGACATCAAAAAAGCAGCAGCAAGCCTTTATAGATGGTTTTTTGACATGAAGCAAATGCAATTCAATGCTGACAAATGCATGGTGTAGGAGCTTGGTTGCCAATAGAATAACAAATAGAAAAAGAATTAAGTGTACCAGCCTGAGAGGGCTGAAAACCATCTTAGCATGTACAGACACGCAAAGGCTTCACAACCCCTTTGCCCTCTTCCTGCTGTGTCTAGTGTCAATCTTTTTTATTATTATTTTGCTTTGTCCTCTTAAAAAAGCCTTTGACTTTGTTTGTTTGTTTGTTTGTTTGTTTCTGTGTTCCCTGTGCCCTTTCCCTTTCAAGACTGGGGGAGCACAGGTGACCCAATGCAGTGTGGCTCAAATGTTTGACACTGCCCTGGGATGTTTGATACCCCACACTCCATCAACTGAGTATGGCTTTAATGCACTCTCACTCCAAAATCTGGGTTAGACGTGGGCTCCTCTTATTTACAGTGACACTGTAAGGGTACTCATTCACAAATACCAAGATATTTGCATTTATTTCAAATTCATCCTGCATTCTCAAAGCCAAGCTGGGTTTTTGCTCACGTGTTAATCAGAAGAAATGCATTTCCTTCACCGCATCCTCCCCTGTGAGGCATTTCTGCTTTGCAATCTTATCATACATCAGTCAACATAAAACTGTCAAAGAATCAGGCCTATAAAATGCTTTAAACATAATTCTTGTAATAAATAATTTTCAATACTGTAAGAGGACGAATCACTGCAAAAAAGAACTAAAAAAAAAAAAGCACATCTTTCTAGATTAGAGCCTAGTGAACTCAGAGATGCGTAAAACTGTGTGTCAACTAATATTATCCTGACAGGAAATACTGGCTTTATTAAAGATAATCCAACGGAAGATGTATGGCTGTGAGGATATCCAGGCCCCGGTACCGGGCCACGGGCTCAGCGACGGCAGCAGCAGCCCCCGCACCGTGCCGGGCGGCGGCTCCGGACGCCGAGGAGCACCGGGACTCCCGGGCTGGCCCCGGCGCGCAGGCGGCAGCAGCAGAGAGCCGGGCAGCGGCCCCGCACGGCCCCAGGGCCCGCGGCCGGGCTCTGCTGCGATCGCTGCGCCGCGGCTGCCGGGCCATCCTCAGCACGGTGGCGGCTGTCATCCGGCAGCCGGGGACACAGCGGCCCCGGCACCGGGCCGCGGGCTCAGCGACGGCAGCAGCAGCCCCCGCAGCGGGGGCACCGTGCCGGGCGGCTGCCCCGCACTGCCCTTGCCGCGCCCCCGGCCCCTCGCCCGGCCAGCTGGAAGCTGCCGGCGCCCAGGGGCCAGGGGCAGAGCTGGGGGCTGTCCTGCCAGCAGCAGACATTGAGGAGCAGCCCTTCCCCAAGCTGGAGGAGCACTGCCTACTCCAGAGACTGCCAGGGGAAAACAGCAGCCGGCAAAGACAGAGCAGTGAGGAAGAGAGGCCCCCCAGGCCCCTCACACAAAGAGCATGGGAAGAGCACTGGAAGCTTCACCCGTGCCCAGAGCAGAGCCCAGTTGAACCCCGCAGATCCCGTCCCAAGACGACAACGCCCGCAGGCCCGTACCCCTTAGAGCGCTGCCGCACTCCCAGCCCCTCGCTCGACCAGCTGCAAGAGCTGGAGCTGTTTGGAGCAAGGTCAGCAGTAATGGCACTCCTTGAAGAGCTGGGCAACAAGGAGCAGCACTGGTCCACGGCTTGTGAAGGCAGTGTTAGCGGGGAAGAAAGCCTGCCACAGTCCGGTTCTAATGACCCAAATAAACCGGAGTGTGACAGCGGCCCAGGACAGCTCCAAAAGCTCTTCCTCCAAGACACAGATCCATCAGCGTCCCATGGGGAGAACAGGAAGGCCCAGAAGTTGTGGCTGAGGAAGAGCAAGGACGTCACCATCCGCACCATCTGGGTCAACCCTCTCTGCCCAGCACTCATGCAGGAGCCCAGCTCGCTGCAGGCAGAGGAGGCAGACTCCGACCTGCCCAGCACGTCTCCTGCCCCAGGAGATCCCAGGCACACCAGGCCAGGACAGCGCCTAAAGTTGGTTCACCAAGACACAGATCCATCGTTATCCCATGGGGAAGACAGCAGGGCCCAAGAGCTGTGGCAGAAGAAGACCAAGGACGTCACCATCCACACCATCTGGGTCAACCCCCTCTACCCAGCCCTCAAGCAGGAGCCCGGCTCAACAACAGCTCAAATACCCTAATTAAGTACATACACAGGCAAATGGATATTTAAATTCTGGGAGCCATTACACTTATTTACAGTGATTCTACATTTAATTTCTACAAACATGTCTTCATTTCTATGAAAATTATGGAAAATTTGAATTTTATATAATTAAAACTTCCATCCACAATTCCTATATTCAGAATATTTAATATATTGACATAACTTACTTTATTAATAATTAAATAATATTTAAGCACATAGTCAAACCTAAAGCCTAAATCTGGTACCTGGAAAAGGCTAAAAATCTGCTGAAAAGCCACATTGTAAAAGCATCCCATTTATCTGGGGAAAAAATAGCTGTTTTGACAGTTTGGTTTTATAAAAGAGAAAAAACCTCAACCATTTCATTAATTCAAAAATAAAGTTTATTCTTGAAATTTATAGAACTGTTTTAATTGTGGGGTTTTCACCTATGTGTAAAATATCATTTTGATTGCTCAGTAAAGTAAGAGCCTTAAAGCTCTCATATTGAAGGGTTTTTTCTGGTAGTGGATGAGGATCACATCTGTACCTGACATTTCCCATGGAAATGATATTTCACATTTTGTTCAGCTTTTAACATTATAGTCATCAGATTTAATGTCATTTGTGACACTCACTCAAGAGTGAGACTAAGTAAAGCCTGCAGAAAATGCACTTGATTAAGGAAAGTGGTTTGTTAGCCTGGAGAGATAGAAAACTTTCACTTCCATGGATTGGTTCCTTATTTCTTTCTTGTAGCAGTTAATCTTTGGCAGACATTTGACAGAGCTTGTTTCAATATTCCTCCAATGAGTTTTTTTCTGTCATTTTCTTCTCCACTTCAAACAACCTGAAGTTCAGAAATGGTTTGTGTACTGTGATTTTATGGTTCCTATTTAGAGAACATGAAGTAGTCCCTGTATAGCCACCTGTAAACCAAATGACAAAGCTTTGGTTCCTGAGCAATCATGGTCTAACCTTCAGGAATTCTGCACTGAGGGGCTGGGGTGTGTCCAGGGCAGGGAACGGGGCTGGGGAAGGGGCTGGAGCACCAGAAGTGGCTGAGGGAGCTGGAAAGGGGCTGAGCACAACCCCAGCAACACCTTCAACAGGTTTTGAAGCTGTACCTCCTAACTTTACACATTCCTGTGGGCAGCAGGACAATTCTGCCATTTAAGCAAATTAAACAAGCCAATTTACAAGCATAAAGCTGAGGTGTACTCACACTAACACACCTTAAGTATGATTATGTGTTACTCTGGGTGAGAGCTGTGTCACACAAAACCACAAGATTGAAATTCATGAAGAAACTGCTAATTAATTTTTTTTTTAATACAGTGCATTCCATTATTTCATTCCTTTTTCCTGTGATCAGCATTGAAGTCACTGATTTCAGATTGACAGATAAATTGTTTCTTTCCCTTTTCTTTCACTTTTGCAAAAGTGTGACATTTGCTTCCTATCCCTCCGGATTCCTCTAAGTCATCATAGTAATATACATGACTGATAGAAATTTCCCCTTGGTTGAGCTTTTAATAAAAGCAGGATCTTGACACATTTACAATATTAAGGACCAGCATTCACTTTTTTTTTCTCTTTTTCTTTGCTCTTTTTCTTTTTCTTTTTCTTTTTCTTTTTCTTTTTCTTTTTCTTATTCCATAAGATAGTAAAATTCTATCTCCAAGACTCCATCAAATCTTTAGAGCCAAAGAGCTTTCAGCTTTCTGCAAGTTAATCAATAACTATGCCACAGAGAAATCTTAGAAATCTGGACTACTTCTAGTATTATATCAACAAGCATATGCTGTTTACTAAGTCTAACTGCAAGCTGATTTTAAAAGACAGGGTAAAAGCCACCCAACACAGCATCTGTTTACCAGTAGATATATCATTTTCCCATTTTGTTTCCAATGTCTTTTCCACCTAATTGGTATATTTCTGAATCCAGAAAGGCAAATCTGCAGATTCTGTTGCAAGCAAATTACAGAGCAATATACAGCAAGATAAGTTGTTCTCCTTAGGAGATGCCACAAAGCCACTCATCATTCCCCTGGTTTCAACACAAAGTCCAGATCTGCATTCCAAACCCATGTTCACCTTTCATTATTCCCTATTTCCCTAAAACTCAACAGGTGCATTAAGTGCACTGATGAAGTCTGGTCTAAAAATTAAGATTAAAGAAAATACAGAGAAAATTTATTTCCGTGTCTTTCTGAGATAGATATACAATGAATGTTCCTGGGTTATCTACCTTGTCACCTGAAAGATAAACAGAAACCAGGTGTAAAGAGGAAAAATCACAAATCCAAGAAAAATGGGAAAAAATATTTCTCAAATAATGGAAGCTTGGAACTCAACCAGATGAGTATCTGGCATTTCCTGTTATATTGCACTGGTCTTAAGGGAACCAATCTGTGTGGTTTTGTCATTTTGAAGATGATCTGAAATCATAGTTTCCATCACCATCATCATCATCACTTCCCAGATGTGTTGGAAACCAATTCCAGCTTACACACCAAATTTGAAGAGGAAAACTTGTAGTGCCAGTTCAAGCTCTGAATCAATTATTACATTGCCTACCTGTGAACTTGAGGAAAATGTGTACAATATCTTCTGTTTTCTACCAAACTCTTGCACTCTGGAAGACATAAAAAGAAAACAAAAAGAATAATACTGTTAAATGTCATTAAAGAACTCCAGGTTATGGATTATTGGGCTGTTTGGGATGAATCTATTAATCTTTTGCATTTTTAATGATTATCCATCATAGTCAATATAAGTTTTCTGTTGAATTCAAATAACTCTGGTATCCTGCCAAAATCTATGTGGAATTGAAATTAAAGGCTTGAGCTAAGAGTGTATCCATCATGAATAAATAATGTTAACATATATATAGTAATAAAAGAATAGCTTATATATGTATATCTTCTCTGCCACTGAACAACACTTAATTTTAGTCACTCTTGATGGAGTAAGAACTTGAAGGGCTTTTATGGTTCTTGTAAACATTTCCTAATGCAAATCAATGTGACACAGCAATCCATGACAATAAAATGCTTTGAACTTCAACAGAACGAGTTCAGTAAGAGACCTCTGAAAGGTTGGGTTATATTAGGAGATGGAAGTTGAATGACAATGCAGGAAGTGAGACACTGGTTCTGAAAAAGAATAAACAATGGGTTCCCTGAAAGCACAGATTAGCCTTAACTCTGTAAGAATCAGAGAATCATGGAGTGGTTTGGGTTGGAAGAGACCTAAATTATCAGCTTGTTCACCCAGGGAATTTTCCATGAGGCCATCTAACTGTGGAAAATTACACTCACATCTTGGTGCAACAGTCTTTATGATTCCTTGTGTTTAAATTAAAACCCTATGACATTTGGTAGATGCCAAATGTAAATACTAACTCCAAAAGTACTTTTTAAGGGTGTAAGTTGTGGTGGGGAGTTGCAATAATTGGATTGGCTTTATATCAGGAGGGAACAGCATAAAGGACTTCCTAGCAAAGTGCAAGCTAAAAGAATGTCAGAACCTTTGGTTTGCTTGTTTGGGGTTTATTTTAATATCTTAGCATACTTTCATACATTTCATACACTGTTTTGTTGAGAAAATTTCATAGGCATTTTGAAGTGTTTTAAACTGTGAGTTTACTTAATGCTGAAAAACATAATTTATATTCCAGAACCTTAGAAGACCTGAATCTGAAAGAACCTCTGGACACTATTTGGACCAACCCTCCCACTGATTCCACAATCTTTCTGGATAGCCTGTTTCCATATTCAAACACTCTCACAAAGTAACACAAAAAACCAACCCAACCTGAAATTTTCCTTATGTTTAAGTGGAATTTTCTGTGTTTCAGCTTGTGCTGATTTGCCTCTTGTTGTGACACTAGGAACCACCTAGAAGAAAGAGTTTGGCTACTTTGATGCCACTGCCTTCCCTCCTTGGAAACTACACAAGTGTTTTCTAGTAAAAAACAATAATGAGAACAAATGCAAGGAAACAGTGTGTGAAATTGCTTCTGGTATTTCATCATTCAAATGTATAAACTGAAATGATGAGGCTCCAAGCAGGAGGGAGAGTTGAATGCTAAGGGAGGAGAGAAGAGTTGTGGGAAAGAGCAATAACTGTAGTTGGAGATATTTTGGTTTTATTTTTCAGTATTGAAGCTGCATTGTATTATTGCCCTACTTGAGGAGACCATGTATTACAGAACCATGACAGACATTAACCTGAAGTTGGGAATAGGTGGCAGCTATGGACACACACAACTGTCTTAAGTGTATTGAGAAAACATCTGAGTTGGAATAAAATGTGACCCAAATGCTTGAAAAGAGAGCAAAACTTTAAAGCTTGAAGGTTATTAATTGCTATATAGTAAATTCAGTGAGGTTATGATATTTCCTACAGAGGTGCTGACAATGAGCATCTCCCACTGAGAGAAAAGAGAAAGCAAAGTTGTTTTCTCTCCTTACAATCAAAAGAATTATTCATATGTTAGTTCCCAGATACTGATTTTTGCTACAAGATAATAAAACATAGACCAGTCTCTCTTTAATTATTTTACCTATAATATTAATGGACAAAAGTACCTTCTAGAAACAGTTGGTACCTTGAGCAGATTTTTCTTTTTGTTTTACATTGTTGCATAAAATTTGTGAGACTATTTTCTCACCCAGATCTTCTCTGACACATAATTTTATTTGTACTTCTGACTAAGCAAGGTGCTCAAAATAGACAGAAAAAGAAGGGGAAAAGTATCTTTCTATACAGTAGTAAATAAAAAACTGCATAGAGTTTGTAGTCAGTCATCAAAGGAGGAAGTTGTCAAATCTTTCAGAATCAAAGTGAAAGGAAGAAAAAAGCAGCAATGGAAAGATGTCATTGAGCCAAAAGGAAAAACTGATAACAAAATCCTAGAGGTTATCTGTGATCAACTCCTTCTTTTAACGCTTTATTTAGTCCAGATCTGTGCCAAAAGCTTCGGTTAAAAAATATTAGAGCCATTCCAAATGCATTCTGGAGGAGAGAAAATAAACTCATCATCTTTATGCTGGAAAATGACCAAAACTTATTTTTTTCCTGTTTCTTTTCTTAAACATATTGCCAAAAAAAGACAATACAAATTACTTATCATTATATCATGCAGCTTATTTTTTAAACACAAAGGTTGTGTCATTAATAATCCAACGGTTAATTGGGAAACACTGAGAAAAGCATTTTGTCAAATGCATACATTTTTCCTGTTTCCACTGTGTGTATTATTTTGTTTCTGGGCATTTAGACCCCTGTCCTAAAAGCCACAAACAACCAAACCTGGCATCCACATTGTGTTACAAAATAGAATTGTTCAGATAATCAGATAAAACCTGTAGAAAGTACTTTTCTAATGTTGCACTTTGTTTAAATGAGTAAAATTAGAAAGAGAAAAACAATAATAAGTTACTTAAAAATTGTTTAATCACATAAATTCTATGCAGTAAGTACTGATGGCTATTGTGTAAATAATTTATCTTTCAATAATCACAGCAATTGTTTCCTATAATGTCCAGTGATGGAATTATCATTTTAGTAGAAAAATGTACATAGGTAGAAAGCTACCAGTTTTATCAAGCCATAATATGAACTGACAGAACACAAAATTCATCACTTTAGTCCCATGATTGTCTGAAAAAAATTGTATTATGCATAGTTATAAATATCCATAATTGCATTCTCATTTCCATTTAGGCAAATGAAAGACTTTTAGCATCAAGGAAAGGTATTGTGAACTGATAATGGAAACAATCTGATGTTTGTTGAGAGATGGCAATCAGGAGGTGTGCAAAAACAAACCCCTTTTTGAATATGCATGGATGTGGCTCGAGTATCAGAAATTAAAATTATCACTTCCACTGTAAAAGTTTAATTATCAGAACAGTCATTCTGTCAACCACAGACACGCTGGGATGGTAAAAAATTATGTGAGAGCAGATATTTTAGTGAGACAATTTGTTTTGCTTTGTCCATGTTCACAAAGAAATGTGGAAGTGCAAGACATCCCCCAAGTCCCCTCTGTCTACAAGAAGTCCTTGTGGAATGTGTGGATTTGGAAAGAGCTTTACCCACCTGCTGTAAGAGCCGTTCTTCCAAAAACCACTCAGTGAAAATTCCACCCACTAATCCAATGGCTTCAATCATTCCTGAGTGAAAAAACTTCAGAAAGACAACCTAATTAAGTTTAATTAAGGAAGAGGAAGCCTCGGGCTTATCTGGTTCTTGGTAAATGTTGTCTTGAGACCTGATGTGTCAATGGCACGCGTTGATGCTGGTTTCTGATAGGATTTTGTTCTATCTCCAACTGTTTTGAGATAACTCACGAACATCAAAGTCTCTTTTCCTTTGGGGGAAGCAATCTTTATAATTGGAAGCACTTCCAGAGCAATCATCCCAATACAACCTCTCCAGAGTATCCAAAGGCTATGTTCTTCCACTTGACTGCATGACCCACTTTGCAAACTCAGGAATCTGTTGGAGGCCTTTCCACACATGGCACCAAGAATGTAACAGGAGACAGTGTCCTTAAAGGGGTGAGAGCACATTAGAGTCAGAGGTTGGGGCAGTTTACCAGCCTGGAAATCATCCTAAACAGCAATAAAATCTATAGATCAAATAGGGCTCATTTTTAAAGCTGCTTTGGGTGGGGAAATTCAGAATAAAAAAAAATTATATATATATATATACAGACAAACCTTTTTCTTCACATCTATATTTATGTATAGACCAGAAACACTATTTTGGGACCAAATGTCTACAGTGTAGAAAAAACTGTCCTCAGAAAAGCTTTTATTTACCTATGGAATACTGATTGAGGCAACCTGGGGCAGTTCAGAAAGACAACTGGAAAGGAAAGAGCTGAAGGCATTGATAATGCTCGATGTGGAGCAGACACCAAGTCTGACAGGCCTGTGCCTAAAAGGTTCTGCTTTGAGTGAGGCACATGGCACTGAGAAAGGCAACAGTATACAGAGCACTGCTGAAACAGCATTAAACAAACTTTAAAAAAAGGTTGTGTGTGGTTTTGGTCTTGTACTGAGCACCTGTTTGCATTTAATTACACTGTGACTGAAGTAACACTGATTTCTTGCCTCCTAAAGTTTGCCTCTTGGTAAGTTTAACACCATATAATTTTATCTCCACTGTCATTATGGGATCAATAAAGAAACCTAGGACCACCATTTATCTTCACCTTTCCTGAATTTCAAGGCCAAATATCAGCTGGTCATTCTTCAAATGCATTGCTTATTCCCTAAAATCATGGGGGCTCAGGTCAAATACTGAGGTCAAATCAGATTAAATAAATGCTTTTCCAGGTAATAGTTCAAGTGGTTTAACAGTTCCTATCAGCACAAGTGAAAGATCTTGAAGGAATTGAATAAACTGCTATTAAGTAAGCAGCTCCTCAAACTAAGTAAAATCATATTCTAGAAAAGAGCAGAGATTTCTGGAGAATTCACTGGGAAAATGGGAAATTTATACAAATTCCTTTACCAGAAAAATTCTCCAAGGATCTGTAAATATCTGTTAGATATTTAGATGTCATCAACTACCTCTGCTTCCTAAACCAGATGATTTCTGAATGGAAGAATTTCTAAACATGGACCAGCACTTCAGGATCCTTTTGACAGCCAGCCACATACTCCTCAGATATTCTCCTGTAGCTGATTTCTAGCGAGTGCTGGAGGTGTTGGATGCTGTACAGCTCGAGTGTGTACAACAAACAGCTCAGGGAAACCTGCAAACAATGAATTATGGCATTCCAACCTCGCTGTGGTGGGCCATAAATCAAGAGCCCGTGCATCCTGCTGAGCCAGCAATGTCCTTAACCTTGCTAAATTCCTGATGTGTAAATATGAAGACTTAACAATGTGGCCTCAGAACAAATTTCAGGGTCAAATATAACACCAAAATTATTCAGCAAGGAGGCAATTTTCTATTTCCAACCAGTGGTACCATAAATGAGGTGCTGCTACTTAGCAGGCAGCGGGCCAAATAAAATCAATTCTGGTTTAAGCACCAAATGTTAGCAGACACTCCACACTTAATGTCTAGTAAGTATCTCTCCAGAGTGGAGACAGATTTATCTAAGTCATCAGGAGCTGTTTGATACACCTATTATATTTGGATGTCATCAGCATAAAGACAGTAATTAAGATTGTGCTTATAGAACCAACGACCCTGCCTGCAGCACACGCTGTGCATGTTAAACAGCACTGGACTGGCATTTCCAGGCTTTGGCAATACCCTAACAATTACAACCCAGAATTTTAAGAAGTAAAGAAAAAAATAACTGTACTAAATTAACCATAAATTCAATTTTTTGGTATCCTATAAAAATAAGTAATGTGGAGCAGATGATTATTATTCAATCTTACAGTGGGTCTATGAAAACCTGTGGTTTATGATGTTGGGTGTTCAATTTCTTTGGTGATTTTTTTTTTACATTTATTTTACTATCTGCCAAATAGTTAGGTGCACAAGAAATACTGAAATCCTGCTCCCTATTCATGTTGAATTAATCAAAACTACTAAGAACTGCATGGAGTGAGGGAAAATTTAGAAAAGGAACACAGAGTATTAGGATTTATAAACTGCTTGTTTTGCAGCTCTACTTAATTATTACCATCTAATTAGTAACCCACTATATAAAAGGGGAGATTAAAGAGATATTTCTCCTCTCAGGAGTAAAAAGTCTGTTTAGAACTTTGAATTTAACTTTCATTGCTGAAATTTGTTTCAGGCTTTCCTACAAATGATTCCTTTCTATGTCACAGATATGAACTATTCAGCACTTGTCCACATGTCCCCAACCCTTAAAATGTGAAGAAAAAAGTTTAAAAGGAATTCAGAGGAATAGATTAATTTATTCTACCCCCTTTTTAGGTTACTGGTGGGTTTTTGGTTTGCTGGAATTTGCATTCTTTTAATTAATTGCACTGGGAGCTGTGCAGAGGAGAGGGGATTTGGGGAAAAGCTCATAAACAAGCAAGTAAAGCAAAAGACTCAACTTGAAATACAGCATTAAACTTCTGAGTTCTGTTTCCTTTTCTGTGAGCAATATAATGTGTATTTAATGTATTCATCACTCACTTTAACCTTCATATATTCACATGAATAAAAATGTATTTAGTCTGACAGCTTTTTTAGCTTTATATAAATAAAGAAATGTATTTTTAAATTTTCTCTGCAGATGAGCAGAAATGCTCTTCCTGAATACACTTTCCTTCTTAGTGGTGTCTAGATATGAATCTGATAAAAAACAGGATAAAATAGGAGCTTGTTTTGCACAGAATACAAAATTCATCAGATTTTTCACAGGTTTTTTATTATTTTTCACTGCTGCTGTGCCTGTTTATTTGAGAAACCTGGCAGTTCTTTAAAATTGTGTTATATATACATACAAAATAGCTCAGGAGGAAGGAAAAAAAACAAAAAAAGAGGAAGAAAAACAAAAGAGAGAACGTAATGATGGTGCGGGGTCAAATTTTTTTTAAAAATGAGGTGGAAGCAGGATGGCACCTTCAACTGTCCTAAAACCATGGGAATATCATTATTTAATATTCAGCAGCCTCTTCTTTTTCCCAGATAATAGTAAGAGTAATTCTCTTCTCTTCTCTTCTCTTCTCTTCTCTTCTCTTCTCTTCTCTTCTCTTCTCTTCTCTTCTCTTCTCTTCTCTTCTCTTCTCTTCTCTTCTCATCTTTGTGAGAATCCAAGATTTTATTCCAAGAAGAATTAATAACTAAGAATTAATAAGTAATTTTATTAATCTTAGTCTATGGAAGTATTGTAATTCTCAACCTTTAAAAATCCAGAGTCAAGAATGGAGTTTCTGTCCCCTTTATACAGGGAAATAAAAGTAAAAGTAAATATGTCAACATTACCCATAACTGCTAAGAAAGTCCAGTTTGGGCAGCATTTTTTACATAAACTGACTTTACTAAATACTTCCTTCAGAAGAGAACACAAATCTCTATTTAGAAAATAAACATTTCCCTATATCCAATAAAATAAGCAGATTGCTGTTAAAGTGTTACTAAAGCATTTCTAATAATTATGAAGTATTTTCATGTGAAGTTTGAGAAACAGCAACATAAACTTCCCATGCCTGGAATAAATTTAGTTAAATTCAATGTAATGTGAATATCAGAGAATTATTCATAACCCTTACAGAAAACTGTCTGAACGCTCTGAGGACAAAGTACATTTTCACTTCATCTTTATTCTCCTACAGTACACAAGGGCAAATGAGGATTTATGAGAGAAATACATGAGGAAATAGCTTAAGTGAGCCTGACTCAACAAATATTTATATAAATACATACAAGGTTACTAACATTGAGCTTGATAGTGAAGATTAATTTCTAGAAAATAGCAAGAAATATGTTTTCCCAGGCTTCAACTTTGGCAGGAGTTGCTACGATTTTTAGGTGAAATCCAACCAAGTACCTGTTTTTTAGAGAAAGGATTGTGAAGATTTGAATTGGGAATTAGTAATTCTGTGAAAAATCTGACAAATATTTGGTGTGAACACCTGGATTATTCCCTCATTCTGATGCTATAATTATGTTCCTGCTTCTGGAAGGCCCTAGAACCTGTTTATTTCTGTTATAGGGTAACTGGATGCAGTGTTAATCAGATTATTATTATTGTTGTGTTCTGGAGGAAGAACAGCTTGCTGAACTAAAGTGTGAGGTCAGAACCCCTTCCTTTCAAATGGGTTTAAAGTTAAATAAACACAACACACATTTAGACTTGGCACACAAGTCCAGGAGCCTTCCAAAATTACCATGCAGAATATTGAATTTATACCCGAATTGTTGAGTTCTGTTGTTGCACAGTGTTAAAAATGTCGCTGTGGTGTTTGATAAAGAAGGATGTCAGACACATTTCATGGTGCAAAATGAAAAGGATCCACCCCAGTTTATTCCATGAGTCTCTTTTCATGGGGTTTTTAAAGAGCATCCCCTGTCTATCCCCAGCTGATCAGTAACAAGTTGTTGCCCTGTATTGAATGGTCACTCAATCCCCCCATGTGTACATGCACAGAGAGTTGTTTGTGACATATTGCTTTCATTTTTTTATCTAACAGTGTGAAAACAGTTTATACAGGTGGTTAGTGTTTATCACAGTCCTAGAGTTCTTTCTCAGGGAAAGCAGGTTGTTTTCCATAGTCTTAGAGCTCTTTCTCAGGGAAAACAAGTTGTTTCTCACTGCTGCAGACTCTGTTCTCACAAAGAGCTGTCAGGTTTCTCATGGCTTCTGTCAGCTCAGATCAGAATTCAGTTTGCAGGCCTTTGGCCTCCTGTTTCACCACCACAAAATATGTTAAGAAATATTAAGAAATCCAAGACTTTACATGCCCTACCCTTTTTTTTTTTCCCTCTCTGCTCTCTTTTCTATCCCCCTTAGGTAGGAACACTTACCCTTCTTGATCAAGAAATGGTTCTCAGATATAATATTTGCCATGTTTGCACTTTATTTTCATCTGAAAAATCTATCAAAAATAATTGCCCCCAACTGCCCCTTTACAGGGGGACAGGACAGGTACTCACAGTGCTCTACCTCCCATTTCACTGATGAATTCTCCATTCAGAACCAAAACTCCAGAGATATTCCAGACCTGGCCTGGTCATGCATGCCACATATAAACCATGAGACAGCACATTTCCTGGTGCACATCCCTCAAGGTTTTGATGAAGACCCAGAAAGACTGTGCAGACATTGTTTGAATTTTATATTTTGGGTTTTTGTCAAAGTCAAGGAAGTTCATCTGGTATGAGAACAGCGTTCAGGCAAAGAATCAGAGATTCACAGGTGGAAAAGCCCCCTAAAGTCATCAAGTCCAAACATCAATCCAGTGCCACCAACAGGTTCACAGCCCAACCAGTGCCACAGCCACACATTTTTTGAACACTTCCAAGGACAGGTACTCCAGCACTGCCCAGGGCAGTATGTTCCAATTCCTGAACATGCTTTCTGTGAAGAAATTTCCCAATATCCATCCTGAGCCTCCCCTGGCACAGCCTGAGGCTGTTCCCTCTCATTCTGTCCCTGTTCCCTGGGATCAGAGCCTGTCCCCTCTTGTCAGGAGCTGTGCAGAGCCACAAGGTCCCCCCTGAGCCTCCTTTTCTCCAGGCTGAGCCTCCCCAGCTCCCTCAGCCACTCTTAATCAGACTTGTGCTCTGAAACATCAATTTGAAATAGTTTAACCCTGAGCAAATACTGCTCAGCTCCATGGTAAATAGTTAGACGAAATTTCTCTTATTATGTTAATATCTACCCAGTGTGGACTGTACAACTGGGCAGATCTTTGCAAGCAGCTCTTGCTAGGTGCATTTAATTTGGATCTGCCCTTCTCTAGATCAAGATTTCAATTTTACACATTTGGATAACTAATCTGCAAAAACAAATCTTTCCTGGCTTGTAAGTGAAGTTTCAGAAGACTTTGGTATCAGGGATGTTTCACCTTTCAGAATATATATTAATAACATTCTGTATCTTTAGTTTCTGCATCTTAACCAGCAAACCCATAAAGGTATTTATATATTTATGACTCTGACAGAAAGCTCTCTGAGCATTCCCTGTTTCTCTGGCACCGTGTCTGTCAGAGAGGTAAGACAGTCTAGATTCCTAATGAGGATCCTTGCTGTACAAATCAAAAGTCTCTGGGAGAAAAACTCTGGGAGAATCAGCTCCTGTAATGCTTTGTTCTCTTGAACTCCAAATAATGCTTTAATCTTGGATCAACAAATTTTTGAAGCTTTTTCCGAGTTTTAAAAGTCAGGTATGACTATCTTGAAGGAACACTGACAGTCTATGAATAAACTCATAATAACTGTCATTTGTTATGAAAACAAACAAGCATTTGTTTCTTTAGAGAATCCTAAAGAAAGTGAGTTGTCAAACAAACAAATTTGGCTCATATATCTGAATATAGAAATATCACAGAGAACACCCCCTGTCTAAAGCATCATGTGAGCTGCACCTTCAGACCACTGGTAAAGTCACATATTGCTAATCCATTATGCAATATTTTCATTTTCTTGTGATGTTAGGTAACATCACAAATATGCTGATTTTCTACTCTAAATGTCACTTTCCTAATCATGACAGTATGATCTATATCAGTTTTTCTTAATTTCTCTATGTTTATCTTATTTCTCATTTGTGTAGGGACAAAAATCTAAATCCTGATGATCACAGTAGCAGCTGCTTCATTACACTCACTGTGTTTGGTACCCTGATAGCATTTTACTGCAGCTGATTACTGTGTTTTAATGGTGCAGTAAATTCAGGAATACTGTAGAGTGAGTGCCTTTCTTAGAATAATAAGTGCCTTTCTACAAAACAAAAAATTCAAAAGCAAAACTCAGTCTCTATGTTCTTACTAACTCCTTCTCTTACCAATTTAAACAGATCTCATATGTACAGAAGAAAATAGTTTCTGTCAAATTCTTTGAAAAAAAGGCATCATCTGCTGCTTAAATTTACGCTTTGTTCTAAAGAATCAAGATTTTTATTTCAAGGGTTTGCAGCATCTTGTTGGTATTCACAGAATTATTTCTATGGTGGGACACCCCACTACAGAAAATAACACTGTCACATCAGCACATGAGTTTTCTTGCGAACACTTGGGAAATTTAAGCTCTTCAAAAATGTGAATCACTTTTGCCATTCCTGTGGCCCTGTAGTGCTCCTTTTCTGCCCAAATTTAAACCACTGGATCCCTGGCAGTGTCCAAGGCCAGGCTGGATGGGGCTTGGACCAACCTGGGCTAGTGGAAGGTGTCCCTGCCCATGGCAAGGGTGCAATGAAATGATCTTTAAGATCCTTTCCAGCCCAAAGTGCTCTCTGTGGATGATTGGCACAACTCTTCCAGTGCTCAGTGTGCAGAAGAATTTAGATCAGGGCTGACATACAAAGAAACCTGAGTAAAGGCCCCCAAAGAAATCTGTGGTACAAAGTACAGGTGGTACTTAGGTGTGCATCACATTTAATTGCAGTTGGAGGGGGAAGACTTGGATCTCAGTTTGAGAGACAGATTCTGACATTCTGTCTAAGCCCATCTTAAATTTGCAGCAGTTCCAACCCATGACCTGTTTCCTGCTTCTATTTTTTACTGAATATCTGGTTTCTTGTTTTCATCTTCTGTGAACAACATGATGCCCAAACTGACACATCAAATAGAGGAAGCAATGCTTATGTTTAGTCTTAATTAGTAATTTTTGCCAACAGAATAAAAAAGTCAGCAGATAACAATCTGGTGGATATTAAAAATGTTTATTTTAATTAATTTATCCAAACTCTTTTGTGAGGTCACCACTTGCCTTGTAGCCATGAGGAATCAGAAACTTATTTCTCTTACTTACTCACTGGGGTTTATTTGATTTCAGATTGGCTGTCACCATTTCAACAAGGGAATGTTATTTCTGCCTGAATTTCAGAGGGCATTTTAAGAATTACTTAAATTACTTAATCACTTTTCCTCCTTTGAAGATATAATATATTGGGAAAAGTAAATCTGTTACCACTCTGTTGCTTTGCTAGCTTCTGCAACGAGTTGAAGATTGGGGTTCTTGATGTTGATAAGGTTGGACTTGATGATCTTGGAGGTCTTTTCCAATTTTAATGAATCTATGGTTCTGTGTCACACTGGAGGACTGGGGTTTCCTTAAATGAAGGCTACCTTGAAATACTGACCTCTTTCCATTACTATGTTCATTAAGAAATCTTTCTGTTTAGTATTTTCAATTATTATTATTATTTCTAAAAGATTTTGCAGTTGTGTAACCTGCTGAAGGTCTTATGTCACTCTGAAATACATTGTTTTGTTGTGTGAAATATGTAACCTCTGGAACACGTGATTTTTTGTAATGTAGAGACAAAGTTGATGCTGGGTCTAATGAAATATCACCTGATAAACATATTCCTCCCTGTCCTAGCACAATAAATATTCCAGGATCAAACCTGCACAAATCTTGCTCACAAACATCCCCCCTGGCCTAATGTTCAACAGGGACACAAAAATAGTCACCAGCTTAATTGCTGCCAGAGAACTATAATTCAATCTTCATCTTCTGGTACATTTAATGGGTTCAATGTCTACTACTTAAAAAAATAAATATTTATCAACAAGACAAAGTGTCAGTGGCTTGACGTCCATTTTTAGTAATGCAAAGGATAATAATTTTCAAATGGGTTCCTAATTATGAATTCTGCCCAAAACACATCCTGTTTAATAAGGCAAATGGAAACTCTCTGTCCTTGTACATGTTTTTAGAGCAATAGGACAGAAGCTGGCTAACACAGTTATCAAAACAGAGAAGATTTCAGATCACCCTTCTGTTTTGATTTATTTATAACATACCACTCTACTTTTTATAGATGCCTTCCTAGAGAAAAATCTCATCTAGGGCAAGTGCAAACTCTTCAGCAATGAACATGTTGGAGATCTCAACTGAGATAAAGCTTCAGGTTAGAAGCAGAAAGATGAACTGGTTGGTTTCAAGGAGATGGAGAAATTGAAGTAGATTTCATATACTGATGTTATTTTTAAGGGCCATCTAAAACACTGAACAGTCTCATACATTCTTCCAGCAATTAATCATCCTAAGAGCACCTTAAAATTCAACTTTGGCATTAAATTTCTTCAAGTAGCTTTTATTTGTGACCTGAATTAACATCTAACATTTGTTTCATTGAGTTTGCCGTATATCAAGGTTTCTCCACAGATTGTTAAAAGTTCAGCCTGGCATCTGCTTTACCTGGTGTTCCACTGATTTACGTTGGAAGTTTTTCAATAACAAATATTTCTCTGACAAGAAGATGGTATTAAGTCTAGCAGCTCCTGGAAACTTTGGTTTGCTAATAACATTAACAGTATATGTTGTGACATTCTATATTTACCACTATTTTTGTGGCTGACTTAGAAAAATTACATGAGTAAGAGTATTTTTAAAGTAATTTTGAAACCATAAAATTAATAAAAAGTAGAACTCAGGACCAACAACTGACATTTTATTACAGTTTTACACGTTCTTTGATAGAGCACAGTCACCTCTCTTTTTTCTTAAACAAGCTTCTCCAAATTTCCAGTGAGTTTGGAGCTGGAACAGGGAAACATCTTTGTTTCCTTTTAGGTTAATGAAGTAAACATGCTTTCATGAATTTCATTTGTGTGTGTTCTTCCTTCAAATCCATAAATAACATTTATACTGTGATTATTAATTAAAAGAAGTGTCAGGGCAAGTCACACAGAAGTCAGAGGACAAGAACACCTTTTTCATTTCAGGAAGTCTGCGGGAATTGAGGTTCCAAGGCTTAGAGAACAAAAGGCTCCAGTGGGATTTTATTGGAGCCTTTTGATGTGCAAAGGTGATTTAAGAAAGATGGTGAAAGACTTTTGACCAGAGCTTGGCTTTGAGTCTTAATATCTGCTAATCTGTAACTGGAAAGCTCCAAATTGTAACCAGAGATGCATTAATTGGTAGTTATCATCCTACTCTTGGTGTGACAAGAATCACTAAGAAATTATACTTTTTGAGGGAGATGATTAAGGTTATTTCCCCCATTTTTCACCCAAATAAGCACATTCAAGACTAACTCACATATTGCCTTGATTTTTCTGGGGATCTCATCATCTTTCAGTTTCTCCAGCATTCTGAATGCTGAAGAAGTGCAAAGCCTAAACACAGAAAAATGCATCTACATGTTTTCCTCATAATTTCTTGCTAAGTTTTATTACCTCCTATAAATAGGATGGAGCTTTATAGATGAATTAAATGTTATCTCAGATTACCAGAGAATGGAAAGTAAGACAAAGAAAGCAAGAATTCAACATTTTGTAAGCCACTAAAAGAGACAGAAATGAAGATTTTAGGCTTCTGCTCCATTTCCTACGCAGTTTTACCAGACAGGTATCTCCTTGTCACTAAGGATAAAACTTGTACAGTTTACATATAATCTGTATATAAAGATGGAAATATAAACATTAATATTTATACAATTAAATCAAGCATAATATATATCTATTAAAATATCTGAAAAATAATTCATCAAAGTGCAAAATTTACAGTATCACAGAATGGTTTGGGTTGGAAGGGATCTTAAAGCCCATCCAGTGCCATCCCCTGCCATGGGCAGGGACACCTTCCACTGCCCCAGGGTGCTCCAAGCCCCATCCAGCCTGGCCTGGGACACTGCCAGGGATCCAGGGGCAGCCACAGCTCCTCTGGGCACCCTGTGCCTGCCCACCCTTACAGGGAACAATTCCTTCCTAAAATCCCATCTAACCCTGCCCTCTGGCAGTGTGAAGCCATTCCCTGTGTCCTGTCCCTCCATCCCTTGTCCAAAGTCCCTCTCCAGCTCTCCTGGAGCCCCTTTAGGCACTGCAAGGGGCTCTAAGATGTGCCTGGAGCCTCCTCTTCTCCAGCTGAACACCCTAAGCTCTCCCAGCCTGGCTCCAGAGGGGCTCTGGGAGCATCTCCTTGACCACCCCTGGGCTCTCTGCAGCAGCTCCAGGTCCCTCCTGTGCTGGGGCAGCTCTGCAGGTGGGGTCTCACCTGAGCCCAGGGGCACAGGGGCAGAATCCCCATCCCTGCCCTGCTGCCCAGGCTGGGGGTTCAGGGCTGGGGCAGCCCCAGCTCTCAGCCCCAGCACCCCCAAGTCCTTCTCCAGGGCTGCTCCTAATCCATTTTCTGCCCAGCCTGGATTTGTGCCTGGGATTGCCCCACCCAGGTGTAGCACCAGCACCTGGCCTTGCTGAACTTCATTTGACCACTCAAAAGCCAAGTAAGAAAATATGAATAAAGAAAATATGGTTTAGGCTGTTAACACCTGCCTACAGTGAAAGGGAAGGTGAAAAATTGGAGAAAGACTTTGTAAACTCCCTTGTCTTATCTTTTCTCATTCTTAGACCGAGATCTATATACAGAGAGACTTATGGCCAGATTTTCAAAGATTTTGAAGAAATCTTTGTTTGGAGTTTTGCTTCTTAAGTAGCTATGGAAAAGCAAGCTGAAGCACAATTGTTTAATGCTGAGCAGCTCCTCTGTTCCTCTAATCCCAGCCTGGAAATGTGAGAGCACGTAGCAAATCCTGGGAAAACTTTAGTACTGGATGTTTCCAAGCGGGAGAGATGGAGCTCTCTGCCTGAGAAGGGCTCTTACAGTGCAACACCTCAGAGCACTGAGCAAACACGAGGTGAGCACAAGCAGCTCTTGTCACTGATTCCCCTAATCAGAGCAGATGGCCATTGCCATTACCTCATTACTGCTAATTAAGGGATGGAGGAGAGCTTGTCTTGCCACAAATTGAAAGTAATGAGCGTGAGTAAGATGGTGGATATGTATCGTGTAATGGTTCATGTAGTGATATAGAATGCAGTCAAAATATGTGGAATATGTAAAAGAAACCCTGAAGCTTTTTAATTTATGGAATGTGTTTCCTTATGCAAGCAGGGGAAACAAAGAAGGGTTAGCCAAATTGTGTTAGAGCTCCTTTATTCATCTTCAGAGCTAAGGGACCTAACCCAGATCTCTCATGCCTTTGGGTTCTATATACCCTCTTCCTTGTGTATAAAAAATTTTGCCTGTGCTTTCCTTCCCTGTTCTTATTGATGTTTAATGATAATGTAGTACATCATTGAGCTTTCCTAATGTTTTTTTCTATGCATTCTACTTGTTCAGCCAATTGATTCTTTAGCAGCTTTAATCTTCTCAATCCCAAATGCTAGCTGATCTATAAAAGCCAAGAATTGGAAAGTGGCTGGGTTTTCATGACTGCAATAAATTAGCTGTGAGCAACTAATTTAGTTCAGAAAATGTAAATGCATCAGCAACACTCTGAACTGCTGAAGTGTTGTCCACTGAAACCAGGGGAAAGACTATTATTGACTGGGACAGGCTTTGGAGCAGGCCTTTAGCAGAGAAAAAAAAAAGACAGGACTGAATTGGAGAAGAAAAAGGAAAAAGCTAATAGATTTACTTATAATTCCCTTCCTCTGCCAGCCTAAGTGCATGTTCAACCTCTCCATTTCTGTTGTCCAAGCAATGTGATAACTCCTACAAAAGGCCCAAGGTGGATTGTGCATATCTGAAACTTAGAAGATTTACAGGGAGATGTATTGCAGACTACAAAAAACATCCAAAAGTAGTATAGTTTGTAAAAAAACCCAAAGAAACAAACCATCCTTCTCAGCTGTACTTAATAGTTGCCACGAAGTGATATTTGAAATCTTTGTCAGAGTAAGTTTAATTTGACAATGGATCTTTTTCTCCTAAAAAGCAGAGCTGTGCAGCTCAGCTCCGGGCATTTTTCAATAAATACACAGGAAAAAGGCTCAGGTGAATATTTGACTGAGAAACATTTTCAAACTATCTGAAGAATTTCAGTGTAGGATGGAAAAATAAAAGACTTGAGGAAAAAAATGAGAATTTGGTTTTCTGGTTAAAATGTTTTCTGAGTAGACAGAACAAAAGGTGTCTAGGGGCAAAGTAGTTGGTTTTACTGGTAAACATATTCTAGCACTGTAGATCTCTCTCCCAGTCTACATATTTATTGTTTGCCAAAGGGAGAATGTGTTTTTCTCTCTATTTGTATTTATCAGCAATTAAATTTAATCATAAAAAGACAGTTTTATGCTTACTGACTACCAAAGCTAACCCTTGTTTTTAAAAACTGTCCTCTCCAAGAGTGACAAAAGGTTAATTTACTGTTCAAAGTACATGTCACATATGCATGAGAAGTTAAAACTGTCAAGACCTTCCTAGGGGTTCTTTCAAATGGTCCATTTTAAAAACTACAAAGAGCCTGTACAGAAGGAATCTTGAGAGATGGGGTTTTAGAACCCTCAGGTAAAAAACATTAATGAAGTACCAGGGGTTTCATACCCAAAACCTTTTGAGAGGATAGTTTGTCATTATTCTCTAGCATTGCAGCTCAAAGGTTGTGTTTTGCAAGACCAGGACCTGAGGGTTTAACAGAAAAGGTGAGGATATGTCTGATTTTTAAATTGCACTGAACTGCCATATTTAGGGGTTGATGCAAAGAACTGGAAAGGAAACCACCAAAAACCTCACAAGAACACAACCAACCAGTTCTAATAAATCACTGATCTTTTTGTGTCATGATTTTCCCTGGTCTTCTTCCTGGGCAAGCCCAGCCTACAAAGCTTTGTTCATGGTACTGAGAATTGGGTGGAAGCGTGCTACAACCTGAAGAAAGCTCATTTTTTAACTTTATCCACTGCCTAACAAATAATGCAATTAGGAAAATAGTTCTAATCTTTTCAGGAAGGAATCAAGCCACTAGATAAGATTATCTTCACATCTATTAACTGGAAATTCTTCACTCATCCAGGCTGGAATTAACCATTTTACAAAAGACATTTTGACCTTATTTTTGTCCAAGTTTAAAGCTGTGTGTTTCTAAACACTGCCAGCACCTAAATGTTCACCTTTGTAAAACTGCAATCTCTCTTACAACAAGCATTCTGTGTCACTTTGCCTGGCAAACTTTGACTTTTGGTCCAAATGATCCCATTAATCACTAAACAGTCCTGTGATTACCAACACTTCACACTACAAAAACCCAGTGCCAATGTTTAGAGGAGGGATCTTCATCTCTTTCATGGCACATGTGTGGAGATTCTTCCCTGGAGTGGGGACACCCCTCAAGGCTGGGCTGAAGAGATTTGCCCACAGTCATTGGGGTGGGTGAGTGACATCCATCTCTACTGAGAAATTATTCTGCCAGATTTAATATCACTGCTTCAACAAGTAGTGCCCTACAGAAGTAGTCAGAGCTACCTATACTGTGCAGTAAATAATTCTGATTAAGATCTGTAGTCTAATCATTATAATTATCACCATTCATCTAAAGAAACCATTTATTTTATTTATATAAACATATTTGATTTGCCATCCTTAATCCTGGGAGACAAAGCCACATAAAGGCTCAATTACACCTGTAAAGCCCCTGCCCAAGCCTGGGACTGGAACTGGATCCAGGCACACCAGACTCCCTCTGGGAGGGACTCCCTCCCCTATTGAACCCTGCTGTCAATAATCCCTTCGTGCCTCCTGCCCATCCTGGGGGTTTCTCTGCCTGGCTCATCCTGGTGTGCTTCCCAGCAGTGCCAGGAACAGCCCCTGTCCTCAGAAAGCCCCTGAGGAGTGGAGAAAAGCAGCAATCTATTTGCACTGATTAAGTTTTTAGGGTTCCCCTGCCTGCCATTGCACCTCTGATCCTTCCTGGATTTATGGTTCTGGTGATTAGCCTTCAATCTCAAGCCCTGGCAATTGCATTTTGTTTCCAAAACACGCAGCCTTCCCATTTTTACACACAGTTTTTCACTGAAAGTCTTGTGGAATGTCACTGATGGAGCATTGTGTCATATAAATTAAATGGTGGGACAACAGAATGGCAGTAGAACACAAAGAAGCATCCAGGATTAGAGCTAAGCAGATAGTTTTCATTAGAACTCTGCCCTTTTAAAGGGTTATTTTGGAAAAATTAAAGAATTAAACATGAAATGGCTGATTTGTTTGCTAATTTTAACAGGTAGAATGTAGATGAATATGAGAAACATTTGTTATGTTCACTGATCAGTAAATTGTGGATAAATTCTCAGTGTTACTGAAAATTCCTGGGAGGGACAGGTGAAAAAGGAAATCTTTTTTCACCCCTCCCAACCACAGAGGCAATATGAAAGATGGCATGGATGAAAAAAAAAAAATTAAAGAGCATTTATAGAAATAATTTCTCTAGTGCAGGAAACCCAAGGTTATGAACCAGTGATGCCCTGTTGTAACATTAGGCTTTTAAAAACAGAGTCACATAAGACTTATTTAAAGCTTTTGTGCATCTCTCCTTCCCTCTGGTGACCTGCTGTCATGGCAGAAGAATTCCTTAGGTCAAAAACATCACTGTGGCATTGAGGGAGAGAGATAGGGCTACATCTGTCCTACCAGATCAGCCCTTGTGACAGTGGGGTTAAATTTTATGTTTCAGCATTTCCACCTTTCTGATATTGTGCTAATCCAAAGCCCTTCCATCAGTTTGGCACCCCTGGCTTGCTGGAATAATTTCAGGGGACATCTCTCTCATTATCAACACCTCTGCAGCTCCAGATCATTGAAATGTGCCAGAGCAGATGTTCTAAAGACATCGATGGCATGGGGAGAAAAATGATGGAGGAAGCTGGTAAGTGGCAAAATCCCAAGTAAGTTTATTTGTCAGCTTTGAAGGAAGATGAAACCATGGAGTAACAATATCTGCAGGGGCCCAAATCAAGAGACATTAGCCCCAAGTGAAAAAACCTTTGCTATCCTTTTGTAGAAAACATCAAGCTGGCTTACAATTAATAGTGGGGCCATTTGGGACTGGGTAGGTCAAAAAGGACACATTTGCTGGGGGGAAAGAATTTACTCAGTTACTGCTTTTTGCCAGAATTCATAGAATCATTGCATGGCTTGGGCTGGAAGGTATCTTTAAGATCATCCATGTCCCATCTCCTGCCATGAGCAGGGACACCTTCCACCAGAGCAGGGGGTGTTGAGCTCCAACAGACACATCCTTTCATGTTCCAACCTTGTGATCACAAGAACAAATCCAGGATTGCTCATGGATCACGGCCACCACCTCTGGATTTCAGTTTGTAGAATTCATTCATTTTCTGGGGAGCTCCTAAGTATTCAGCAGGCTGCAAACAGCAACTCTCCCTTATGACTTCTGCCTATTGATTTTTATATTTATGCCATAGATCCTGCTCAGTTCAAAGAGAATTTTCCCCCATTAGAATGTAAATAATTGATATGTCTATTGATTTAGTTTAATGTTTTTTCTGAATTTGTTTTCTTTATCATTAACTTAATGTAACAGTGGGAACAACATATTGTGTCTGTCATAAAAGGTTACTCAGGGGAAAATACAATTCTTCCAAGTCTTTTCAGAAGTCTCATTACATGTGTGCTTATCTCTGTAGCAGAAGTTGTATGGGAACATAAACACATCTTTTATTCTTTAAATGTTAAAAAAAAAAAAGGCAAAACAAATGAAAATACAAACAAACAAAAACAAACAAACAACAACCAACGAACAACAAAACAAACAAACCGCCACACACAAATACAAAAATACAAACAGGCAAACAAAAATCCAAAAACCAAAACAAAGAAAGAAAAAGCTGCTGCTCTGCATGGTAATCTTATCCAAACAGAATCCACATGATCCTCTTTGACTTCAGAATGCTTTAAAACACCACAACAGACAAACAAACAAGGCAAACACCTGCTGTGCTTTAATTGCATTTTGAACTATCCATTTCTACATTTTCAACTCACCTGTAACAGAAACAAATCTAATTTTGTATTGACAAAAGAGAGAGTGGTTCATGTAATGTGCTCAGAAATATTCTCCAAACTGACACAGGGTCAGATCCATGATTCCAAAGAGATCCTGGTTCTCTCACCTCCTCTGCTTTTCCTTCTGCTCCAAGAGGACCAGGGAGTTCTTGCTATGGACTTGCTCTGAGTAGTTCTCATTCAATGGCTGATTTGTCTCACCAGCCTAAACAATAACAAATTCCATGTCCAAGCCCAGTGCATTGTTATCCAACAGCATTGGCTGGACACTGAACAATTACATGGCACTGGATGTGATCAGATTTATTCTGTTTGCAAAGCTTTTGCATTTTTATACAACCTTCCTGCATTTCAGTCCACATCAGGAAACTCAGGTTTTCTCAGTTGCTACAAAAATTAGGACTTGTGGAAGTTACTTTCCCCTTTATATTTTATAACAGGTCTGTGCATAGCTGAGATGAGGATGGTTTGTGCAGATTTTTTGAACAAGTTGCTGTGATCAGGTTTGTAAGTCAGGCTAACAAGGAAGAAGCAGCAATGAAGGAACAAGAATCCACCATATCAATTTGGCTTTCTTCTCTAGAGAATTCAAGAGTCAAACAACTTGAAACAGTGACCTCAAAACACTTCAGCTGAAGATCTTTGCAGTATTAAAAATGCAGATTTATTTTGTAATATATTCCTGAATAAAGTGCTGAACTTGGGAGAGATTATTTTTTAAAAATCTCTATGATCATCAGATACATTTCATTTTCAGATTTGCTATGTTTTTTGCCTTTATTTCAGACTGAAGCAAAGGAATGCTTTGTCTCCATTTCATTTTGAGCCTCCTTTTCCTTTTCATGTTGGCCTGACACGGTGCTTTGTCGTGGAGTGACTTTTCTTGCTTATTCACTGCTCTTCTCCAAACTCCCACTGCCTTTGTCTTGGTTACAAACATGAGGATGTAAGCCTGAAAACTCCTGCTGCTCTGTGTTGGGTCATGGTTTTGCTCCAAGTTTCACAGTTCTTGGATTTGGCAGCCTGGAAGTGCAAATATTCCAGGTATTGATTAGCTTCTCGGAAAGTGGTTGTAGAACCAAAAAAAAAAAAGGCAGAAAAAAGGAAAATGGAAGTGATTATAGGCAGAAATGTGCCTTTTTTAACAAGGAACTGTAGTGAGGCAAGGACCAGTTTAATATTTTAAGAAATGGTAGATAGGTTTAAAAATAGGAATTAATACTGCAAAGTTAGAGAATATTACTATATTCAGGTGTTTCTTGGGATTAAAAAAAAAAGGTCACCTTGTAATATAGATTTAGTATCAGTTTATATAACTGCATAGGGAATTATGCACTAGTAAAATAGTCCTGTGGCAAATGAGTTTATATTTATAGAAAAAAGGTAGAAGCATGTTTACAGTCAAGCCTACTTTTTTACTTTAAAAAAAAAATCCATTCTAGGTCTACATTCTAAGGAAAATATGTTTCTAGCTGTCTAATTCCTGCTACAGTTCTGCAGCTCATTTCTACAGCTCAAATAAAACAGACCATCCAAGTGACTCATGATATTTTTTAGAGCATGGTCTCAGCGAGGACTGGTTTACAGCCAAGGAAGAGGAAAGTGGAGAATCATTTTAAACACAATTCAGAATCACTACCCTGATTGCAGGACAGGGAACAAAACAAAAAAAAAATACCCTCTTTGGGTTGTGTCAGCATCAATTTAAATTGACACAGCAAGGCTAAGGAGCCATCTGGAAGATGGAAAAATGAGTGTCAGCAGTCCCTTTAGCCTGGACAGGAGCAGGAAGTGCCTGGAGAGGAATGGCTGATCCTGACACACCCATTGCAAGCCCCTTTTTAGGGAAGGATGAAAAATCCAACTTCTGTGATTAACTTCTTGATATCTTCTCTGGGTGGAGGGACAGTTACTCCATTATATCCTTGTGATAAGATGGGAAAGTGAAGTAAAAATGTGTTTCCCCTGGCAACAGGCAGAGCTGGCCATGGCTGATTTATACAGAAAAGATTAAATGAGAGCAGCCCCCACCCCAGCAGATTTTTCTGTATGTGTGGTGGCTGTACAAACAAGCCCTATTTATAATCAGCAGGTCACTGATGAATAGAGGTACTTGGCTTTGCTTACAACTTATAATTAACATTTTATCATTTCCTATCAGCTTCTTATGCTCAAAGGTGCTATCATGGGCATTTAAATGATGATGTTAGTTTGTCATAGTCCCTGCAGCCATGAACCATTTTAATTGTTGATGCATGTGGAGAGATGATTGATGTGAAAAGGAATTCAGAGCAGTAAACTATTGCACCTCAAACATCTCCATCCCATATATCACTCTACACACAAAAGCTCACCAGATTAGCCTTGTTTAAATATTATTTGCATTTAAATTGCAGGATAGGTTATAGCCTGTGTATTTTATGGAGGAGGCTAAGTGCTCAAGCCAGCAGTTACCTATTCCTCTAACCACTGAGATTCACAGGTGCACTTTGAAGGCTGAGTTCTAAGCAGACTGCAGAGTCAAGGACATGAGAGGAAAATCTCATTTGACTGCTGTAAAGTTAAGGGCTGGGAGATGGGGCAGGAATGCACCCACTCTGTGTTCTGAGCTGTGAACAAAGGGAAATATCCCTTGTTCTGAGGAGTGCCTCTGTAAACACATCTCCATTCAAGTATTGTACAGCCTTAATAGATATTTTTGTGCACTAAATTGTTCTGTCCTTTAGCAGTTAACTTCAAAATGCTGTGCAGAAGGGGACTGTGCTGATAGACTGCTACCAAGTCACTTCTATGCAGAGTTTCAGTAATGAAGCCTCTAACTGTATATTGATGCTAAATGCCATTGTTAGGAAGCCCAATTATATTTTTTTCCATGCTCACTGGGAAGAAGTGCAGTAGGTCACTCATTCTGAATAACAAATCAGCTTCTTATCCTTCCCCAGAAATAATTCACTATTCAAAAAATCCATTTTTTGTTTTCATTTTTTTCTAAAGGTTGTTGTAAGTTTTATAAAAGCATGCTTTTCTTTTCCAAGGCCTTGCTAAATTCAGTGCCAAGTGCTTAAAATGTGCATTACCCTAGTAAAAGAAAATAATTTCCATGCAAAAGGCTATAAAATGAAAAACAGAATTTAAATTTCTCTGTGTGGGTTAAAATCTGTAGGGTTTCACTTTGTTGTGCTAACAAAGGCCAGTGTATCATAAAATGACTCTTGAAATTTGTTAGGGAAGGATATGGGAATGGAAGAATGATAGTATCAAACACCTCCTTTGGAATCATGTCTGCTAATTCAGACTTTTATTGATGAGATCCTGGAAAACCCTGGCTGACAAAGAATCTGGTCCTAATCCAGAAAATAATGAAAGAATGGAGGATCTGTGGGGGCTGGGGGAAAGTGTCTACTGGCAAAGGTGATTATTGAGAGACTTCATCAAAAGAATGAGGCTGTGTCACTGGCATGCTGGCTGTGACTCGCAGGGCATCAGGAGCAGAGCTTGGGAAATGGCTCATGATGAAGGAAGAGCTCATTTAAGAAAGATGAGATCTTTTTTCCATGAAGTTAGAGAATCACTTATTGGAAACGTTCAGCCGCGAAACTGTAATAACTCACAAGCAGCTCAAGGGAACAACTTCTGCTCCATCAGACACGAAAGGTTTGTGGTGTGCAAGGCAGAGGGTTTGTGATGCTGGCTCGGGCCATGGGGCTGCTGCAGCTGCTCACAGCCTCCAAGACAAATTGCTAAACAAAGAAATTAAGAGCAGCATCAATGACACCTCTCTGTACATGCACAGCAGCTCCAGTGGACTGGGGCATCATGAACAGGGAAATATTTCCATCATCTCCTATTTTTCCCTGGTCATTCCTCTGTCATTTACCTTCCAATTTATTTAGTGTCTGAGCCTCTCACTCTCCCCACACCTGATGCTGGTGAGTTTGTGGTCACTGCTGGAATGAATTCTAACCATCCTGAGCACTTTGAGGGTGCGAGGAAGAGCGCAGAGCTGGACTGAAGACACGCTGAGATACTGAGGGAATCGGCATTCCTACACCTGAGGCTGCTCTCCCCAGCTTCCTCCCTTCACCCCACGCCCATCCCACTCCCTTTGGCAGCTCAGAATCCCAGGCAGAGTGTCTGGAACAGGCTCTGCTCCCCCAAGCAAGCTGCCCACACCAAAGTTGGTGTGACCTAGCAAACAGGATTTGTGATTTCACGTCTGTGTTTACAGAAGGTGGGGGGAATACTCTGAGCAATGCATGTGAGATGTTTGTGTAACTGCTGAGACTCAGTAAATGATTATTCATCCTGGTAGTATTTCCAAAAAAAAAAAAAAGTGTCTGCTATTTATTTGTATCTCAGAGTTGCTTCCCAAAATAATAGGCAGCACATAAAGTCAAGGGCACTGGGTTCACTGATGCACCAGCTGCTCTCCCAAGTGGAATTTGTTACAAACAGCCAATAATATGCTCTGTATTAAGAAGTTTAAAGCATTTTTTTATTAAACTAGGAGTGTTAGAATTGTGTATATCTCCTGGTATTTCATTAAGGTTACTGGCCCTGTGTCCAGGGGGATAATAAGATGCCAGAAGGCTGCAAGAAATGCAAATAAAAATGATACGTGGTCATGGGAGTGTTATTTGCAATACTGCAGCATTTTAATTCTCTAGCACTAGCCTTGGCTTGAGAATAGAAGGCTAAAGCTGAAAGTTACTGATGTGCATCCTCAACCTCAGGGAGAAGATTTTTTTGTGTGCTCTTTAAACCATTTGTCTAGTGCTCTATACCAGGATGGTTTGGAGTAGAATTTCATGTTGCCAAGTTTTAGACTGCTTTATAAAGCTCAGTTAGAAAAACCAGCATGTTCAGATACACAAGTTAAACCTGCTCTGGTTTACTCTGTGGGGAAACCTGTCTTTCTCCTGTTCCTACAACAAGAATGCAGTACCTGGATATTTAAAATTGGGAATACTTTTCTGTTTCTCCCATTAATGGTTTCAAACCTCTGGAACCTTAGACTTTGCCTTTTGTGTGATGCATTTAAGTGGTAGCTTCTGTTTGCCATGAGGGCAAGACTACAATGATTGTTATAAGTTAATTCCAGCACAGCCTTTGTTCAAGGACTGGCCCATTTTACAGTACTGGGAACAGAAAACTGATTATTTTAACCCAGAGTAATTGTGAAGTGCTTTAGTGGGCTGTGGCAGTGGGTAAGAATTTGTGATATTCAAAATGTGCCAAGCATGGAGCCTTCTCCTGACAAATAAATCTGCCAGGTTAAATCTACCCTGTCAGATCAGACAGCTCTCTGCTGCACAGAGCACTGGCAATCCCTGTGCCAGACTGCAGAAATCACCTGCAAATTTAACTTAATCTCTACTCTCAGTATTGTTAAAAATAATAACAATCATATCTACCTGATTTGGGAGTAATACCATCCAGAAGCAAATAAAAATCTTTCAAATATCTTCTATGGAAACCATGTAGGCTGCAGTGTGCAAGGCACATTTTCCCTTCTTTGGCTATATTGTCATCTTAAAGGAAGATGCCATGGTGTTCAAGTGCTCCTAAGAGTTGTGTTTGTTACAGAAGAGAATTTGAAAATCGTGCCTGGAATCAGTTAGAAGGAAGCACATCCATTGTCAGAGAATGCCTCTGGAGGTTTATCAGAATATAAGTAATCAAAATTACTTTCATTTTCAAACAGAAATATTATTTTTGACTGGATAAGTAGGGATAAATAGTCTAGAAGGGCAGCACAGAGGAAAATCTAAGGAAAATCCTTTAAGTCAGTATATTTGGGGACATCCCCACCCCTGCAGGTGTCCAAGGAAGGCCTGGACATGGCACTGGCTGACAAGGTGGAATTGGCCACAATTTGGAACTTGATGGTCTGGGAAGGCTTTCCCAAACTTAATGATCCTATTTTATATTTTCATGGCATCTACAAATTATTCCCACCTTGGGATCTCACCAGGGTTGAGATATTTACTGATAATAGGTCTTGCAGCAATTGTTGTAGGCAACATGTTGCTAATCTGATAGGATCCATCCACCAGGAGAGCAGTCTTCTGGTTAGCATCATCAGGGAAAAGGGAAAGTTAATTACATGAGCTACTCAGACATGGCAAAATTAGCAGAAATGAAGGGAAAGTTCAATTTCCTTTGTAAGGCTTTGAGAAGGACAGAGCCCTGCTGACCAAAAAGGCCATGAGGCCAAGAACAAAGGGCTGCCCCTGTCAGGGAAGGATGTTTTCTTGTTAGGAGTCTCTCTCCATCTTCCTTGTCTGCTCCTTCACCTACTGGCTGTCCCACTTAATTTGAATCCTCCCAGTCCAGGAGCACCAGTGGGGCTGGGACATAAAGCCCCATTTCTTTAGAAAGCCATATTCCATACTTGGAATTAGGTTTAACTGGCAGCTATTCCCATGGCCTCCCTGGCCACCAGCCTGTGTGTCCATGTGTGCTCCACACCAACAGCTGTGAACATGTCACCACCAGCCCTTCAGAGGGCACAGATTGCAATCCCAGCACCTAATTAAAGTCTGTTCAGAGGCTTTGATATCAAAGACCAGTGCTATTTGATGCAGGCAGCTTTTCCTCTGTGCTGCTCTGATCACTCTCTTTCCAATTGCTTTAGTTGTTAGCTGCATAATTTATTTTTTTTTTAAATACACTATGACCTTGAACATTCTTGTGTGAGTTCTAATGACACCACCAGAATCAGCTTTCTCTGGTTATGGCCCACCAGCCCAGATGTGCAGCTCAGTCATGTTTGATTCAGGAATACATCAGCTTATCTCCTGCCATGAGGCAGTGAAGGCCCCCCCAAAACCTGCCCACCTCTAACTGGTCACTGGGACAAGTGGTCTGCACACACAGACTCAGGGAACAGCTGCTTATGGCATGAAAATTGATTATTTTAGGTTTACAGAACAGTGGGAGAATGAAAGGTGATATCAGCTGTTATGTAAAACCCTATCTGGTGGTATGCACCAGTTAAAAAATAAGGGTTAAATGAAATATTTATGTTAACTGTAAGCCTTAGCATAATCGTTTGCACTTCTAATTCACATTGAATTAAATGAAGAAAACTTACAAAGGTAGTTCTGAATTACATTTGCAAGAATAGACAGGTAAAAAAATGTACCTACGTAACATAATGCATTCCATACTTATTACATATTATCAAATGTTGGAAAAGGAAAAAAAAGACTAAAAGAAAAACTGTATTTAACCATCTTGTCCCATAATGGGAAAACTTCTGAAGGGCTCCCTGTAGAACCCCTTCTGTGATTCTCTGAAATCCTATTTTATATTTCCATTCTAGCTTTCATTCTTCCACATTCATTGCCATGAAACTGACACAATGCAAAATGAAGTAAAAAGGATTAAACTTCATTTTAGGTGCCTAAAGAGATAATCAGCTGAAAAATTGCATTCTGGATTTAGAATTCACAGGCCACAGAGAGACGTGTGAGCATGAAAGTTTCAATAATCTGAATGTGTTATTTTTTTACATTTCTATGTTCAAGCATCACACAGTATTTGTTGCCCTAGAAGAAATCCCATTCCTTCCAAATTTAGTCTGTTTGTTGCTTGTTGGCACTTTTTTTAAATATAAAACAAGCATGTTGTCACTTTTTTAATATAAAACAAGTTGCACCAAACCCAAATGCCCCATTACACATCACGTTCATTAAAACAAGTGACTTCTATAGACATATGTGGATTGAATTTATAAGATGCTTAAAAGTGGTGCCAAGTCACACAAAAAATTACTCCTGTTTTTATGAGATCTGTGCCTACTGCTTCATCCTCCCTCTTCAAATAGAGAATTCCTAGGAATTTTGGGGTTCTAACCTTGATCAGACAACTCATTTCCAGGATATATCTTGACAAAATACATTTGCAGAGCAAGCAGGGTAGAAAATGTTTTCTAATTATTGTAGTTTCTGTTCAATTTTTGTGTGACTTTCTTAGATAAGATTTTCCCCACTTGTAAATTTTCTTTCAGTGCCTCACTGGTGTGTTCTTTGCTTTCTGCTGCTGCTGAGGACCAATATTTTCTCCAGCACAGTTACTGATCCTTCTTTTGGTTTTAATATTCTTTCTTGAGAAGAAATAAGCTTAGCAGGATTTCAGAGCCCTCAGCAAATCCAACTCTCCAGCTACCAGGACGATGACTTTTCTGCCTACACATTTCTGAACAACAATATTTCTGCATTTTCCTTGCTCATACAAATCACCAGAAAGTTTTAAGCTGTGTATTTTTTTTTCCACTGCTTTTGAGAGAGGGATAGAATTGAATCTGCCAAGATTTAAAAAAGTTTTTAAAGGGCCCTGCCAGTTCACAGTGGGAAGTGAGTTGGTTTGTTACTGTTGACATTTCTATAACAATTTTGATCTTATTATTTTGAAGAAAAAGCACCATCTATGTACACATTACTCTTAGTAGTGTCTGCCATTTTAAAAAATTCCCTTATTTAAGGAGATGGGAAAAGCAGAATTAGTTCTTCTCTAACCCCCTAGGAAAAAGGTATGGGTTTTATTCCAAAATTTTATTCTAGGCTAGTCAGTTTTGTTTACAGTTAAAATTTCCTCATTAAAAAATGGAATAATTTTCCTATTTCTTTTGTAATCTCAGAAGCTGTGTAAGAGGGAATAGATCATCAGAAATTTGTCACATGGCTCATCAGACAATACAAGATGTCAAGTTAAGCAGGAAAGGCCTTTCACAGCAAAAGACTGGCACTGATAAGGTTAAAAAAGTGTCCTCATCTGCCATGGTCAGGATTGCTGAACCTTTCTTAGTGTGGATCTGAATGTTTTCCTTATGTCATTAGTGTCATCCTGAATGATGTGTGAATAACCACCACAGAAAACAGCTCCATGAAATGCCTTGTTTAAATGTGTTTCTTTAATTTGGTAAAATTACTCTTCAATGTCAGGTTGTTTTTAATCTAAAAGCACAGAAAGAGAAGGTCATGACCAGCTTTGTCTTAAATAAAATCTATTGAGTATCTTGCAAATTCTTCCAAGCTTCCTTTGTCTCATGTGTGATATTATAGGAGGCAGATGGGATAAAGGAGTTCCCTGTGTCAAAGGAGGAGAAGTGGAAGATTAGTGAAGACAGCCAAAATCCATATCCATATCCATCTTTCCTTCCTTCCTTCCTTCCTTCCTTCCTTCCTTCCTTCCTTCCTTCCTTCCTTCCTTCCTTCCTTCCTTCCTTCCTTCCTTCCTTCCTTCCTTCCTTCCTTCCTTCCTTCCTTCCTTCCTTCCTTCCTTCCTTCCTTCCTTCCTTCCTTCCTTCCTTCCTTCCTTCCTTCCTTCCTTCCTTCCTTCCTTCCTTCCTTCCTTCCTTCCTTCCTTCCTTCCTTCCTTCCTTCCTTCCTTCCTTCCTTCCTTCCTTCCTTCCTTCCTTCCTTCCTTCCTTCCTTCCTTCCTTCCTTCCTTCCTTCCTTCCTTCCTTCCTTCCTTCCTTCCTTCCTTCCATTTCATTGTTTCTATTTCATCCATAGAGAAATTTAAAATTTGCTTTACATGGATTATGAATATGATTATGCAAGAGACGAGAAATGAATCTAGAAATATTTCTGATTTTATTTGTGGTGTATTTTTTTCCCCTTTTCCTGTCAAAGGAAAATCCTATCTTACCTTTATATTCCTATTTTCTTCCTTCTTGTTGTGTAAAAATCATGGAATATTCGTGATTTAAAACCTCCACACTGGGTTGAATGACACGACTCTGGTTCAGCAACCTCTTCAAGAAGTTTGTTTCAAGATGTATAGAATAAATCATAAATTACTAAACCCCAATAAAAACTTAATAAAAAGCCTAAATAAAGTAATAAATTGCTGTCCAACAAGCTTCTGTAAAGCTCCAAACCTTCCCACTGGGACAAATCTTCAGGATCTACAAAAACCCCAGGGGTTATTGCTTACAGAGCTCTGGAATCCTTCTGCTGACGACGTGCTCAGCATCTATTTGAAAAGCAAGCCAAACTGCATCATAAATTTTTCAAGAAAACAATGGAAACATGGGATTTATGATCATTGACTCTTGCTGAAGGCTGATCCTGTAGATCTGTATTTGTCATTTCGATTGCACAAAGTCATTTTTCAGTTTTTCATGGCTGGCTGAAGGGCTGGAGTGCCAATGGAAACATCGCGTTGAAATAACAGATGTCAGAAATATTGCACCAGCAACCAGGAGCTACTTTAACAGACCTTGTAAAATATTGCTCCTTCTTATACTGAACATAGGGGTAAGAGCATTTTTTATTTGCTTTTTAAGTCAATTGGCACTTTGTCTCAACTGGAAGCATAGGCTGAGGTTGTGAGGGAATTTCAGTTTGTGCCAGTGCATGTGAAGTTCTGTTTTCAAGGCAGTGAGCTACTGGCATCAGCCTTTGCTGAACAATAAATAAATTGGCTATTTAAAGGTCCTTGAATAGTAGAAAAGCATTGTATCACTCCTTTATAGCTGTTTCACTGAAAACTATTTAATTCTTCTCCTCTCTTGCATTCATCTAAAGAAAGGTTATTAATTTTCTTTCCAGTTGTGCTTTGCTCAGGCAATATTCCCCAGTGCCTTCCTGGCTTGAGCTATGTTTGAAGGTTTTCCCAGCATAAGTATGTCAAACAAGAGAGTGAAAAATCATTTTCTTGTCAAGTGCATCTTTGCTAGAAAATAACAGAAGGAATAAAGACTTTAGCTGGGAAAGTGTGAATTGTTAATGGTTAACCAATTTAATGCAGCTTCTTAGCTTATAGGTGTTCCATTTGATGAAAATATCATTGAATTTTATTTAGGGTAAGAGATCAATATTTGCCTGGTCCTGCATTAGAAAATGCAATTGTACATATATATCAAGGAAAGTGATATCACTGTTAAACAGTGATCCAGGCAAGAATTTTTTTTTATTATTATTTTTTATCCTATTAGGAAATTTGATTCAGAGTTTTTTTGGTATGTTTTTCATAAAGATCCTGATTTTGAAGGGAAAAAAAAAAAGCAGACTGGTACTACAATGAGAGAAACTGAGAAAGTAAAGTTTTGTAAAACAGAGGGGTTCAAGTTCCTTTTAGCAGAAGAAGTATGAAATCAGGAATGGAACTCAAATGCTTAACCTCAGAAACTTCCTGGCATTTTAAACATTTCTTTGCCGACAGTTTTGAATACGGTCTGTACAGTCTTGTTATATAAATATTAAATATTGTAACAAGCCAAAGGCGTCGCTCCTACAAAAAGAAGCAATATTTCCTGTGGTGGTTTAACCTGCAGGCAGCTAAACCCCACAGAGCTCCTCATTCATTTGTTCATTCATTCCCCACTGTGGGGTCAGGGAGAGAATCAGAAAAAAGGTAAAACTCCTGGGCTGAAATAAAGAAGGTGAAGAGGAAGAGGAAAAGGAAGAGGAAGAGGGAGAGGGAGAGGGAGAGGGAGAGGAAAAGGAAAAGGAAAAGGAAAAGGAAAAGGAAAAGGAAAAGGAAAAGGAAAAGGAAAAGGAAAAGGAAAAGGAAAAGGAAAAGGAAAAGGAAAAGGAAAAGGAAAAGGAAAAGGAAAAGGAATTCCTTCACACCTGACAGAAGTCACCTCCACAGGTTTGTGCTCCTTTCCCAATCACTTGGTCATTGCCCCATTCCCTGGAGAGTGATCCCAGCTGCTTGGTTCCCTGCCTTGTAACTGCTGGCCCTGTTGTCCCTCATGGATTACAGGTGAAATCTCTTTTTCTGTCCACAGTTCACTGAAAGATGGGGATCAGGTGTGCAGAGTCAGGAAGCACAGCAATAGGAATGTGCTGGTCCAACATCCCAAATATATCCAAAATTCTCAAGAGCCGTTGTAGCTGGCTTGGAGGAGAAGGGAGAGGTGAAAGGGGGAAGGAAGTGTCCTACCTTGACTCCCCCATGGAGGAGAAAAGGCAAAGAGAGAAACTATTAATAGTTTCCAAGAGATATTTACTGAACTGCAGAGCTGATGGTAATGCTGAGTACAAATACCAGATTAGTGTCACAACCAGTAATTTTATCATATCATGAGCCAGTGTTACACGGTACACAAAAATAATAACCTTAATCCAGCCCCCAGAGATGCCAAACAGCACAACAGGGAACATCACAGGAGGTGAGGTGATGCATTCCACAACTCTGGGAATGAGCACAGCAAGCCTGAGATCAAATAAATAAAGATTGTGACCAGCAACTATTAAAATGATAGAATGAATTATTATAAAAATGTGGGTTTTTTCTAACATGCTGTGGTCAGATTTATCATTAGCTCAACGCTTCATGCCCCATATTGGGTGTTGTGGTTTACCTGGCAGGCAGCTAAACATCACAGCCACTCACTCATTCCCACTTGAGAGAAGCAGAAAAAAAACTCCTGGGTTGAGAAAATGATGGTTTGAAAGAAAACAAAGGGGCAATAATCATAATGAAAAAAGAACACACAAAGTGCTGCGCTGTGCAGTCCCTCACCACCCACTGACCCATGCCCAGCTGAGCCTTTCTAGTATTTGGACAGTGTTAGGAAAAGCCATTTCCACTGATTTTGAAGGTTCCCAATCAAAAAAAAACCCCAAACACTCTGAACAGAGATCTGCTGCCACAACAAGGAGGCTGCAAAGAATCACCATGAGCCAACACCAATACAGGCAGTGTGGAGCATCCCAGACCATCCCAGATCAATTTCTTGGTCACAAATTACTGAATGTCCCTTTCAACATAAAGATCCAAAGAAAAGAAAAAGAAGGTAAAATTTTTTTTAAATCCTCGTATTCATCACTAGAATAATTTTAAATTTTATTCTGCAGTTAAATATTCTGCTGTTGGTTTCCTTTCTTAACAAGATAACTTTGCAGGGAGTCATGTAATAAATAATTGCATATCATAGATAATGAATAGATAATAGATTGTAGATAATTAATAGATATTATGGTATTCAATATTATAAATAAACAATTAATAACATTCCCAGTTTGGAAAGGACAACACTCTCAGGCATAGGGTGGGATTGTTGAGGTGTCTGCAGGGGCAGGAGTTAGACTTGATGATCATGGTGGGTTCCTTAAAACTCAGGATATTCTGGGTTTCTGTGATATAAATTTTTAACATTTTTCAGTTCACAACAAGTTTCTGTTAGCTATTATGCAGCCTCCATTATTCTTTCTTTACCCTCATCAGGCTTCTAAACCAGGAAAGCAAGAGTGTGGAGTTTTCTTTCCTTGAGTTACTCATAAATCATAGGACATTATTTATAAAGGGAAGAAAAATTAAAAAAAAAATGGAAAAAATAAATATACCAGTCATGCATCAGCAAAAATCCCAATGAAACCTTGAGGAATGGAAAGCAAACAGAAGAGTCAGGATGCAATGATGGGGCACAGGGAAATGAACAGAAAAATACAGTGAGTGAAAGTTATCTAGTGATAAAAATAAGAAACAATGAGCATATTCAATTCAAGGTCCATTACTTTTTGCCTGGTGGGTGTTACAACCCCACTTACAGTCAATGAAATGACTCCTATTGACTTGGAAGTATTTTCAATCAGGCCTAAAGCATAATACCTGTACCACTTGTTAATCTAGATGTGCACCATTTAATAAAGTTGAAAGGTTCTCTTTTAACACAGGAACCTGAAAGTTCTGAATGCATTTTCATATATTTGGGGATGTGTCTAACCCAAAACATGGAGCAGCAGCTCTGCAAAACGATGCCCTGAGGCAGACTGAATTCCAGCACACAGAACTCAGCAGCTCCTGTAGATCACTTGTGCATAGGAATTACAGACACTGCTCAGAATGTAATTTCCTCCAAATTCTCCCTGGAAAATAAATTACTTCAGATCAGATGAAAAATCTTACTAAAATAGTCTTTTGCAAAATTAAACTCCCATGGCTAGGCAGCTCTGAATAAGTTCTGGTTGAAAACAGGGTATTTTTTTGTAGTATTCTGTAATTGAACTTTTTTTTTGTTTTGTTTTTCAGTATGTGATAATATATCATCTATGCATACTGAGACTTAATGGCAAGGTATGATATAAAGAGTCCATGTATATATTCTTCTAATAGCCAAATATTGCTCCTGCACTGACTAGAGCATCTTTTTGTACCTATGTTCATCTGAAATACACAATATATTCAATATGTCACAGTCTGATCCATTCATTCCAGCACTGTTACTGCATTATTCTGATATATCATTTTTACTATCTTGCCACTTGCTGAACAATCATGATGGAATATAAAATGGATATGCAAGTTCACAATACTTTTCTAAACATTTTTCTAAAGCCATTGCTTAAATCAGTTGAAAATGAAATGCTACTTGTTAAAATAATATTTTCCTCCAATGACAGCTTTTGGCAATTTGATGGTGCACAAAAAAATTACATCTTTCAGTTCTGCAGGAATATCTTCTCACAACACTCAGATATTTTTTCATCAGCCTCTTTTTAGAAGAGGAGAGAGATTTCCAGCAAATACACATTTGCTTTCAAAGGGGATTTCAATGGGGATTTTTAACATGAATTTGTTATTTCTTCAGTAAACAGAGAACTTCTGTTCCCATGGAACTGTGGAAGCTCCTGATTGGAACTGGTGGCCACCAACTTCTAGGGAAGTCACAACTTGTGTTAATTTGATGTTTACTTTGACCAAGTCCTACAATATTTTTTAGACAGAAATAATTCAGGAAGAATTTGAACCATCAAGCAGAGATTTGCACACTTCTAAAAGTGTTACCAACCCTACTCCCTGAATGGCTTTTAGTAGGGTTGTACTGGAGACTGAGAACTTTATTTTTTCATCTGAACTGTTAATAAACCCATTTAATATGCACATTTATGCTGAGAATTGGCAGGAAAAAAATACCTTATGATTACTGATGTTATTTTTTTAGAAGATGAAATGACTTGTATGAGGAAAAATCACCACCATTTTCCTTACAGAGAGGAATGGAGCATCAGTAAGGGTTTACTTTTGTGATGGTAATGTTTCTGCAAACTTGTGCTGATTCACAAAGGTCTGCTCTAGCTGAGCTGGCTAATAAACTTAAATTGGAGTTGATTCTGCCAGAGCAATGCTCTTGACTAATCCAAATTGCAGCTGGCCCTCACATCTTCAGAAGATTTGGCAAATTCTTTTTTTCAGTATTTTTGGCTCTTTTCCTTCCTTTTCACACCCAATGATAGAAATCCAATCACTACTCTTAGCCTGAAAGTTGTCTGTTTTAAACATCCAGAAGAAAATTTAACTCTCCTGAAACTGAAGAAGAAATGTAATTCTTTAACTTCATGACTTTTTTAGTCATCTTTTTTCATGTATTAGAGGAAAAGTTGAGTAGCTAAAGCAAAAAAAAATATTATACAGCACTTACACCAAGCACTTCAATTAACAGTGAACATAGAATAATTAAAAGTGTTATTAGTGTAAATTTCTCCTAAATATTTTTTTTTCCATGTCAGAAGTATGTACATTTAAAAAAAGGAGTGGTAGCCTGCACGAGGTGCAAATCATTTCAGATCTTGCAGTGTGAGAAAAAAGCCACAAGTTAAGGCAATCTGTGATCAATGAATTTATTACACCTGCAGAGCACCTTTGTTTTGGCTTTTGTGAGGCCTTTTAAATGCTCCTCTAACTATACTTTGGTGATCAAACACTGAAGGTGCAGGCACGGTTTTTCTCCAGGCACGTCAAAGGTTCCCTTCTGTTGTTGGGAGCCATTTCTTATGAACAATTTTTAATTAGAGAAAATCCAATAATTAATTTAGTGAGAGCTACCTGGATTATTTCAAAGCCCTTAGAGGGGCTACAAGATCATTAATTCTCTGTAATTTCTCCTGCATATTTACTCTGGAAGAAAAACCTTGGTCTCTGTAACAAACTTCAAAGGGAAAGGAAATGATCCACTTTCCTGTCCACTGTGAAGAAAGTAGCAACCTGTGGCTTAAACCATAATCTTTTTGTGACACAACTTGATATTAAAACCATGTTTGGTTAGTTAATGCGAGAGTTGGGAAGCCCTGGAATAAATTATAGAGGAGGCTTCAGGCACTGAAGTTCTGTGAGAACAAAGCAGACTGACCAACCTCTGCCAGCAACTGCATTTGGGGAGTTAGTGCTGCCTTGCTGGAAGAAAATGGGATAATTGGTGTTCCAGCAGCCCCATTTCCTGTCACTCTGGATGTGCTGGGCTTTATGACCTTCTACAATGCACAATAATGGACAAGCACGGAGATAAATCTTCAGAGACAACATACAACAAGCCAAAAAAGTATTGTTTACCCCTGCATGCATTTCATTAGAATAGTGCCATGCCCTGTTGGCAATAGCAGGCTCTGTGGGACAGTTAATGCATGTTTGTTGGCAGATTTGGATAAGCCTTATCTCTCCCAAGAGGTCTCAATAATTCATTTTTTTGGCAGTGGGGGTACATTGCAGTGGGTTGGGTTTAATGTAGCATGAGGTACTGTGTATATTTAGAGAGTTTGAATCACCAAATTATTCCTAAGCTTTCAAATCACCAAATCTTTCCCTTTTACCTTGGTATTTAGCTGTCAATGTTTTTATTTAATACTGCATGTTCATGTGTATGATGGGATCTGATGGGTTTCTATTGTCATAAAATAGAGACAACTTGGAAGCTTATTGGTTCTTGAAGCTTTTTTTCTTGGTTGCTTGAAGTAACCCAAATTTTTAAGTACTGCACTGTCCTGGCTTTATCCTTCTTAATGTTTTCTTGCTTTTCATGCAGCTCTGTTGGAACAGTTCATTTCCTTGTGTTTTAGGGCATCATTTTTGCTTTGCTTATTGTTAAAATTTATTAGCCTCCCCTCATCCAGCAGTGATAACGTTGTTATTGGTGAGAGCCAGAATTTATAAGGTGTTCTGGAGGAAACATTTATTGCCTTGTAGGCTGCAAACTACAGCAGAGCTCCCTCATAACTGAGTTTTCTCCAAGTGCTTGTGGCCACGTTCTGGCATCAGTGGCAGCAGCAGAAAAGTGAAGAAGCTCTGCTGGCCTGATGTGGATTGTGAGAGTGGAGCTGTGGTGGGGCTGAGCTGGATTCCAGCCCCACTGGGTGAGGAACGTGCAGATCACTCCTCCTCCCCTCCCTGGATTCTGAAAGTTGGTAACATGAATTGCAGGGGCCAACTGATTGATTTAATTTCAAATCTTCCATGTCCTGCAAGTGCTTTCTGCTCGTTGTTCATGAGATACTTTCACCAGTTGGACACAAAAAGAGGTAAAAACTCTGTGTTCTGTGAAGACAGAGAGGGGCAGGTGCTGAGTGACCATTTAACACCCCAGGGAGTTCCAGATGTGTTTTTAATACTCTGTAATAAAATTGATGGTTTCCTTTAATTTTTCTGGGGTTTTCTACTGATCATTGGGGTAGTTTAGGGTTGTGTCCCACCCTGATTGATGGGAGCAACAAAAGTAAAATGTCTTCTACATATAACAATCTTGCCAGTCCCACCATATTTTTTCTTAATGATTTGCCAAATTTTGCTAAGGTTAAGTTAGTAAAATATATAAGACTACCTCAGAAAGGCACAAAATGCTCAATCTGGGCCACAAAAAATGACAGACATATTTCTATTTTTCAAATACAATTCCTTATTGATAATTAAATATCTGAGCTTGCTTCCAACTCCACTCAGATTCCTGTTAGGATGAGTCTGAGCTCAGGCACTTCATGTACAGAATTCATAAAGGAATTCAGAATGTTCATAAACATCAGTAACTGCACAGAGCTTTAGAAAAGCATCCACAGGAGTTCAACAGATCTTTAAAAAACAAAAAAGCAAAGTCATTCCCTCATCCCAAACCAGCTTTCATGAACTGCTGTTTGTATAAATGTCTCTCTATGTCACCCCTTCAAAAATGCAGTTGATTATTTACTTTCTTCTGACAGAGATCCTGATGGAAAATGTGCTGGCCCAGAGCTGCTCTAGAAGTCTGTGGTCTTGAAAGGAAACCTTGGTTTAGTTTTGGTCCTTAATAAAACTTCCTGTGCCCAGGGAAATGCTTCATGCAAAATAATTCTCTTAACAAATGTCTGTGTGCCTTCTGCATGATTCCCCATCAACCACTGGCATGCAAGGCTTTGGTATCTGCTCCAAAAAGCTTTAGGAGGGAAATTAATTTCAACAAGAATATTCTGCCTATGTGCAATTCTTACAGTGGTGGATTCTGGTACCTTCTGAATGTTTGTTTTTTTTTTTTTTATTTTTCATATTATATCAAATTATTTCCCTGGGGGTTTGTTTTGGTTGGTTTTGGTGGGGTTTTTGGGGTTTTTTGGTTTGGTTTATTTTTTGGGTTTTGGGGTCTTTTTGTTTTGGTTTTGTTTAGTTTGGTTTGGTGTTTCTTTCTTTTTTTTAAATATAAATATCTGAGAAAACAACCATTTTGTTTGTAATGTTGTTAGGCCCAGAGCAATGAGAGGCTTAGAAGCTCTGAGGGAGGCTATAGCACTGAAACCACTTGTGACTTCTTCAGAAATACACAGGATCTCAAAAAAAAAAAAAAATGAACTCTGAATGCTTAAAGAAATGCACAGTGCTCTGATGTTAATGAACAGCCTTCATTATGAATCAATATGAAATTGCAGAGACCTTCTCCCACTCCAGGTCCATTTGCCTCCTTTGTGGGGACTTCACAATGGCTTGCATTGAATTCCCGAGCCCCAGCAGCTGCCAGGACTGAATTGCACAGTGGCAGTCCCAGTGTGGAGTGGTTTGCTGTGACAAGGGGCTGTGCTGGAGCCACGGGGACACTTGTGACACTCAGCCACTCATCTGGACCCCTGCAAGGCTTTGTTATTAAACAATGAGCGAGGCAACGAGGAGCCCTCCTGCTATTTGGCATAAACAGGACAGCAGAGAGACTCAAGTATGTTTAATAGCACAGGGAAAAAAAAGAGTTAATGAGATACTCAGTTGTTAGCAAGTGAGAGCTCTGTATTGACAAAACCACAGTCAGGCATCAGGCAAACAATCATTGCATTCCTGTGTTCACAGTGGAAGAAATCACCAAGTAATAGCAGTGCTTCCAACAATGCTGGAAGAAAAGCTCCCTCTCCATCCTCCACAGCCCCTTTATAATCTCCTGACTCCTACAAAAACAACTGCAGGACAGGGAGGCCACAGCTGGAAGGGGCTTGGAACATCTGGGCCGGTGGAAGGTGTCCCTGCCCATGGCAGGAGGTGGCACTGGATGAGCTTTAAGGTCCCTCCCAACCCAAACCATTCCAGAATTCCATGATTTGATTATAGCTTTGATTACAGAGCTCACAGAACCCAGGCTTTTGCAGACACCATCATGGACTTTGATATATCCAGAAGTGCTCAACAATTCTCCCTCTCTTCCAACTGATTTGGATGCTAGATGCCACTCCAAATATTCCCAACCTTGAGAGCAGATCAGCTGGAGAGTTCCAACAAATCCACCACCTGCCAGGGGCAGTGACTACTTTTAGGCTGAATTTGCAGCAAATTTTTGTGCTGCTGGTGGCACCACGGTGAAGGCACAATATTTTCCTTTGCTCTTCTGCCTGGTTGCAAAAGAGAATAAAGAGAGACTGCTCTTTTCACTACTCTTTCCCACCTTCAAACTGTGAAATACAAAGCTGTGTTTCGTGTCTGGCACAGAAATGCAATGTGTGTATTTGTGATTGAGATATGTGTGGACACCAACCATGGGACGGCTGCAAATTCTAATAATAACTGAGGAAAGTAAAGCATGGAAGAACCTGTGTTTGCAATTAACCTGGATTGATTTAGGAGCATTTGAATTACAGCATTCAGGATGTTGCTCTTTGCTTGTAGTCAGGCCTTAAAGAGTGCTGCAATAATAACCTTTTTAGGTATAATTTTGGAGTATTGTTTGTATCCTTGAAACTATAGCTTTGGAATGTATAGAAAGGAGATGTGCTTATCACACTCCTTAACAAAACTGAGAAAAACAGCTTGAGAAAGGAAGATGGACATCCTCTCAAGGATTTACATCTTCACCAAGGGAAGCTGGACATCACTGATAGTCCTTGTGATAACAAGGGGGACCCACATCTGGGGAGCTGGACTTCACCAGATGGGATTCGTCATTGTTCTTGCGGAAACTGGACCAACATCTCGGAGCCTGCCACCACCATCTGGGGATCCTCCTTTTTGGGACACATCCTGAGAAAAACTAAATCACAATAGTGTATAGAATTGTGATGTAAACAAGTAGAAATGGAAACTGCTGGGAAAGCTTCTGACTACCCCTAGAAATGGAAAGCTTCTGACTACCCCTAGAAATACCTGTAAGCCCAAATATTGGTGTGCAGTCGGAGGAAAAACTGCCTCCACTGTACCCAGCGCTGTTTTGCTCATTCTTTACCATAATTAATTAATAAATTGATTGTTGCTTGAATATTGGCCTAGTCAAGCTTCTTATTTATAACAAAACTGGCTTAAGGTGGTGCTTGTCCTACCCAAATCCTCCTGCAGTTGTGTCATTCAAATCAGCGACGTTTCTCTCCCCCCATTTGAACAGCACAGGATGGGTCCATTACGTACCCCTCTGGACTTCCTGGAAATGAAGCAGACATTAATCCTGAAAGATTAATTGAAGCATTACCTCTGGCACCAGTGCAGGTACTTCAGCTCTTTATTGATTCGAGTTTGGCATTGACACCCAGCTTCCATTTCAGGTGATGATGTAGAGCCCGGTGAGAGAATAAGAAATTCTCGTTGCTGCAAGAACAAGGAGTTACTGAGGTGAATATACATGTGGCAGATACACTCTCCTAAATCTTCCCACATAAGAGACCCATCACAGTTGTTATCATTCACCAAGGCTAGTCAGAAAAAATGTGGTTTGCAGTAGAAAAATCCATTTCATTGAAAGCTAAATATCTCATGGAGTTCTGTCTGTTTTGACAGCCTTTCTCACTGAAAGTTTTATGAGGTCCTTGTAATAGTAGTGGTAAAAACAACTGGTGGTGGAGAAGATGAAATGAAAACCAAACCTCTCCCAGCAAAAGCTAGGTTTCACAAAATTATGTAGGGGGTTAAGACTTTTAAGGTTTAAATTCTTCTCCATATTAGAATGAAAAAGAATTGAAGGCATCCCTAAAATTTATTTCTGTTCTTGGTTAACCATCTCTGTCATTCACAGAGCTGTCAAATGGCATCTTCCTTCAGTCCTCTGCTAATTGTTCAGGTATGAAAATAAGAATTAGTGCAGATGATTTAATCTCAGACAGTTGAGAAATAAAAGAAAATTAAAAGAAAAAAGAAGAAGAGAGAATGAAAAATACATTTATTTTAGGAAGAGGTGTAGAACAGCTGCATGAGGCTGAAGTACTTCCTGCACCTGAACTCAAGGCTAAGGCAGTCTAGTTCCAGGTTTAAGAATAGAATCAGGGAAATAGAAAAGCTCTAGAGGTGTTTGGAAGTTAATGATGCAGCATCGTAGTAAAGCCCAAATTAAATTCTCAGTTTTCTCAACAGAAGCACATTAAAACAAAAGTACTTCAGAATAAAGGTGGTGTCATGCTGCTGCGTTGTTGCTCCCTGTGAATGGGCTTTCTTTTCTGGCTTTGCTGCCAAGCAATGACATATGGGGGGGTTCCTGCTCATAATTCTATGTGCAGCATTTTTAGGAAAAAAACAAGGAATAGAGTAGCTGAAATTATGAAGCAAGTGCAGAAACTGATAGAAACTTAAATGTGTCAAATGATGTACTCTGACTGCTGGACATTACTGCCAGCAAAAGGAAAAAGAGTAATTGGTCTCACAGAAGTATCCTTCCTTGTCCCACTTGCTCTTGACTGTGGGATTGGTCTGTAACTCTGATCTCTGCATCATTTTTTAGGAAATTAAACGTAGCCATCAAAGCTGTTTGAGACCCTGGAAGTTTTACTGGGGTATCCCTACTTGCACAGGATGTTGAGGACAGAGGCTTAAGGTTTCAAAATGTAAAAAAAGACCCTGTTGTTTTCCCACCTCTGTGACTGTACACATGCAGATCAGTAGAGGAAGAGAAAATTAATATGCCCTGTTTGCTTTCAAAGAGATTTCTTTGATTTTTTTTCCTTCCTTCCTTCCTTCCTTCCTTCCTTCCTTCCTTCCTTCCTTCCTTCCTTCCTTCCTTCCTTCCTTCCTTCCTTCCTTCCTTCCTTCCTTCCTTCCTTCCTTCCTTCCTTCCTTCCTTCCTTCCTTCCTTCCTTCCTTCCTTCCTTCCTTCCTTCCTTCCTTCCTTCCTTCCTTCCTTCCTTCCTTCCTTCCTTCCTTCCTTCCTTCCTTCCTTCCTTCCTTCCTTCCTTCCTTCCTTCCTTCCTTCCTTCCTTCCTTCCTTCCTTCCTTCCTTCCTTCCTTCCTTCCTTCCTTCCTTCCTTCCTTCCTTCCTTCCTTCCTTCCTTCCTTCCTTCCTTCCTTCCTTCCTTCCTTCCTTCCTTCCTTCCTTCCTTCCTTCCTTCCTTCCTTCCTTCCTTCCTTCCTTCCTTCCTTCCTTCCTTCCTTCCTTCCTTCCTTCCTTCCTTCCTTCCTTCCTTCCTTCCTTCCTTCCTTCCTTCCTTCCTTCCTTCCTTCCTTCCTTCCTTCCTTCCTTCCTTCCTTCCTTCCTTCCTTCCTTCCTTCCTTCCTTCCTTCCTTCCTTCCTTCCTTCCTTCCTTCCTTCCTTCCTTCCTTCCTTCCTTCCTTCCTTCCTTCCTTCCTTCCTTCCTTCCTTCCTTCCTTCCTTCCTTCCTTCCTTCCTTCCTTCCTTCCTTCCTTCCTTCCTTCCTTCCTTCCTTTCCTTCCTTCCTTCCTTCCTTCCTTCCTTCCTTCCTTCCTTCCTTCCTTCCTTCCTTCCTTCCTTCCTTCCTTCCTTCCTTCCTTCCTTCCTTCCTTCCTTCCTTCCTTCCTTCCTTCCTTCCTTCCTTCCTTCCTTCCTTCCTTCCTTCCTTCCTTCCTTCCTTCCTTCCTTCCTTCCTTCCTTCCTTCCTTCCTTCCTTCCTTCCTTCCTTCCTTCCTTCCTTCCTTCCTTCCTTCCTTCCTTCCTTCCTCCCTCCCTCCCTCCCTCCCTCCCTCCCTCCCTCATATTTATCCCCCAAATCTTCTCTCACTTAATGTCTCAGGTTTTGTTGTGTAAGTGAAGCAATTTACACTAAATTGTGTTTATGATTGTGGGTTCTACGGTTTAGGCTCTGAAACCTTTTAATTCTCCAACCATGTTTCTTCTTTTTCAGAGGTGTTTATCCAGGGATTGGGTTTTTTTTCCCTGCCTCAGGCAATAATTACTCTTCTTCAGCTATATAGATAGAGTTTTGGGTGTTATTATTTGAAAATTAGGAGAGGTTTTTGGGGTTTTTTTCTGTGGAAAGGGATGGTAAAAGAGGAATTGTTTCATAGCTTTCCAAGCTCTCTTTTCACAGACTTAGATTACTAAAGAAATAATTTTTACAAAATTACTAAACAACACCTCCATCAGAAAGAGGAAGTAGGCTGGTAGTTCCAAACAAACCTTTGCAATATTTCTGCAGAGAGGGAAACCACAGGCAGTCACAGGAAATTAAGAACATTTTGACAGGTGGATCACAATATCTATCAAGAGGAAAACCAGAGAAGCAGTATAGACCCTCTCTCCTGAAATTTGGGATCTCTAATTCCAGCCTGGCCCCTATTAATAAGGACAGAATTTCCTTGGCAAGGAAATAAGGATGGCGTGTCCAGGACTGAGGAGGGGAGGGAGAGGAGGTTTGTTCTCAGCAGCTGGTCACAGAGAAAGGTTGTTTTCTTGGGAAGGAGAAAAAAAACCCTCTATTTGACAGCAGAGCTGAAAAGGTGGTCACAAAATAAACAGGGCAGCCAACAGGAGCTGTCACCATATTTAAGGCTGATGAGCAGTAATTAATGCAGATTCTTTCAAGCCAGACTTGCAGGCTCAAATGGAGCTCAGTGATTCACAGAGGAAGAGGAAAGTGAGAGGCTCTTCCTTGGAATGTGAATTCAGTGCCTGTGAAAGCCTGGAAGTGCTGGTGTGCAGGTCCCCCAGCCTTCAGCTGCAGCAGAGGAGCTCTGTGTGATTGTTCCAAGTGCAGCAGCCTCAAAAACAGCAATGTTCACCAGCAGAGCTCTCTCTCACCCATTCTGACTCTCTCACACACCTTCAGCACAGTTTGGAACCCGATGGAAACTTCCAGTTCATCCCTGGGTGTTCACAGTCCTAAGGTTCAGATCCCAACTGGTTTGGGAGCTAAAAATGTCCATCTAAGAATGTCTGAGAAAAAGCCAACAAGGATGAAGAAGTAATCTTTAGTACTTGCTGTTTAGCTCTACTATCAGCTACCTGGAAATGTCTCCATAATTGCAGGATGTACAGGATAGGAGACATATGTATATTTTTATGTATAAAACCCATATGTCTCCTGCCTTATGTAACTTGCAAATTATGTCATTTGTGAATTTTCAGGTGGAGGTGCACTGTGTAAACTGGTTTTTGTTTTTCCAAACAATGCCATGCTGCAGAAATGTTGATAAACCCAGAAGTACAATGCAAAAGTCCCCCAAAATCTGTGTTACTGATTGTAGAGTTGATCAGCTGTGGCTTCTAACATCTAGAAACCACAAATAAATACATTTTACATGGCAAATGGGCTTTGCAGTCTTGATACACAAACGCAGGTGTCACATAAGGGGTTAAATTTAGCCCCAGTGGTGTCAGTGGAGGAGGTAAGAGCTGAGCTCTGCCCAGGTTCTTCTGTCAAGCCACCCCTGCTCTGAGGACAACTTCTTACCAGTGATGGTTCAGAGCCATGCAAGCCACTGCTTCAGCACAGGGATCCACAGAATGCCAAGTGCTCATGAGAGTTCTGCCCTGTCAACATGTCAGCAAAATCAACCCACAAACACCAGAGGTTTGTGTCCAAAAAGGAGACAGAGGAGTCCTTTTACCTTATTTGAATAAAGGGAGAGGCCATGGGGCATTCTCCTGGGGGCTCTCCCATTTTTGGAAGATTCAGCCTCCTTTTTATCCTCATTTCCCTCATTTCCCTTCTCTCTTTCCCCACTGGCTGAGGTACTTGAGGGGTTCAGACTTCCCAGAACACCTGATACAAAAGATTTCCCTCTCATGTATGACCCTCACTTTAATTTTTAATTCTTATCGAATTTATGTTTTTTTCCCCATCATTTCTTTCATCTTTCAATAGCCAATTTCATTTATCAGTCTGTTTGTAAAGGCAAATCTCTTTTTCCATTCATCAATCAGTGGAATCCTTCCCATGGTTTCCTTTACCTCCCAGTGCTGGTTTTATCTCCCAGCAGACCCACAGCTTGTTTGGAAAGACAAATCCACTATTCCTCTCAAATATGTCTCAGTCTGGGCCATGCAGAGAAAGCCTTGTGAGGAGCTTTGAGCATCCACAGGGTTATTTCACCTTTCCTCCTGGTGGTTCTCCCTTCCCTCCTCTGCCCCTGGGAGAGCCCCTGAGCACTCTCAGTGCTGTCCCAGGTGTGTTTGACAGGAAGATTTCAGGATGGGCATTTCCCAGCCTAAAGGATCCCATGATTCTTGGATTATTCTATGACTAGAATTAAGCTTTCTGCTGACTGATCATAGTTTTCACAGAATATCCTGAGCTGGGAGGGGCCCAAAGGGATGATCCAGTCCAACTGGCCCTGGGCTGTTTTTCCCAATTCCTTCCTCACTCTTAGTTTATTTTCAAAACAGGGGTATGGTAGAGTTTCATTAACAAATTAAATAGTTGTTCTGTTTGGTGCAGATTCATTGCTCAATTGATACAATAATTAATTCTAATTAAGGCTCTGTTCCAATTAGCACAAAGCACATATGAACTAAGACGAAAATGGTGGATATGTTGAGTGAAGAGTTTACTCTTTTCCAAAACAAGTATTTTCTCAAGGAGCCAAGATGTTGTAGCAAACACAGATTTTTTGAGTTCAAAAATTAAAGTTCAGCCAAGGATAGCAATAGCTCTTTGATTAGTTGTAAGCTTCCAAGTAAAAAAAACCCACTAGTAATCAGGAATATATATTAGCATAAATTACACATAATAAGCATTATAAGAAAAAAAACAATCTGGCTTGAAACAACAATCTTGGAATCTTAAAAAGTATGAGATTGCATTGTAATCTAGTGTTTGTTTAAGTTAGAGTATTGTTTTGAATTTTTCCAGGCAAGGGCTTTCACCCACAGATGTCAGTTTTACCCAGGGGAAGGGCAGTGAGAAGATTTTTGTCAGTCACAGAAACTGGAGATTTTATTTATCAGAAACTTTTATATATCAGATGGCTTTGGCAGCTTAAAAATCTTTGGATTTTTCTTTCAGCTCAAGCCTGGTATGGGACATGCCACCTGGAAAGCTCTTCCCCACAATATTCCCATTATATCACCAATTATTTCTAGCCTTGAGGATATCAAGTTTTTTGTGTGCACATAATGAAGGCTCACACCATGACAGCTTTCCAGGACCTGGACTTTAAAACAAATCTGGTTATCATCAGCCTTACAGTAAAATCCCTGAGCTGGCAAAACAACAGAACTTTCTAAAGGAGTCAGTGCAGCCTGCCTCTGACAGGGAAAATAGATGTTTGCTACAAGGAAATTTAAAAAAAAATAATAAAAGGAAGAAAAAAAAAGAGAAAATAGCTAATCAAAACAATGATTTATTTTTAGTTGTATGATTCATTCCCTTAAATAAACAGCAAGTAAAAATCAGCCTCCCTCTAGCTACAAATTGGCCAAAGCATGCACAGATCAATCTTGATCACTCTTGATAATGGGTTTTTTCCACTGAGTCCATTTCACCCAGCGTGCAAAGTGCAGCTCCTTACTCTCAGCTTAATGCATTTAATAAAACTTAATTAAACATTTGTAAGCCTAATGAAGCACTCTGGAAATGAAAACAAAGGCAAGCCAACATCCTTCTAAATGGAAACTTGGCCATCAAAAAAAACCCCAAAAAAACCCTGAAGCTGTGTGCTGAGCTTTTAATGTGTCCTGTGGGGTTAACAGGGTAGATCAGGGTGGCATTGAAAGCCCTGTTACACTATATTATTTATTTCTTTTTATTAGCATGTCACTCAGATATAGGTGTTTTATATTGGGCTGTGTCTCCCAGCTGGAGATGGACAAAATCAATTTAGAGGTAACAAAGAGAGCAAATCACAAATATTTAATTTATGCAAAATGCACCACATGCAGTGAATTAATTTATGGTAGGGACTTTCACACCAGTGAAGGAAGATAAAAGTGGATAAAACTGTTGGAAAACATGTGAAAATACCAAGCCTGTCCCTGGGGGCTGGTGGGGAAGGAGTGGAAAATCACATCCTGTTTCTCCAGAAAAGGAAATGGAATGCTGAAGTTTTTTAAGGAAAAACTGTTTAATTAAGAAATAATACTTAAATTATTTTTATTTTTAACTTAATAAGTAACTACTTGTGGGTTTTAATGTGGATTTTTTATTTAACTCTATAATACTATTTAAACTTATGAAGAAGAAGGTGAAGAAGAGGGATCAGTTTTTGTTCTAAATTTTTATTTTGTTTTAAATATATTATTATATTTTAAAACTTTAAGTTTTCTACTATGTGATATTACACATTTTTATTTAAGCTATACGCTCATAATCTTGGTTTTATTATTTAATTTTGGGTCTGCTTTTCAAGGTTGTTTATTTTCTCTTATCTGTTCCATTCTTTCTCTGCCCTGCTGAGATCTGTCCAGCAGGTCGGGTTGTGGCACAGTCCCTGCCCTTGGAGTGGTGTTGGCTTTTTATACTAAGAACTACCTGTACTTTATTTACAATAACTTCCCAATACCTATAACCTATGTTAGACAGTCTGTCTCTACTCTAAACCAACCCAAAGGTGCCACCATCACAGCAGAAGATGGAGAACAAGAAGGAGAAGAGGAAAAAGGACAGGACATGCCCAGATTGATCCATTTTGCCTCTTGAACGCCCATTCTAAAAACCCCAAAATTCTACTTTTTCACCCTGTGATAAATTCACTGTCATTCTACTCAAACCTATGTGGCTTGTAAATCCTCACTCAAAGTTGGTGATTGTTTCCATGGGCTAAAATCAAAGGCACAGGGGTTTTTGACTCCGTGCCAAGGTCTCTGAGCCCCTTGCCAGGGTCTCGAATCACCCAGGGCAGCCAGAGGAATGTCCTGGGTCCCGACAGGAAGGGATCTCTGGAGATCCTCTGTCCCACCCCTTGCCAAGGCAGGGTCACCTGGAGACACAGGGGCATGTCCAGGTGGATTTGGGATGTTTCCAGAGTGGGAGGCTCCAGCCCTGCCCTGGGCAGCTGTTCCAGTGCTCTGCCACCCTCCGTGGGAAGAGGCTCCTCATGCCGAGGTAGAACTTGCTGCCCTTGGCTAGTTCATGGCCATCACTGCTTGTCCTGTCCCTGGGCATCTCTGAACAGAGCTTGGCACCATCCCCTTGGCACCTGCCCTCGGGATATTTTTATAGATTGATTAAATCTCCTCTAAACCTTCTCCAAACTAATCTGACCCAGAGAGATGCTACAAATCCCCTCTCACCTTTCTGATAATCCCCCTGCATTCCTCTTTATTTCCCTCTTCCTACCTGATGGCACAGACATTGGAGAAGGAGGTATCCAAGACTTGATATTCATTTGAACATTTTCTGATTGAAATTCCCCAAAATTCTTTGAGCAGAAAGCTTTTCATGGCTGTGAATAAGATCCAGTGGGGCTGTAGGTGCACATGTGGACACTTCATCCAGCATTTTAGAAAAGCAAGCCTCATTTGTAGTTGTCTAAGAAAGGCATAAAAACTGCCTATTCACAGTTTTATCCAGGCCTAACAGGCTCATTTCATGTCATCAAATTTATTGTCACGCTTCCTGACTTGGACGTGCATCACTTGAAGCATTCCTAGTTTAGACAGGTGATTTATGAGGCCAGCTGAGCTCCCTGCCTTTAATTTGATTTAGGGAAATTTCCCAGAACTTACCAGGGGAAACTCAGTTATAAATCCAAACATCATATTTCATAAGGAGATTTTACATTTTTCTCCTAATGTGTTAAAAAACATTTCCTGGAGGTGGGACTGTGCTGCAGCCTCCACGTGCAGCTGCTGAATTTCAGTGCATTCTGTGCAGTGGGCTAAAAGTGGGCCTTAATCACTCCTTACTTTGTTTTTAATTATTTTTTAATAACTGCTTTTTTTTTTTAATATCTATGACTGATGGTATTTCTCTTTTTTTCATTTTTTGTTCTTTTTTGCTCTTTGCTCTGAGTCTGTAAAAGCTGGGAAATAATTTATGAAAATAAATGCTTGGTACTTTTACATGACTAAATTCTGATTGACTCGAGTCTTTAATGTTTGGAGTCCAGATAAAATTCCTAGCTAAGAATTTCCATTTTCTGTTTTGTGATGACAAGTCAGCACTTTTAAAATGCTTAGCAGCACAGTCCTCATCTCAACTTTATGCATCTAAATATTAAAAAGGCAGCTGTGATGCTCTCTGATGTCCTGCTGTTAAACAAGAACTTTCACATCTCAAGCTGTCAAACCAGTCCCTTCTGAAACACAGATTCTGGGAGGGAAATCTGAAACACTGGGCAGCAAGAGAGGAATTAAATTCACAGAAAGACAGTGCTACAAAGCCAGTTAAAAAAATAAAATTACCAAATTTCATAGAGCTGGTTTATGGTAGAATTGCTGTCTAATCTTGTAGAAATTGTCTGTATTATTTTGGGGGGGTTTGGTTGGGTTGGGTTTGGTTTGGTTTGGTTTGGTTTGGTTTGGTTTGGTTTGGTTTGGTTTGGTTTGTTTGATGCTGAGGAAGGGCTTTGCTGGAAAGTTTATAATGATATGCAAGACATAGGATTATTTAAAATTATTTGGAGATCTTACACAACCATAAAGCTCTCTCATGCTGTGATGCCTTAATTTTGTAGGCAAAGGAGTTGTGCCTTAATACACCTGGTAAACTGAATAACTCAGGGGGACATGAGAGGTCTCAATGAACAGGGCACGTGAAAGAAGCTCTACACATTTACACCATGAATTATCTTTTGTCATTCCCCCATTCCTGTTTAATGCTTAAAATTTCTTCTCTGCTGAGAGTGAGGGAAAGATGTAAGATGAAAATTTGTGTGCTCAAAACCAGTGATTTTCTTCTGTCAGGCTCACGCTCAGAGAATGTACATGGTCTTTGCATTTTTGGTTTTCTGTTATCCCTGTGGTACCTAAATGTTTTTGGAGTGAGTTACACAGCTGTGGTGGGATCCCAAAGCTCTGCAAAGACTCTTTGCTCTCCCCTCTCTCCCCACCGAAGAATTGTGGCTTGATATGTACGCACCTCACTTTGTTTTACTCCTCCTCTTCTCTCTTCCCTGTCAGCTGAGAATTGGCTAAAAGCCTTTTTCTCTGAAAAGAGAGAACTCTTGGAATGTATTGAAAGGTGGTCACGCTCTGGATTAGTCCCTCTTAGGGGAGCATTGTTTTCAGAGCAAAGCTATCTCTGCCTCCCAGGTGGTTTTAAGCTCTTTTCTGTCTGCTGTGTGCTGAGAGCAGATCATAGGCAGGCAAACAATGCCTGGTGCAGGTGTGACCAGAGGGTGGGCAATCCTGCAGCACCTTTTGTTGCTAACACTGGCATTCCCTCTGTTTCCCTTTCATACCTGCAAGTGGCACTGAGTGTTCCCTAAACCAGAGGAATGTGTGAGTGTGTTGACAAGATACACTGGTATTTTTAGATGCACATTACCATCCAAGGAGAAATCTGCAGGGAAGGAAAATTTCACTATTTCTGGGAGGTAAAACTGTTTCTTTGGTCATAATTCACACCTCACTGTTGTTGGCTTGGCAGGGAATAAAGGAATTTATGGCCCTGCACTCCCACATGCACTCACTCCCAGAGCAGTGCTATCTCTGGTGTGGCCATGCTGCCAAATTAGTGAAAATTAATGTCAGAAATCCATGCACTGCTCTGCCCTGTGGGTAAGCTGGCATTTTATCCCCTGTGACCCAGGGCTGTGGGTTGCTTCACTGGTGATCTGTGCTTGCAGAAAGTGTTGGGTATGTGCTGCTTCTGGAGCAGATTTGGTGCTTAGAGAATGAAGCTGAGTGAACAGACCCCAAATTCAGCCCTGCAGTCCCACAGTCTGCCCTGCTGGGCCCCCATCAATCCTGCACACCAGCATTTACACTGCCCTTGCTCTGGTGTTGAGCTCTCCCATTAAAATTCCCTATTTCCAAACCTCATCCACACCCCTGGAGATCTTGGCCTCTGCTTTTAGCTGCAATGAGGCATACAGTCTCTCTTGCTTGTTTAAAAACCTGCTCAAACGGTTCCTTGCTCTCTCTACTTTTCCCTGGATTCCTCCTTGCACCCCAAGCACCTTGGCAAGATCCCTGGCTGCAGCACCTAGAGGGTGTTCCCACTCCCAAGGGTGGCACAGCAGCTCAGATTCTGTCCCCTACCTGCCAAAGGAACGATGGCTGATGCATTGTAAAACACTGATCCTTCCCCATATCCCCTTGTCCTTTTCCAGCAGGGAGGAAGGTGTGGATCCCTTTTCTCCCCCATGACATTTTTTTTGTCCCTGGAAAACGTGCTGCATTTTCACAGCAAAGACCTTCAGGCAGCTGTAGCCCCCTCCTGCATTCTCCATCCTCCTTCCTGCACAAACTGCTTGCTCAGCCTGGGAAAACTGACTTTTTTTGGCTTTTGTCTCTTTGCTGACTGGAGCTGTCTGCCAAATAAGCACTTTCACAAGAAATGCAGTCAGCATATGCATACCTTCGGAAACAAAGGCTCTCCCTCAAATTTTGGGAAGAAATGTGACTGCACCTCTCTCTACCTTCAGGCGCTAGAATGTGAACACATTTTCTTCCTGACTGTATTTTTTCTCAGCAAGCAACGAGAGAAATGAGAGTTTGTTCATGTTCACTATGTTTGAATATGATTCAATTCAGCTTCTGTATTCCCAAACAAGTCTGGATTTCCATGATTCTGTGATTCTGTATTACCATCTTTTCCTTGCTTTGTTGTTTTTGTTTTGGTTTTTTTCCAGTTTTTGATGGCAGAAAATAACAGCATTAGTGAATGCCAGCAGAAAGCACCAGGATCTGATCACTCCAAGGATCTGCAATGCCCAGATGAAATGAGTGCACATGGATGGAGCCACAGCTCTTTCTTCTCCACCCTTGGGTTCAAATCTTATTACAAAACTTTCTTATGGATCAAGCTCTTTGCTGATTGGACTCATCTTTTTCTAAAAAACCATGCTGAACTTCTTTTTTGAGAACTCTGAAAGTTTCCAACTGGAAAAAATGTCAAAAAGGAAGTATTATTGTCTCCTGTTTGAGAACCAGATAAACCTGTGCCTTTTATTTTTCTCACTATATATTTGCAGGGTTTTCTTCCCCTATCATATTTATCTTTATAAAATCCAGTTCTGGTAAAACAGAAACTCTCCCTATTCCATGAGCTTACAGGTTCTGAAATCCAAAACTAGTCCATGAGTGGTGGGCTGGGAAATCTGGCACAAAGCTGGTGAGTAATGACAGGAGCTTTCCACTACTCCAGTCCAACACAATGAATGTGCTGTGTAATAATTAAATTATGTCCCACTTTTGGGCCTTCTGATCTGTATCTTCTGTTGCAGATATCATTCTGCACAGTGAAGAACTTTAAATCTTGGCAGAGAAAGATATGTAAAAACAAAAAAACCCAATTCAGCCAAGAAAGAAAAAATAGTCATAGGGGGAAAATCTTAAGAAGGAGGATTCACTTGTTTGAAAAGACTACACAAGGTACTGAGTAATAAAATCCAACTATCTAATTTTGTGAGTTATAATAGTTGCCAAAGGCATAACAAAAGAGCAAAAGAAAGACTTGAGGATGAAAATAGAAATACTGAGAATTTTAACTGGGGAGATCTTCCTAATGCAAGAGCAAGATAAAATCTGGACACGTAGAAGAGAGGCTGAGATACATTATTTATCAGCAAAAGAAAGCTGTAAGTTGAAGACAAACAGGAATTCATCCAGAGGTTAATTCCTCCAGCAACAACAACAAAAAAAAAACAAAACAAAACAAAAAAACCTACACACACACACACAAAAAAAAAATAAACAGGGGGAAAAAATAGCTGCTAATTTTAGTTCTGAGCGAATTCTTAGTACAGAAGATCTGAGAAATTATCCAAATGGGTGGAAGTGAAACAGTAAAGCAGATAAATCTTTATAGGAGTCAGGAGAGAGAGGAATCACTAAGGAAAAGATTTCCCTTGGCTGTGGGCTTTCTGAAGAGTTTCTGCCCTTGTATTTTAGCTTGTCTACATTCACTTACAAGGCGTTTTCTCCACTGTGCTGCTGGGGTCTTGCTGGAAGTGAGGAGTGTGTCTTAGATGAGGCTAAATTCAAATGACACTGTAATACACCAAATTGAAATTAATAAAGTGAATTTCGTTGGAGTCCAGCTGAATTAAAATTGTGGATGAGTGAAATGGATTTTTTTGCTTTCTGTGTTTGCCCGTTCTTTATGTAATTATTTTCCATTTAAAAAAATACAAATTGACTTTTAAATCTGGGGCACAGATTCAGAATGAATTTAAGGAGGTACTACAAAACCATTCTGTATTAATTTCCTTCATTTTACCCTGCATTTACTAATGGGGACTTTTGACAATCCAGCTATTTGTTCTGCTCTCTTGCAAGAGGCAGCAAAAGCTTCTTGTGAGTCCCAGGTTCTGCTTTCTCAGATGTGCTTTTTTTCTGCTGGGATATGTCAAACAACAAAAAACCTAATTCTGATCCACAGACATTCACATTTAATTAATTTCAGTAATTGATGATGTTTAATTAATGGCTTGCACTGTCAGCTTTATAAACTAGATTTCTGGTATCTGTAAAAGGGGATTTTTTTAAAAAAAACCTGAAAATTCTTGCACTGAAGAGAATGGAAAAAACACCCATCTACTTAACAGTTGCATTGTCAGGATATTTTTTAAACTTTAATTATTTTTTTAACTTTAACTAATTTTAACTAATAACAAATGTTCACTTTAATTAATTTTTAAATTAATTTGAATCTAAGCAGCATGGCTGTACTTGGGTGAGCAGTCCAAAACAGAGAATTCTTAATATTGTACTGTGTGCATTTGGGAGAAGGCAATGTGTACATATGCTTGATTCTTTTGGTAAATATGCAAAGCAAAGGATCAGGAGCACTGAAAACCCTTTTTGGTCATTTGCAGACAGCCTCTCACCTGTCTCCTCTTGAGCTAATGCAGCGGAATTAGCTGTGCATCCCAAAGATCCAAGCTCCTGCCCATCCTAAAATACTCCTTGGGATCACTCTGATGTCTGGGTGTCACATTGAGCACCTTGGAAAGGTCCAGCCTCAGGTGGAGCATCACTACAGTTGTCACTTCAGCCTGGCATGAACTCCTAGATCCACGTCCTAAAATTAAAATATCCTATGGCTTTGACTTTTTGACAGTTTCTCTTAAAATCTGGAGTCAATCTCTTCTCTTTGCCTACCCCTCCTGAGTGCAACACACACAAAAGTGTATCAAAGTTACTACTTTTGTGTAAGAAAAAAGAATCCCACAGCGTTTCTTTGTAATAACTGTTCAGCTACAAAATTTTATTGGTCTCCTTCTATGTTCCCTCTAGAGGATGTAATGCACAAAAGCATTGCCACGGAACATATAAAATTACAAATGAAATTTATTGTAAAAAGTAGAATGTCTTCTAGACTGGTGTCAGTATTTATTTCATTCATAAACCAAAAACCGCAGGTATAATATATTCATTGTCAGCAAGTTCATGTGTGTAAATTGCCATCCAACAGTATTGACTGATATAAGACAGATATTGAAAAGACAATTTAAATTTACTCTTCCAAACATAAACTGTTCCACAAAAGCACTGTAAAA